>NW_006921956.1:452557-497865 GCF_000298275.1 Orycteropus afer afer | reverse complement strand
TTTTTTCACATGTTTGTCTATAAAATGAATATAACGCATATAAAAATCAAACCCTTAACTTTTTTTATGCCAACTAAGCAACCTCTCAAAGATCAGCAGTTTATAGTGAAACAAAACACAAAGTAACAACCCCAAGAAAGTGGTGAGCAACAACAACAACAAAAAAAAAAAAACCATGGAGATTGGATAGGAGAGTCAGTATTTGAAAAAGAAAGAACTGAGGCAGGATGACTTGCAGATTCTATGGCTGTTAAACTGAGGGTAGACCAATGTCTAATCACGGGGTGATTGAACATTTTCTAATTTCGATACAAAGCCTACAATTTCTCTGGCTTAGAGAACTCAAAGACAGAACATAAGGATAACCACAGTCACTAGAAGAAGCAGAAATTCCCAAAAGAAGTGAGGCAGAGAGTGTTATAAACTACATGTAAACTCTAATGACATCCCTGGCTGATCCCCCTGAAGCAGCTGTGTTGCAGCTGACTGCATATAACCTAGCTAATGGTAAAAAGAGCTGAACTGCCTTTTGCCCTGCTGCCCAAGAGAGCATGAGTTTGAGCCCCACAAGGTTATTTTCTTCCTAAATAAAAAATCATCTAAAGTCTTTGGAAAAGTATGACAGATATTGAGGTCTCCACCACATAACATTCCCAATGCACAAAACACAATGTGAATTCCTTAACATGAAAGCATTAGGAAAATGTGGTTCATTCCAAAGAGAAAAGACAATAAAGCAAAACCACCACCAGATTTGGAATTAGCAGAATTTTAAAATACCTGTTATTACTGTGTGAAGACCCTGAGTTGTACAAGCAGTTTGCACTTGAGTACTAACCTAAAGAGTGGCTGTTAGAAACCACCATCGCTGCTGTGGAAGAATAATTTTCTTCCTTAAAGGTTAAAGCTAAGAACATCTTAGAGAGTAGTCAGTTCTACTCTGTAACACATAGGGTTGTCATGAGTCTGAATTGACTCAACAGCAATGAGATTGTATGTGTGTGTGAGTGTGTGATAATACTCAATTAGGGTCCCTGGGTGGTGAAAAGCATTAAGTACTCAATTACTAGCTGAAAGGTTGCATGTTCGAACCCGTCCAGAGAGCCTCAGAAGGCTGGCCTGGTGATCTGTTTGTGAAAGGTCACAGCCTTGGAAACCATGGTGAGCAGTTCTTCTCTGCTCAAGTACATCTCCATGAGTCAGAATAGACTGGAGGCCACTAACAAGAAGAAAATAATTTTAAGGAAAATGGATATATATTAATACAATGATAGAAAAATTAAGCAAATAAATGAACATATTGAAAAGAAAAAGCACCAAACAAAATTTCTAGAACTGAAAAGTAAAGTATCTTCAATTAAAATTTTATTGGATATCTTAACAGAATAATGGAGAAGACAGAGGAAAGAATCTATGCCTGTGATGATTGATTAATAGCTTCATGAATATTGGAACTATCCAATATGCAAAAAAGATTGAAAACAGTGGATAAAAACAGAAGGAGCTGTGGGACAGTATATATATCTAACATACCTGTTCTAAGATGCTAAGATGCTCCTCACCTAAAGGAGCACATATTGTGAGATTTCATTTATATAGAATTCTAAAACAGGAAAACCCCATCTCTAGGTGAAAAATGAGAAAAGGTAGAGATTAACTAGAAAAAAGTATAAGGGAATGTTTTCATGTAATGATAACATTCTATATCTTGAGACAATTAGAGTTTTACAAGTGTTTGGATTGGCCAAAACTCAATACATGTGCAATGAAATTTGTACACATCATCTTTTGCATATACATTATATTAAAAAACTGTGAAGAAATATTAAACTCTAGTTAATGATAGGGATGCTGACATAAGTGTGCAACAGTGTACTAATGTCTGTAACATACTTGTGAATGATGCAAAAATAAGATTTATTAATAAATGAATGGGAGCTCTGGTAGCATATAAGGCACTTGACTGCTAACCAGAATGCTGGCAGTTCAAACCTACCAGCCACTCCTCGGAAAGAAGGCTGGGGAAGCTACTTCAGTAGTGATACCACCTCGGAAACCCATGGAGGGGTCGCTATGAGTCAGGTCCAACTAGACAGCACATAACAACAACAATGAATGGATAGAGAAATGAATAGATGGATAGTAAGATGTTAATGGTCAAATCTAGGAAAAGGGTATATGGATGTTAACTGTAAAATTCTTACAACTTTGCTGTATATTTGAATTCTGCATAATTAAACTTTGAATGGGAAAAGGATTGTTTCTTCCAATAACTTTGGTACCACAATGCTATTTATGTATGTTAAAAATACATACAGAAATAACAGTAAAACATCTTATACAGAGATATTAGAGACCATATATATGGAACAAGTCAGAATGGGTGCTTATATAACCGAGTATAAGGGAACAGTCTCTTGTAATGATAACATTCTACATCTTGAGAGATTTTGGGTTGAGAAAGCTTGACTGATCTATATTGTTGCGGTGTGCCCTTGAGTCACTCTGACTCATAGTGATCCTATAATGGGTTTGAACGACCCATCTTTCAGTTAAGAGTCAAGTGCTTAACCTTTGCACCATTAAGCCTCCATTGGTCCATATGAGTTTGGCTAAAATAACTGATTTCATATTGTTTCTGACTCCATATTCCAGGAATCAGCTGTCTCTGTTACAGTTAGGTTCTGCTTCCCCATGAAATATTTAAGTATTTATGAATGCCTTACACTAACTACTGTTGTGAAACGGAATGCAGCCCTTCTGATAGAGTCAGAGACTTCCATGTATCTTGGTGTTACTATATGACTTTCATGCAATTAATTCAATTGTCTCAGCCTACATACCCTCTTGGGTATGAGAGAGGTAGGATCAAAAACTTTCTTAAATTCCTTTTTCTAGTTGCATCATTCTGGCAAAGCATTAGAACAGAGAAAGTGTAAAAGCATTGGAGTCAGTTTCTAATTGCAATTCTGACACATATTTGTGGTCTGACCATGAGCTAATGACTCATCTGTAAAATGGAATCACAACAAGAAAAAAAAGATCAGGCTAGGGTAGTGTGAGGATTAAATAATAATATAGGTCAGGCATTTAGTAGTTTATTTGTCATATAAATATCTTCAATAGATGCTTTATGTTAATAATAATTCCAATCTAGTTTTTCCCTGTAAATATCTTCCCAGTTCATCAAAAACTTGCACTAGCCTTCTAATTTATGCCTGATTTGAGTATGCCTTGGAGAACTCAATAAACACTTGGTGTGAGCAGTTCATTAGATATAATTTTTCTCCTGCTTCATGTAACTGGAACCCTTGTTCTGATTCACCTGACAGATGCTGGGTTCCCAGAGAGGCTTGTTAAACATCCAGCCAACTGGAGCGTTTTTCAGTTCCAACTTCAAATGCACCAACAAAACAAGCATTTATTTTACAAGGAAGTCAGAGCATTAGTTAGTAGTCACTGTCATTGGAGTGCTGGAAATCTCCTACTGCCAAAACCAACTAACTCTGTCCCCAACTTATGCCCCAAACCTCCCACATTTCCTTCTCTCATAATTATTTTTTGCCTTTGACATTTTTCTTAATTTTGTTTTTAAATTTGCAAGAACCATTTTATAAATGGTGAGCTTTATATAGATTTTTTTTTTTTTTTCCCTCCTGGTGTCAGAAGAGTGCTGACTGGAAAGTGACAGCTAAGAATTAGAAGCCGATAACTCTTTGTTGCCTTTTGGATGCTGTTTTCAGCATTAAGGTGCACCTCGATCTACCACTCATCATTCTTCTGCTTAAATCTTTCTATCCCCATGTCTGCACAGCAGACCAATTGTGATCATGCCTTGAAAATGGAGACTTTCTTTCTCAACTGAGAGTTTGGTATAACATACAGAGGTCGTATTTATATTCTTTTCCTGCTGTCAGGGCAACACTGTAAGTCAAAATTGGTGATGGCATAAAACTCTGTGATCTGATATAATTTACTGTGAAATCACTATCCAGGTTTGACACTTAAGCTCTGCTTGCCAATTTGTAAGTCCACTTACAGTGGGGTCAAGTAATTAGTCCTTGAGCCATTGTGAGTTCTCTGGTGTGGTTGCTGTCTTTGTAATTTGATTACGCTGGTAGCCTGAGGACAAACACCTTCTCTTGTTATCAAAGAACACTTAGAGAAGGTTTGAACATAAATGCCATGATTTTAAGAACCTAAATAGACCTCCTGTCCTTATCTTTCTACCTTGAGATAACTCCCTAAATCTTGATACACCACACAATTTAAAAAGTAGAAAATTATTTTATTCCACTGTTAAAAAGTTAGGCTTCAAAAGCAATGTCTTTGAGGTCACTAAATTCAATTGAACAAAGTGAATTCAAGAGTCTCCCAGTAGCATAATGGTTAAGCCCTTGACAACTAACTGAAAAGTTGGCAGTTCGAACCAAGCCGGAGATACTCAGAGGAAATCTCTGGCAATTTATTTCTGAAAAATCAGCCACAGAAAACCCAATGGACTGCAGTTCTACTCTGCATGCTTGGGGTCACCACGAGTCGGAATCAACTTGCCAGTAGCTATTTTATTTCTTTGGGCTGTTCTTTAAAGTGAGTTCCATTGGGATCTTGTGAGCACAAGGCACTGAGCACGAGGGTGCAGGAGGGATGAGAAAAGGATGGGCACAGGGAAGATTATCCCTTTATCCCATTGTTTAATAGCTTACAAAGCCTGTTAAAACTGGAGACATTCTAAATGTAAATTCTAAGACTACCTCTATTCTGTACCCTTCATTTTTACCATCTTTGCTTCTCTGTCATCCAGATGCATGCTCCATAGCCCTCATTGATGTACTGTAAAGTCATTCTTTACCACGTTTTAAAGACTATTTTATTTCGGTCTCTATACATTTTGAGCTATCAAATGTAAATCCCCTTATGATCTCATTGATTAACAAAGCCCTTCATACACACAGAATATTCTTTGTGAAGTTGTTGACTACAAGTTTGAATACACGATATAAACTATCGTGTACATGACATATTGAACCAACTATTTTCAATGGCCTTTTTGATGTAGACTACTTCAGGTAAGATATTGTGACATAGACTGAAAAAAAAGCTTAGTCTTAAAAATCATTAAATATGCACAAGAGACCATCTAATTCCTCTTCTGAGTCTTATCTCTTTCTTAGTTTTCCCTCTAATCCCTTGAAGATCCTCAACAAGATGAGGACATGGGATTGGATTTGAAACTAGATGAGGGTCTATGCCTCTGATGTGTGGCCAGTCAGGAATATGACTAGGGAAGAGTGAACGTAGACACCATATAAGGCCCAAGAATAAACCAGTTGCAGTCAAGTCAATTCCTACTCATGCCAACTACAGTTCAGTGACTTGTTTCTGTATGGCCTCCCCAGCCATTGTCTTATAGCTCCCACAAAATGATGTCTGGGACTATGCAAATAAGGGGTATAAAACTCTTATTTACAGTTTACTTCACAAACAAGGTGTTTGTGGCCTACCAACGAGATTGGTTAGTTTTGTCATTCTGCTAGGCTTATAAGAACTAATCCTATAGAAGTTGAGGAGGAAGTCACTACCATCAAGAAGAGTATAGTGTGGAGCATGTTCCTTGTACCAAGGACCCAGTTTCCTGTGCTAAGAACCTTCTAGGCCCAGAAGAAAGAGTGAACAATAAAAATGTGAGAGATGGCAGAGATGACACCCCGAACAGGGAGACCTGAGCACCTTTGAGCAGAAGGCTTGCCAGAGTTGTTAAAAAAGCTGTAGCACATGGTAGTGCAGGGCAACAGAAGCCTGAGTTTGACCCTTGAAGGGTTGCATGCCACCCCTATGGGCAACAGGGACCCCGAAATCCTGATGCTAGGAGATCACCACAGGTTTAGTTAGCATGCAGGAGCCAGATGAGAGGCTCAGAAGGGACCTACAGCAGAGGCTCCAAAGTACCGTGGTCTTCCTGCTGGCAAGGTGAGGCCCAGCAAGTTTCAAGGGCAGAGCAGAAGACTCCAGAACCATGCAGGCCTTCTGAACAGCATAGTAGTAGGTGGAGGCAGTGGTGATGTGAATATAGAATCTGACATGAACCATGGTTTGCCTGCCAAGTGACGTAAAACCGGAGGGCGTAAAGTGGGTGTTTTGGTTCTCTAATGCCATGCTAACAGAAAAACCACAGGTGGATGACTTCAACAAACAGGGATCTCTTCTCCTACAGTTTGGTGGTGGTGTTAGTTGCCTTGAAGTTGACTCCAACTCATAGCAACCTGTGGTGGTTAAGGTGTGTGTTAACTTGGCTGGGCCTGGTTGAGTACTCAAGACTACAACTGGATGTAGTATTCCCCATGATGAGACTGGCAATCAACTCCATGGTGGAATCTACTGGGAGTAGCTGTGTCACTGCTTTGGTTATGTGTTCTGCTTCCTATATATAAGAAACAACTTTGGGAATGGTCTCTAGATTATGGCCCTCTTGAACCCTGCATGTAGCCATGTCATTGTTCAGCAGCCTGCCATGCTCTGCCGACCTTGGGACTTTCAGTGGACTTAAATTAATGGCCTGCCATGTGGTTTGGTAGCATTGGGACTGTGCCATTTTATTTGTCAACCTTGGGCTTATTAGCCTCAGCAGCCAGTACCTGCCTGAGTGAAGAGATGTTTCTAGCTTCAGTGGGCCAGGAGCAAAAGGCAAAGCTGAGGCCCAAGGTTGAGTGGCTTTCACGTAGATGCTAGATCCTATCACTTTGAACATGGACTTAATGCCTCCAAATTGTAAGAATAAACCCTGTTTGTTAAGGTCATCCCATTTGTGGTATATTTCTGTCAGAGCAGCACTGGGTAACCAGAACACAACCCTCTGTACAACAAAATGAAACACTACTTGGTCCTGTGCCAGCCTCACAATGCTTGCTATACCTGAGCCCATTTTTGCAGTCACTGTGTCAGTCCATCTCGTTGAGGGCCTTCCCCGTTTTCACTGACCTTCACTTTACCGATTATGATATCCTTCTCAGGGAATGGTACCTGCAGAGGACATTACCAAAGTAGGTGAGATGAAGTCTGGCTGTTCTCACTTCCAAGAAGCATTCCAGCTACACTTCTTCCAGGACAGATTTGTTAGTTCTTCTGGCAGCCCGCGAAACTTTCAGTATTCTTAACTAACACCACAACTCAAAAGCATCAACTCTTCTTTGACTTTCCTTATTCATTGTCCAGCTTTCACATGCATATGAGGTAATTTAAAACATCATGGCTTGAGTTAGGTGCACCTTAGTATTCAAAGAGACATCTTTTCTCTTCAACACTTTAAAGAAGTCTTTTGCAGAAACACGTCCTCTGATTTCTTGACTGCTGCTTCCATTGGTGTTGATTGTGGAACCAGGTAATATGAAATCCTTGACAACTTCAGTATTTTCTCCATTTACCATGACGCTGCTTATTGGTCAATTTGTGAGGATTTTCATTTTCTTTATGTTGAGGTGTAATCCATACTGCAGACTGTAGTCTTTAATCTTCATCAGTAAGTGTTTCAAGTCATCTTCACTTTCAGTGAGCAAGGTAGTGTCATCTGCATATTACAGGTTGTTAATGAGTCTTCCTCCAATCCTGATGCTGTGTTCTTCTTCATATGGTCCAGCTTCTTAGATTGTTTGTTCAGCATTCATGTTGAATAAGTATGGTGAAAAGACATAACCCTGACACACTCCCTTCCTGATTTTTAACCATACAGTATCCCCTTCATTTCTTTGAAAAACAGCCTCCTGTCTATGTACAGGTTTCTCATGAGGACAACTAATTGTTCTGGAATTCCCGTTCTTCTCAATATTATCTATAATTTGTTATTATCCACACATTCAAGTGTCTTTGCATAGTCAATAAAATACAAGTAAACATCTTTCTGATATTCCTAGATTTCAGCTAAAATCCATTTGACATCAGCAATAATATCTAGTTCTACATCCTCTCCAGCTTGCACCTCTGGAAGTTCTTTGTCAATGTACTGCTGCAACCATTTTTGAATTACCTTCAGCAAGATTTTACTTGTGTGTGATATTAATAACATTATTCGATAAATTCCACATTCTGTTGGATCACCTTTCTTTGGAATGTGTACATATATGGATCTCTTCCAGTCAATTGGCCAGGTAGCTCTCTTCCAAATTTCTTGGCATACACAAGTACTTCAGGACAGTATCTGTTTTTTGAAACATCTCAATGGGTATTCCATCAATTCCTTCAGCCTTGTTTTTTTTGGCAATTCCTTCAGTGCAGCTTCACCTTCTTCCTTCAATACCATCAGTTCTTGATCATATGCCATCCCCTGGAAAGGATGAACATTGACCAATTATTTTTGGTGCAGTGACTCTATATATTCCTTCCATCTTCTTTTGATGTTTTCTGCATCAATATTGTGCCCATAGAATCTTTCAATAATGTAACTCAAGGCTTAACTTTTTTCTTCAGTTATTTCAGCTTAAGAAATGCTGAAAATGTTCTTCCCTTTTGGTTTTTTAACACCAAATCTTTGCACATTTCATTATAATAATTGGCTTTGTCTTCTCAAGCTGTTTTTTGAAATCTTCTGTGCAGCTCTTTTATCTTGTCATTTCTTCCATTTCCTTCAGATACTCTCTGTTCAAGAACAAATTTCAGAGTTTCTTCTGACTTCCATGTTGGTCATTTCTTCCTCTACTGTCTTTTAAATGACCTTTTGTTTTCTCCATGGATGGTGTTCTTGATGTCATCTCACAATCTATCTGGTCTTTGGTCGTTGGTGTTCAATGTGTGAAATTTATTTTTTAGATGGTCTCTAAATTCAGGTGAGATATAATCAAGGTCATATTTCGGTTCTCATGGACTTTTTTGAGTTGTCTTGAGCTTCAACCTGAACTTTCATATGAGCGATTGATACTCTGTTCCACAGTCAGCTCCTCCTCTTGTTTTCCCTGAAGATACTGAGCTTCTCCATTTCCTCTTTCTATATATGTAGTCAATCTGATTCTTGTGTATTTCATCTGGTGAAGTCCACATGTATAGCTGCCATTTATATTGTTGTAAAAAGGTATTTGCAATGACTAAGTAATTGGTCTTGAAAAACTCCATCACATGATCTCCAGTGTCATTTCTATCACCAAGTCCATATTTTCTAACTACTGGTGATTCCAAGTTTTGCATTCTCATCACCAATAATAATCAATACATCTTGATTGCATGTTTGGTCAATTTCAGAATGCATAAGTTGATGTCTCTTATAGTTTAGGAAGCTAGATGTCTGAGTTCAAAGGGCCAAATCTAGGGGCTGGGTGAAAGGCCCTTGACCTTGGATTTCAGCCTGCCTCATGCTCCCAGCTCACTGAAGCTGGAGACTTCTATTAACTCAGATAGCTGCTAGCTGCTAAGGCTGACAAACCCAAGGTTGACGACTAAAATGGCACAGTCCCCAAATTATCAAGTAACATGGCAGGCCACTAGTTCAAGTCCAGAAACAATCTCAAAATCAGTAGAAAACATGTCAGGCTACTGAGATGAAGACTCAGCCAAATGCAGGATCCAGCTATGCCAGAAAGCTCAAAACCTTTCTCAAAGTGTCTTCTTGTACACTAGAAGCAGACCACATCCCTAAAGCAACTACTCAGCTGCCCATAGTAGATTTCACTATGAAGTTGATTACCAGTCTCGTCATGGAAAATAACTACATTCAGCTGCCCAGACACTCAAAACTAAGCCCAGCCAAGTTGACACACAACCTTTCCTATCACAGTGGGCAATGTTAAGATGTCATCCTTTGGGAATCAGTTTTTATTGTTTAATAATATTTCCTTTCTATAAATAATAATAATGACTTTCACTTTGCCAACCATGTGTAGGAGTCTCCTGTGTTGGCTCAATCACAGATGTCCATAATGCCTGTAGAATGGTGGATGTATGTATCTCATTCCTTTCAGTCTAATGGCTGCCTAGAAGTTTGAGGCACAGCCTGTCTGAATATGGAATGCAGGTAGGACAGATATGTGTATACAACAACCCGATGTGTGTCAGAGTAGAACTGTGCTCCGTGGGGTTTTTAATGGTTGATATTTTGGAGGTAAATTGCTAAGACTTTCTTTCCACATGCCTCTAGGGTGGACTTAACCCTCCAACCTTTCAATTAGCAGCTGAGTGCATTAACCTTTAACATTCCCCAGGGATTCCTGGACATAGTGTAGAGCTCCAGTTTTAGATTTTGTGCTTGTAAGTATATTTCTCAAAGCACGTGAGCTGTACTTTACTTCTCAACATAATCTACTAGTATTTTAATGGGGAAATTGAGAACATTTGTATTGAATGTAAGAACTGACATACTTGCTTTACTTCTTTCATCTACTTCCAATATATTACTTATCTGTGTTTGTTATTTTCCCTTTTCCTTTGTCCTTATTTTGTTCATGTTTCAAGTTACTGTTGTGTCTGTGTTCTCTTACCATTAATTTCCTTTCTAGGTAATTCAGGTCAAACATATATTCCTCTACTATTATATGAAGACAAGACATCAGCTCTCCCCTTTCAACCAAATTGCTTTCAGTAGAATAACACTTCTAATTTTTATTTTGTTCTTCTTCAGTCTCTCTTCTCACTTCTCATTCCCTATTTGTTGAAATATAATTTGAACCCTATGAAATTAAAGAATGTGACCCTTTATAAAAAGACGTTTTCATAGGGCTCACCCTATTTTTACATCCTGGCCCTATATTACATTTCTCTCTGTTATCAAACTATTTGATTATAGCTATTAACATATTTCTACATCTTACTTAATCTTATGCCACTATGTTTGTATGCACTAATAATCATGTTTGTTTGTATCATTTGCAAGAATCATGGATTACTTTTTTTCTTTCCTCTTTATCTTTTGCTAGTTTGAGTCCACACAGAAACACCTCAGATGAAGGGCCTGACCATCTACTTCCAAAAACTCAGCCATAGAAAATCCTATGGCACTCAGTCCTCTTACTCTGCCCACATAGAGGGTTGCTGTGAGAAGGAATAAACTTGAAGGAAACTGGATTGGTTTGGTTTTTCTTATCCTCTGCTATGTTGAGCTTTTTTGCTAATATATATATATATATATATATATATATATTATATACTGTTGTTGTTGTTATGTGCCGTCAAGTCGGACCCGACTCATAGCGACCCCTCCTTAGGTTTCTGAGGCAGTATCACTATGGAAGTAGATTGCCCAAACTTCCTTCTGAATATATATACATACCTACTTTTCTTCACATTGGACATTTTGGCTGCATATTGTGTGAGCCCTTGACAATATTTTAATATCTTTTTTTTTCATCAAGTGGATGACAATTTGGGCTTCCATAAATAAATAAATAGAAATAAAATTAAATGGAGTAAAATGAAATAAAGCATAGAGCTTTAGTTAGGTCTTTTCTGGGTCTTGAGCTGTCCTTTATGTATTCTGGAGGAAGTCCTCAGTTCAGAGAGCTCTATAATGTGAGAGCAGAGAAGAGCATAAACTCACTGCTGTTAAGTCAGGTCCGCCTCATAAAGACCCCTCCTTGGGTTTCCTAGGTGGTATCACTACAGAAGTCAATTGCCCAACCTTCCTTCCCAGGAGTGACTGGTGGGTTTGAAATGCTAGTCTTCTGGTTAGCACTCAAGTGCCTTAGACACTACGCTACCAGAACTCCCAGAGAAGAGCATAGGAATAGAAAACTCAGGACTTTTAAAGAAGTTTAGATGGAGTCACATCTGGAGACAGTAGTGACATTATCTGTGTCATCATTCCTGCCTCTCTCCCTCCTTCCATCTTTCTTACCACCCCCACATTCTTTAGAGACTTTTCATTCCATTAGCCTGAAGTCCTAAGGGGGTGGGGGTAGCTAGCTATGACATTATATACATAGTTTAACATTAAACTGAGAATAGTACAAGGGATCTTATTTTGAGTTCTCCAACCCTACCATAGAAATCTTATAGAAAATATGGCCTCATAAAGAACATAGAAAGAGGGAAATATAAATCTTTCAGACATTTCTTTACTGTGCCCTTGGAAGAAGTACTTCCAGAGTGCTCCTGAGAAGTGGGGATGGCAAGATTTCATCTCACAAACTGTGGACGTGTTTCAGTAGCAACCAGTCTCTGGAAAAAGACAGAAGCAAGAGAGGCAAAGTAGAAGGCCAGGGGAAAAAAAAGGAAGACCCTCAATGACATAGATTGGCATAATGGCTGCAAAAACAAGCTCAAACGTAGAAACAACAGTTAAGATGGTATGGGACTAGGAAGTTTTTCATTCTGTTGTATACACAGTCACTAATAGTAGGAATTGATTTTACAGTACCTAACAGCAATAACATTTGCTTGATTTACTTCTTCTAGATTAGATCTCACAGATTTAAATGCCATGATGTCCCAAGCTATGAAACTTGATGGTTAAATTCTCAGCTGCTAATCAAAACATTGGTGACTAGCACCCACCCAGTTGGCCCTCCAGGGAAAGACCTGACATAAAGATTACAGCCTCTAAAGCCTTATGGAGCAATTCTACTATGTTACTGTATTCGCCATAAGTAGAAATTGATGTAACAGCACCTAAGAACAACAACAATGTGCTAGGATGGTAACGTATAGACAATAGATAGTGGTGAGGACACTTAAAAAAGGTAATCTCATCCTGAATCAAATCACATAAAAACACTGTGCTAGATGCACAAATCACTCTCAGCTTGCAAGTGGTGTTGTGTCTTTCTTATTGCATCCTATTGCATTCTTATTGTTCTATTTGTCCTATTATACATATTAATAATATTGATTACTTGAGAAAACTATTTTCTGCTAGCTTTCTCCATTGTAAAGTTATTCCATTTTGTTTTGTTATTAATAAAACTCTTGTGCAAAGATATTTTGAGACAATTTAAACATCTGATTTTCATCATACTCTTTTCAGTAAGTTTTAGCATAACAGGGAAGTATAATGTCAAATGTTATGTTTTTCTCACATCTCTCAAGGCTTTTGGTTATCTACCGAGCTTACCCAGACCTTCTGATAATGAGTATACCTCTATAATCAGCAAGCTCATATAGGGTTGATTAAGACCTTTCATTGCTTTAGGTCAGGAACCCATTGGGTAATTCTAGTGCGACTACTACAACAGAGTGTAGAATACCTGAAGATATAACATATAGCCTCTCAGGCAATTTTTAAAATAACTCCTAGGCTATGCTTGTTGTTGTTGTTAGCTACAGTGGAGTCATTCTCACTACAGCAATTCTATGAACAGCAGAACAAAACATTGCACACTCCCGAATCATACTTTAATCACCAGCATGTATGAGTTCATCGTAATGGTTACTGTGCAAATTCATCTCACCAAGAGTCTCCCATGCTCTCACTGGTCCTTTGCTTCATCAAACATTATGTTCTCCTGTAGGGAATGATTCTCTAATGACATACCCAAAGTAAGCAAGTTGGAAAATCTGTTGTGATCCATAAAGTTTTCTTTGTCTAATTTTTAGGAGATTGCCAGTTCTTCTCCTAGTCTGTCTTAGTCTGGAAGCTCCACTAAAACCTCTGCCCACTACAGACAAACCTGCTGTTATTTAAAACACTAGTGGAATAGCTTATGATATATTCTGTGAACAACATGGTTACAACCAAGGCACTGCAGTAAGATAAACAAACAGATAGGTGGTGGAGACTGTTTATCAACTTATATTTCAAAATTATTTTTGAAATATTACATGTGTTGTTGTTTTTGTTGTTATTAGGTGCTCTTGAGTCTGTTTTGTCTCATAGGGACCCTATGCATGACAGAACCAAACACTGCCTGGTCCTACATCTTCTTCACAATTGTTGCCATGCTTGAGACCATTTTTGCAGCATTGTGTCAACCCATCATTTTGCTGACCCTTTACTTTATCAAATATGATATCCTTCTCCAGGGATTGAACCCTTCTGACAACATGACCAAAGTGCAAGAGACACAATCTGGCCATTCTTGCTTCTAAGGAGCATCCCCACTGTAGTTCCTCTAAGACAGATTTGTCTGCTCTTCTATATTGATTTGGGTGAAGAGAAGGGTAATGTACATGTGAGTGATCAACATGGTGGCATTGAAGAAGAGGAAGACATAGAGAGGTGCATGGGAGGTAAGAAAACAAAGTGAACATAAAGTACTGCATGGTAAGTGAAGGCAAACTTTTATATACAAGTGGATAGATGGGTGGACAAGCTTAACTACTAGATATGTCTATGTGGGGGATAGTGTGCCCATGATCATTTATAGGGTTGGCAGACAATGTTTCTACAAGTGTATTTGTATGTTCTGTAAGAATTCCTAGGTATATAGTAGGGCTGACAAGGAACAAGGTTGTAGTCTCTTCTTGGGCACAGCCTGCTACCCAGAGGGAGCAAGTAGGTGGACCTGCACACTAGGGACCACTTTCCCAGGGACATCAAGCTCAATTGGCATAACATACTACACAGAAACATTGTTCTATGTTCTACTTTAGTAAGTACTGACTGGGATCTTAACAGCTTGCAAATTTCCATCTAGATGAAACAATGGGTTGCTCCTTGTCCAGAGCAAAGAAGAATGAAGGAGAAACCAAAGATGTAATGAAACAATTAGTTGAAGCAACTGGTACACCATGTGACCCTCAGCCTATATGACTATGAGACCAGAAGAACTAGATGGTGCCTGGCTACCACTGTCAACCACTCAAAGGGGATCTATGTAGGAGATCCCGGATATGGTGGGAGAATAATGTGGAACAAAGCTCAAAATCATTTAAAAAAATAAATAAATAAGGATCAGTTTTACTGGTTTGATAGAGCCTGATGGAACTACTGAGACTATGGTCCCTAGCTGTCCTTCAGGACTAGAAGTGAACTCACACCTGTGGCTTCCAAACAAAGACAGGCATATGAGCTGAACATTTACATTAGGTAGATACACTCCTTGGAGAGATCAATCAGGGGAGAATATAAGGGCTGTGTATGCACAGGGAGACAGCTCATGAGGCAGGAGTGCATGGGAGGGAAGGACACAGGGAAGAGGTAACTATGGGGAGGAAGTGAGAGGGGAGCTATTGCATTGTGGGGTATTGCAGTCAATCTCATGAGACAAAGTGTATGTGAACTGCTGTATGGAAAGTGAATTTGCTCTGAAAACTTTCACCCAAATCACAATAAAAATAATAAAAAAATTTACATTTCTAGCAGTCCATGGTATATTTAATATTTACTTAATACATCATTTTGTAGTTTTTTTTTTTAAATTAATTTTTACTTTTGTATTTAACACAGTTATTGATAGTTTTTTTTTTTTTTTTATTAGTTTATAGGTATATAGCACACAATAAGGCACCTATTTCCATGTATATATATTCTCATTCTCTTACATTTAAATCAGACTTTGTAGTGTTGCATTACTACATTATACCCTTGTTTTTGGCACACATGTTGATATGTGAAGATACAAATATGTAAATTATTTGGATTTACCAAACATAAAAAGTTAACACTTAGTTAATGACTGATGGTAAAGATGGGATATACATTTTCTTTCTTTCCATTTTTTTAACTGTTCTTTTGAACATTAACTGCCAACTTTGCTCTCTCTTAAAATCTTTATTAATGATGTGAAGTGGAGGTAAGCAGAGTATTTATAATGGAGTATGCTGATTGCTTTTACTCATAAGATGTGAACAGCAATGAATCTGAGCAATAACACAAATGACCCTTAAAAATATGGACAAGGAGTAATCAAGTGAGATTTTTTTAATTAAAAATGAGATTTAAAAATGAAAAATGAATCTGCATAACCTGAGACTCAATTACCCAGGAAACTGGATAAAAGGCAATCTACTGTTTATAAAGCAGATGGTAGATCATTTACATTTGCAAAAGGACAGCAAAGTTGAGAAAAATGACCATTTCCATTTCAATTGTTAACAACAAATTAAGGTTAAAGTAATGTTAATACGATTTTTTGGGGTGAGTGTGTTTTATGCCTAAGGTACATTCAGAATCTACCTGACACGTTTTACACTCTATATAAGATGGGTGTCTCTCAGACTTCTAACAAAGTTGTTCATTAGTGTAAATAATACTAATTGTATTGTTTTGAAGATCTCTTTGATGAACTGTTCAAAATTTGTGAAAACATAAGTATCACAGCATCACATTGTAGGAAATTTGAACAAATTTTTGTGTTTAATACATATTTCATATTTTGTGCAGGACTCAATACATTAAAAGACATATGACATTGGGAAAATCTGCTGCAAAAACCTCTTTCAAGTGATGAAGAACAAAGATGTCTCCTTGAAGACTAAGGTGCACCTAACCCAAGCCATGGTATTTTCAATTGCCTCTTATGCATGTGAGACCTAGACAATGAATAAGGAAGACCAAAGAAGAGTTGATGCTTTTGAGTTGTGGTGTTGGAGATGAATAATAAGAACACCATGGTCTGCTAGAAGGACTAATAAATCTGTCTTGGAAGAAGTGCAGCCAGAATACTCCTTGGAAGTAAGAGTGGCCAGACTTTGCCTCACCTACTTTGGTCATGTTGTCAGAAGGGACCATTCACTGGAGAAGAGTATCATGCTTGGTAAAGTGGAGGACCAACAAAGAAGGGGAAGGCCCTCACCAAGATGGATTGAAACAGTGGCTGCAATGATGGGCTCAGGTATAGCAAGAATGGTGAGGCTGGCACAAGACTGGGCAGTGTTTCATTCTAGTGTGCATAGGGTCACTATGAGTCAAAGATGACTTGATAGCACCTAACAACAACAGCAATATTTGGTAGTACAGAGATAAATTATTTGGAGGCATGTGATATTTGAAGTATTTGTTGAATATTAAGATGGAATCATCTGGCATATTTTCCAAAAGGGGTCCACATTTGGAAGAATCTCAATTGGATCTCAAAGTTCATGGTTCATTTTCCCAGAAGTGAGAATTGATGTTCCAGATGTATTTGGGATTCCAAAAGAGAGAGCAAAGAACACGAAGAGGTAGGCTAAAGGCAGATCTTTGTGGGTGTCACCACATAGGCTGGGACAACCTGAGCCTAAAAATTATCCATGAAAACAATGGAAATGGAGGAGAGGTTTGATGAGAAAGAATCCTGGGTTGTAGTATCAGGGTTGAAGGGCATGTCCTATGGGACTCCATGCTGCAGAAGAGTGGAGAACTGGAACTTGTAGGAAAAATCCATGTATTGATATGAAGAACATTTTGGGAAAAAGATTCAGTAGTCTGTTGTTGTTGTTTGCCGTTGAGTCAGACCCGACTTATAATGACCTCTCCTTGGGTTTCTGAGGCAGTATCACCACAGAAGTAGATTGCCCAACCTTCTTTCCGAGGAGTAGCTATTGTTATGTGCCATTGAGTTGGACCTGACTCATAACGACCCCCCTTGGGTTTCGGAGGCAATATCACTATGGTAGTAGATTGCCCAACCTTCCGCCAGCCTTCTGGTTAGCAGTCAATTACCTTGGCACTATGCTACCAGAGCTCCTTCTCAGTAGTTGAGTGAGATGTGAAATGAAAAACAGATTGCGTGCTCCTAAATTTTGTGATGTAATCCTAAATTTTAAAACAATACATTTTTCTTGGCTGCAGAGAACTATTTTTTTTTTTTTTTTATGTTAACATGAACTTATTAGATCCTTTTTCAAGTTATCTGTCACAAAATGGGTATGGGAAAAATGCTATCAGTTTAGCAATTTAAATGGAAACTAAAAAGTCAATACAAGTTGTTCTCTTGTAAGATGAAAATAAGAAAAAAATCTGATAATTAAACATGAGAGAAGAAAATAACTAATTTTACATTCCAATGTTTCTTTTGGTAAGGACTAAAGTGATTTCAAACACTGATGAAATCACATGGTAAATTTATTAGGATGACAAAATGAAGTAGGGAAAAGTTTTATAGATACAAAAAGATAACAAATCACCACTCCAGATTTTCATGTGAAAGAAAATTTATTTATTTGTTTGTTAGTTTATTTATATGGATTTTCTCTGGGAACATCAAATAGCACATCTACATTATTATTTGAATTTTAAAAAATGCTTGTGACAGTATTCAGGAGGACAATGAGAACAGTGCAGTTGTCTCTTCTGATTTCTCCTGTACATCATAAACTTTTTAAAACTCTGGTGTAGTTTTGGGCAAAGTGAAACCAATAGACATGCATTGATTATTGGAAGACTACATCAAAACCAAATACTTGCATTCAAGGTCTGAGGTTATATGATTAGAGTGATTATGCCATTGATAAATTAATAATACATTGGCCCAAATATCTTCTCATGTCCAATCAATGAAAAACAAGTTTTAAATAATCCTGCACAGAATAAGTTCTACTCATTTAAAAGATAACAATACGTCATATCAATCTCCTTCAACTAAAATTTATTTTTCTATCTGCAGAATTTATCATTTCATTAATGTTATTTCTAAGTAGATAAATCTTCAAGACAAAAATGGGTTTATGAATGAATATTGCTTAAAACATAAGTGATCAGAAATATATGAACACAAAATTTGTTTTTGCTAGGTGCTGTCAGATCAGTTTCAAGTCAATGACCCTATGTACAACAAAATGGAATACTTCCCAGTCCTGGGCCCTCCTCACAGTCATTGCTATGTGTGGTAGTTAAGGTTGTGTGTCATCTTGACCAGACTGTGATTTTGAGTGGTTTGGCAGCTGGAAGTAGTTATGCCCCATGATGAAATTAAAACTAACTAAATTCACTGCCATTGAGTCAGTTCTGACTCATAGTGAACTCTCCTTGAGTTTCTAAGGCAGTACCTCTATGGAAGTAGATTTCCTATTCTTCCTTCCAAAGAGTCACTGGTGGGTTTGAGCCACGAGCCTTCTGGTTGGCAGTCAAATTCTTTAGACACTACACAACCAGAGCTCCTAAGATGATATGGCATGTGGTAAAATCAACTTCATGGTGGAATCTGTTGTGAACACCTGCCAAAGGGGCAGTGAGGCCACAATTCCTCTAACCCCACAAGAGAAAGACAGAATCACCATCAGTATTCCTATTCCTGTGAGGCCAGACATGCTGCTTCCCTCCAGCCCTTTCATCAACCCTGACACTAACCGTTCCTCCTGCAGCACCCACCACCTTTCTGTTGTGTTCAATAATTTGCTGCAGTGGCCCCACAGAACTCACAGATTATGGGGTTTACTAACCACCTCCAATATTGTTAATATCCTAGTCTGAGCCACCATCAGCTCTTGCCTGAATCACTGCCATACCAGCCTATCTAGTCTTTCTACTTCCATATTCACCCAACCTCCAAACTATTATCAACTCCAAACTTTCACGATTTTTGCAAAGCTCTCAAAGTAAAAGACAAAGTGCTCCTAAGGCTTAAAAAGTTCTTTTTTAAGATGTCCTTGCATCACCATTTACCTCATCTCTCTTCTTCTCCAACTCTAGCTTCACTGGCTTCTTGCTGTTTCCCAGAACTCCAAACATATCCCTTTCCCAGGGTCTCTCCACTTGCTGCTCACCCTTCCACCAGAGTCAGGCGGCTCACTCTTCCATTTCTTTACTCAAATATTATCATATATTCAAGCATTTCTCTGATCATCCTCCATTATATTATAACTAGTACTCCCTGTCTACTCAATCCTAACCTTGTTATTCTGCTCATTTTTTCTCCATGATGCTGCAAAATACAAGCCATGGTATTTTCAATCTCCCCATATGCATATGAGAGTTGGACAATGAATAAGGAGGACCAAAGAAGAGTTGATGCTTCTGAGTTGGGGTGCTAAAGAAGAATATTGAAAGTACTATGGACTGCCAAAAGAACTAACAAATCTTTCCTGGAGGAAGTGCAACCAAAATGCACCTTGGTAGCAAGAATGGCCAAACTTTGTCTCACTTACTTTGGTCGTGTTGTCAGAAAGGACCATTCTCTGGAGAAGGATGTGATGCTTGGTAAAGTGGAAGGTCAATGAAAAAGTGGAAGGCCCTCAATGAGATGGATGGACATGGTGGCTACAGTGATGGGCTCAGGTATAGCAGGTAATGTGAGGATGGCTCAGTACCGGGCACTGTTTCATTCTGTTGTACATAGAGTAACTATGTGTAGGAACTGACTCAATGGCACTTAACAACCACAACAACAACATGCTGCAAAATGGTGGAAATCTTTTCTTTGTTATGCTTCCAACACTTCTAACAGTGCCAGGTACAGGGTGGCTGTTCAATAAATATTGAGTAAGTAAATGAATTAATAATAAATGGATAGATGGAAAGAAGAATCAACATATGTATTCTATGTACACTTTCTTTATTGAGGTGATGGATTCTTACTGTACATGTAAGACAAACTTTATCAGATTTTAGTTTAAATATTTCCAGTTAATTATATTTCAGTTATACCTTAATAAAGATTTGGAAAACACTTAAGAAAACACATGTATCTGTGGAAGTCATCAAAATATCTTTTAAATGTGATCATCTAGCTACATGAATTGAATCAATTAACACACAAACTATTATTTTCATCATCTTTCTATTGAATAACTAAAAAGTTGTATTTCACACAGTCACAATCATAACAATATTTTTTTTGAAATTTGTGTAATGTCCTTTATTTTGAGACAGTCTTTCTGACTGTTAGGAGACATTTCTTGGCTTCTTTGGTAGGAATAAAAGTGGAAGTATAGAGGAAGGTTGGGCAGTCCTACTTCCGTAGTGATAACTGCCTCAGAAACCCAAGGAGGGGTCTCTAGGAGTCGGGGCTGACTCGATGGCAAATAACAACAACAACAGAATATATATAATGGAGTAAGGAAGAAGATGTTAAACATCTAGTAATGTATTGTTTCTAAAATCAAAGGAGATTTTTTTTTTGTTCTATCCAAGTCTGAAGAATGTGGCATCAAGATTCGAGGATTGACTCATTACCAACCTGAAATATATAAATGATACAACTTTGCTTGCTGAAAGTGAAGATGATTTGGAGCACTTACTGATGAAGATTGAAGACTGCAGTCTGCACTATGGATTACACCTCAATATAAAGAAAACAAAAATTCTCACAACTGGACCAATAAGCAACATCATAATAAATGGAGAAAAGATTGAAGTTGTCAAAGACTTCGTACTAGTTCGTTCTACAATCAACACAAATTGAAGCAACAGTCAAGACATCAAAAGACATATTGCATTGGGCAAATCTGTTGCAAAAGACCTATTCCAAGTGCTGAAGAGAAAAGATATCTCCTTGAAGACTAAGATGTGCCTAACCCAAGCCATCATATTTTCAATCGTCTCATATGCATGTGAAAACTGGACAATGAATAAGGAAGACCAAAGAGTAGTTGATGTTACTGAGTTGTGGTGTTGGCAAACAATGCAGAAAGGACCGTGGACTGTTAAAAGAACTAACATGGATTGTGAGGCTGGCACAGGACTGGGCAGTGTTTTGTTCTGTTGTACATAAGGTCGCTATGAATTGGATATGGCACATAACAAAAACAACAACATCCAAGCCTTATGTTTTTTTTGTTTTCCCTTTTCCCTTAAAGAAGATACATGTGAAGATTTATCTTTTTAAAGATGAAAAATGAAAAATAAAACTATTCTTTGAGTGTACAAAGTGTCTGGGAACTTTCAAGAATTAGCTTTATTGTATCATTACCAATTTCCAGAAAGAAGGAAAGAATCATTTCTAGTCAATCATGCATCGTGACTTACAAATTCATAAATAACTTGATTTAAGTCTCTTTAGATCTTGGGAGATGGGCTAGACAGACATGGCTATTTGAGTTTTTTAAAATCACAAAATTGAATCTTAGGGAAGTTAATAATGTCCCACGGTCAAAAAGGTAGTCAAAGGGGCTGAAACTGAGAACTGTGTCTTCTTTCTTTGATTTGAGTAAAGAATGCTAAAAATACCCTCATATGTCCCTTGTCCTAACCAGAAATTCTTAGCAGAGGTTCAGTTTCAGGGCAGTTCTTCAAAAGTGGGAAGATTTAGTGGAGAGTGACAGTGGCTTATCTTAGTTGACCTGGCTTGGTCATCCATAAAAATCACTGAAAGCAGAAGAGATAAAGGCTGAAAATGTAAAATAGAAACTGGGAGAATTGGCTCAGCACAAAATGCTGAAGGCTGAGGAGACTGAGTGGCAGACAGCCAACAGGAACTGTGAACTCAACATCTTCTGAGAGGAGAATGAAATTCAGAAGGCTGCTCATGGCCTGGGGGATATTACACAAGGGAGTATTCTCATGGCCAGGCTCTCTTTGAGAACAACTATCCACCGAGATTTTCAGATAACCTGGAGGAGGGTTAGGACAATTTTCTGAAGAAGAAAACATTTTTGTTGCATGTCTCAAGACTCAAAAGCATTAAGACAAATAGAAATATAAGACAAGTAGCAAAATAAAGAGATTTAAATATCTCTTTATCTTACTAATGCACATATAAAGAAGGACAAGAAGGATATGGTAAAATTCTTTTGCTAAATGACATTTATGTGGCTTGCAAAACATTTGTCTTCTGATATGTAAAAGCTTGTAGAAGAAGAATATGAAGAGCAGTTAAATCCAAATGTAACCTAAACATCTTTGGTAGCTATCGATTATACTCTTTCAACATGGACAATGACCTCTAGTTTTTTCTTTATGACCTCTACATTTTTTAAGTATTATTTTCCTGTGGATTAATTGAATAAAGACCTGTGGACTAGAAGATCTTTTCGAAACAGATTCTGTCCTCCTCTGTGTTATTGTTACAATTCTTATTGATATTATCTTTAATAATAAAATTCAGCTGTATTGTCATTAAAATTTTTTCCCTTTTGCAAACAGCCTAGTGGAAAACTTATAACATTAATTTGAGGGTTTCTTCTTCTTCTTCTTTTTTTCTTTTCCTAGGTTTAAATTTCTCACCATTCTAAAACCATTTTGATAATGGAAGATAAACAATTATTCTGTATTCTGTAGGTTGATTTTATACTCATTAATATACTAAACTATTGCCATTAGAAACCATCTGTTTTCCTTCATCTCAATTCTCTATAGTCAAAGATATTGGAAGGAAGTACTGAAAGTCTTAATAAGTGAGTAAGTAGCAAATTAAATTTTTCCATCTAAGAATAATAGAACAAAAGAATTGATGTTTCTTATATTTTAAGTGAGTTCACTAAGCAACATAGCTTTCTGTCCTGAAAACATATTTTTGCTACTAAAAGTGCTTCAAAAGTGTTCTTATCTAAATATTTCAATTAACAACTATAAAAACACCCCGTTTGTTATTATTAAATAGTTGTAACCTTGGTTTTCCTTGTCTTTGTAATAATTAGCAGTAATACTTTTTCTAACAACTTTTGAAAGTTTCATGAGTTTTAAAATGTATCCTGGACGTACTTTGGTGAATAATAGTATCAGTGGTATCCTTTCCAAAAATCACACAAAGTTAATATTTTCAAATTTGTAATTCATCATTTCACCAATGCAGCTTCTTACTTTCATTCTGTCCTATCCTGCCCCGCTTCCTTCCTCGTTTTTCATCTTTCTCTTTCTTTCTTTTCTTAGTTGTTACTGGCCGCCTTCAAGTGGGGTCTAACTCATAGCAAAAAAAAAAAAAAAAAAAAAACTCACTGCCATCAAGTTGATTCCAGCTCAAAGCAACCAGCACTGGGTTTCCAAGGCAGTAAATCCTTATGGAAGTAGATTGTCTCATCTTCCTTTCATGAGCGGCTGGTGGGTTTGAATTGCCAAACTTCTGGCTAACAGTCAAGTCAAATACCTTAGGCACTATGCCACCAGGGCTCCTTATAACTTATAGTAGTGACCTGATTTATAACAGAACAAAATGTTGCCCTTTTCTGTGCGAACTCACAGTCGATGCAGATGTTTGAGCCCGTTGTTGTAGACATTGTGTCAATCATTCTCGTTGAGCATTTCCTTCTTTTTCATTGACTGTCTAATTCACCAAGCCTGATGTCTTTTTCCAGCGATTCATCCCTCCTGGGGGCATGTCAGAACTAAGCGAGAAGTCTTGCCACTCTCACTTCTAAAGAACGTTTTTGTGTACTTCCTCAGTCAGGGCTTGGACAACATCAAGTTTTTGGAAATGAAAGATGGAGAAAGTATTATCCAGCTTTTGAAGGCTATTTTCTATGAAAATAAAAATTACAATATAATTTTGTAACTGCTATGAAGGTATCTAGTGGTAAAATACCTTCTACCAGGAGTTCTGGTAGCACAGTGCCTAAGGCATTTGACTGCTAATCAGAAAGCTAGTGGTTCAAACCCACCAGCCACTTCTCAGAAGGAAGGTTGGGCAATCTACTTCTGTAGTGATACCACCTCAGAAACCCAAGGAGGGGTCGCTATGAGTCAGATCTGACCACAGCAGTGAGGTTGAGGAGTGGTAAGAAAAATCTAGGAAGGAACAACCAGTCTTATGGGTAGGAATGTAGCAGGAATAAAAAAAAAAATATATGCTTTCCCAAGAAATGATGCTTGATGTAAATCTTGAAGGGTGAGTAAAGTTTTCCAAGTCAACAAGTGGTGAGTGGGAGAGAGAGTTCCAGATAGATGAAAATAATAAAATAATAATAATCATTACAACAACAACAACACATACAAACAAACTGACATTAAAAGAAATCATGACTTGTTTTGGGAATAGTAATTCATTTGGTATGATTTAGAGGGGCATCCTTATTCCCCCCCACCTCAGACTAGTACAAACTGTAATCTCTTCTATCTACATACACTTAAAAACAAAACAGAAAATCTAGATACTACCCCTGAATTTCTGCATAATGTATGTGCATGAATTATTTATTTTATTGGATTTTAAATGATCCTTAGAGATAACTATTTGGTATGCAGATGTTATAATGAAACAATTAGGCAAAAAATGTTCTAATTTCAATTTATTATCCTCCACTATAGTTGCACATAGGAGCTCTGGTAGCATAGTGCCTAAGGCACTTGACTGCTAACCAGAAGGCTGGTGGTTCAAACCCACCAGCCACTCCTCGGAAGGAAGATGGGGCAATCTACTTCCATAGTGATACTGCCTCGGAAACCCAAGGAGGGGTCGTTATGAGTCGGGTCTGACTCGATGGCACATAACAACACAACAACAACATAGTTGCACATAACAACAACAACATAGTGAATATCCCAGGTGGATTATCTACTTTCTATAGCAGGAGTTAAGAGTCCCTGCGTGGTATAAGTGGTTAACATCGTTGTCTTCTATGCAAAAGTTGGAAGTTTGAATCTGCCCAGAGGCAACTCTTAAGAAAGCCCAAGTGATATACTTCTGAAAAATAAATCATTGGAAATCCTACAGAGCATAATTCTAATGGGCACACATGGGGTTTCCATGAGTCAGAATTGACACTATGGTACTATGGCACTTGGCGAATGGCAACTAAAGCAGGAATTGGTAAAAAATGGTCCCTGGGCCAAATGACTGCAGCCTCTTTTTATAAATGAAGTTTATTAGAACATTGTGGCCATCCTTAAGCTATGTATTGTCTATGGTTACTTTTGTGGTATTAGAATGGAAAGCTGAGTTGTAGAAACAGTGACCATGTGACCCAGCAAGTCTAAAATACTTACTAACTGATGCTTTATAGGAAAAGTGAACCAATCCATGCACTAGATAATCTGAAATAATAATTCCACCTCAAATTTTCAGACTTCACTTCTCTCTGTTGGGAAGTTAAAACTATGAAAATTCAAAATACAAATAGTCATATAATAAAAACAAAACCCACTGCCATCAAGTTGATTCTGACTCATAGCAATCTCCGTTGGGTTTCCAAGGCTGTAAATCTTTATAGAAGTAGATTGCTTCATCTTCCCCTTGCAACAATGTGATAAGAACATAGAATTATGAACAATATAATATGTATATATGTATATGTATATATATATATATATGCGTGTGTGTGTATATATCTATATTTATATAGATATATAGATATAGATATATATACGTCTTTCTATATATTTATATATATGTATCTCTCTAATGAAGGTCCTGGTGGTATAGTGGATAAGGCACTTGATTGCTAACTTAAAGGTCAGCAGCTTAAACCCACCAGCTGCCCTGCAGAAGGAAGAGAGGGCAATCTACTTCCACAAAGATTTACAGCCCCAGAAACCCAACGGGGGTCACTATGAGTAGGAAACAACTGGATGGCAGTGAGTTTTGTTTTGTTTTCTTATCCTTCTAATGACACACAGGCACCATCAAGAACAAACTGCTTAAATTTCTAGGTTTTATAGGATTTTACAGTTTCCATTCAGTGTAAAAATTATTATATTTGAGTAGATTTCAATTAAATTTTAAAATGGAAACATGATATGTTGATTTTCTGTTCTACTTCCTCTGCTGAATTAATTTTTGAGTCATTCTTCTTTCACTATTGGCCAATCCGTTCCTTAATACACTCACTCCTCACTTATTGACATGGTTAGTTTCCAAAGACCCTTATAAATATTGAGTGTTACACAAAAAATAGAGGATGACCATATTGGTTCACAAATGAAGGATTACTGAATCATTACATTCTTGTCAAACTACATCATTATATATCTGAAAACTTGCATTATTACATAAATACTAACCTCCTGAGAATCATGGCCCAGCCAAGTTGATTCATGACCTTAACCATCATAGGCAGTGTTACTGTCTCTTGCACCCTAGTGCTCATTACTGCTAGAAATAGGTTCCTAATGTACAAAATAGTTGGATAATAGAATTTTTATGAATGCAAAATGTCAAATAATGGGATAGTTGATAAATGAGGAGAGGAGTCAGTTCAAATCCATCAGCTGCTCTGTGGAAGGGAGATGGGACAATCTACTTCTGCAGTGATTTACTTATTTGGAAACCCAATGAGGGTTGCTATGAGTTGGAATTGACTTGATGGCAGTGGGTTTATTTCATAAATACACATATATGTACACATACACACACATATAAATATAATATACATATACATATGTTGCTGTTGTTGTTGTGTGCCATCAAGTCAGACCTGACCCATAGCTACCCCTCCTTGGGTTTCCGGGCAGTATCACTACAGAAGTAGATTGCCCCATCTTCCTTCTGAGGAGTGGCTGGTGGGTTTGAACCACCAGCCTTCTGGTTAGCAGTCAAGTGCCTTAGGCACTATGCTACCAGAGCTCCTTTTATACATATACATATATATATATATGTGTGTGTGTGTGTGTGTGTATAATATTTGAATATTCCTATTTGAGAGAGTTTAACAATGATTTGTACCAATCATTAAGTGTTTAAGAAACACATAATTGTGTGTGTGTGTGTGTGTATAATATTTGAATATTCCTATTTGAGAGAGTTTAACAATGATTTGTACCAATCATTAAGTGTTTAAGAAACACATAATATAGATTATATCTCAACAATTATTGAGACATATATGATATGGGTGAGAAAAGGGTTTCTTTCTTCTCCTCTTTCTGCCTGCCCTCCCTCCCTCCTTTCCTTCTTTCATTCCTTCTCTGTTTCCTTCCTTTCTTTCTCATATCTTTCCTCCTTTCCTTCTGTTTAATTTTCTTGATTTCTGTGTATTTTATGTTCATCCTGAGAAATACCCTTTGCCACTTATCATGGCTAAAGGAAAGGCAAATCTATAGTATGTATTTACTGAATGACTCAACACTCACTCAATTTCCAGCACACTGTATCTCCAATCTTAACTATGACTGAAGCTAAATTAAGTTAAAATGATATTGAATTATTGCTATTTTTATAGTGTTTTATAGTGGAGAAGTGATTTAAGAATTGAAGGTACATGAGAATTTTGAGCTTTTGGGGCAGAGTTCTGTGGTGGTGGTTGTTGTTAGGTTCCATTGAGTCATCTCCAACTCATAGCAACCCTGTGTACAGCAGAACAAAACACTGCCTGGTCCTGTGCCAGCCCCATGATCCTTGCTATACCTGACCCCATTGTTGTAGCCAATGTGTCAATCCATTTTGTTGAAGGCCTACCCCTCTTTGGTTGACCCTCCACTCTACCAAGCATGACATCCTTCTCCAGGGAATGGTCCCTTCTGACAACATGACCAAACTAGATGAGACAGAGGCTGGCCGTTCTTGCTTCCAAGGAGTGTTCTGGCTGCAGTTTTTCCAGAATAAAAATGTCAGTTCTTTTAGAAGTTCATGGTACTTTCAGCATTCTTTGTCAACAACACAGCTCAAAGCCATCAATTCTTCTTCAGTCTTCCTTATTCATTGTCCAGCTCTCACATGCATATGAAGTTACTGAAAATACCATGGCTTGTGTCAGGCACACCTTAGTCTTCAAGAAGATATCTTTGCTCTTCATCACTTGAAAGAGGTTGTTTGCAGCAGATTTGCCCAATGCTATATGTCATTTGATATCTTGACCACTGCTTCCATCAGTGCTGATTGTAAAATCAAGTAATATGAAGTTTTTGACAACTTCCATCTTTTCTCCATTTATCATGATGCTGCTTATTGTTCCAGGTGTGAGGATTTTTATTTTCTTTATATTGAGATGTAATCCATACTGCAGACTGTAGTCTTCAATCTTTATCAGTATGTGCACCAGGTCATCCTCACTTTCAGCAAGCAAAGTTGTGTTGTCAGTGTATCTCAGGTTGTTAATGATTATTACTCCACTCCTTTTGCATTCCAAATACCAGTGATAATCAGTACATCTTGGTTGCATGTTTGGTCAATTTGAGACTGCAGAAGTTGATAAAAATCTTCAAATTCCTCATCTTTGGCTTTGGATGAGTAAATTTGAATAATAGCAGTAATAATGGGCCTTCCTTGTAGGCACATGGATATTATCCTATCACTGACAGCATTGTACTTCAGGATAGATTTTGAAACATCCTTTGTGATGATAAATGCCACACCATTCCTCTTTAATATGTCATTCCTGGCATAGTAGATCATATGGTTGTCTGATTCAAAATGGCCAAAACCAGTCCATTTCAGCTCACTCATGCCTAGGATATCACTCTTTATGAGTTCCATTTCATTTTTGACAACTTCCAGTTTTCCTAGATACATACTTATACATTCCATGTTCCAATTTTTAATGGTTGTTTGCAGCTGTGTCTTCTCATTTTGAGTCATGCCACATCAGCAAATGGAAGTCTCAAAAACTCTACATTGTCCATACCATTAAGGTCAGCTCTACTCTGGTGAGGCAGATCTTCCCCAGTCATATTTTGAGTGCCTTCAGATCTGAGGGCCTCATCTTCTGGCACTGGATCTGTGATAGCACTTCTATAAAAGGAAAAGAGACTGGAGGTACACATTAGTGATCAGAGATTGAGGAATTAGCTTGGACTTGTGTGTAGGTAGAGGCTCTTTGATATGGATTGAGGGGAAGTAATTTGTGTGTGGAGGTGATAAAGAATAGCAAATGGTCCTTGGTTCTCTCTGTTCAAGGGGGAGAATCCAACAAAGAGTGAAGACCCAGCAAGGCCTCTCCCCTCTGAGACTTCCTTATCTAGTCCTTCCCCTGTGCCCAGGTAACAACACCGTGGAACCTCACTGGGGTCACATACTAAAGTCTAGGGGCCCTTTAAGGCTATTTTTACACATAATAACTTCATCTTTAGCACTGAAAGATCAAGCAAGTCTTATTATTTCAAGAAAGTCTGCAAAGTCATCAGCACTATTGTTCAAGGAACTTAAAGAAGAATCAATACAGAAGACTTTTAGAGAATTTCCAATTTATACAATATTCTGGACCAAACTTGGAATTGAGACTGTATACAGCACACTACTTCTGATTAGAGAAGTTCTTCCAGAAGAACCTTTAATTGAATTCAGCAATGAGTTAAATGTACATCTGAAAAAAATAATTACAATGTTACTGATCAATTACTTCAAATTTAAATCATGTCACACCCTTTTGTTTTATTTCCTTATATATAGTAACAGGAATTGAAAATGAGTCCTACCCCATCAAGTGCCAATTGCTAATTGGAAATTTCTTCTTATGGATATTGTAATTTTATTTTGCATTTTATCTCTGAACTTCATTAGGAGTTTCTCCAAACTCTCCTTGGACCACATACTGTTGTTTAAAACCACAGAGATGCAACCCTATTCCTGAGGGTAGATAACAAACTCAACCCTGCTTGTCATCTTCATAGTAAATTCAATTCCTAGCACTGAGAGACTTTTGTGAAACACTTCACTCTAGTCATAAAGATGTTGTCTATTTGGTTCTCCTTTAATTCAGCATTTTTTCTCCAAAACTCCAGGATTTTCTCATCCACAAACATAAATGAAAAGATTAATTCTCTGCCAATATTTTAGTTTCATGTCATCTAACAAACTGTTTTTTATGTTTTCTTTCTAAATAGCAAAGAGAAGTTATTTGTCTTTAACAGTAACATTTGCATTTTCATTATATCACTATCATAAAACAATCATCTAGCATTGACTTGTATGTGGAGACAATCTATGCGTTAAAAGAAATGCAAACATAAGGCCACACAATTCAGCCTTTTACGACTGTACCAAACATCACATCTAACAGGAATTTGATTTTGTCATTGGAGACAATTAGGCACTTATTCCAACGAAGCTGTTCCTCTCTGGACTTCTCCTTCAGTAGTTGTCCTCAATAAATTATTTTTAATATCTTCAAAGAGGCTGAATTTTTGTGTTCAATATGTATTTAATTATAGCTCCCTGGATGCAACATAAAGATGAGGTCAGAGCAAGGGCTTATTATTAAATTCCTCAGATCTGACCCTAGAAGTCACTATTATGCACTGACTATGTGACCTTGACCTTGGTCTTTACATTCTTACAGCTTTTTTTTTTTTTTAAGTGCAGACTGAGAATACCAAGAATAGTTAATAGGTTAATAGAGTTATTACCAAAAAAAAAAAAAAAAAGGCAAAAGCAAAACAAACAAAAATGTTGCCATCAAGTTAATTCCAACCCATAGTACCCTATAGGACAGAAGAACTGCCCCATAAGGTTTCTAAGACTGTAACTTTTATGAGAGCAGACTGTCACATCTTTATCCTGAAGAGTGGCTGGTGGGTTTGAATTGCTTACCTTTTGTTTAGTAGCCAAGCACTTAACCACTATACCATAAAGTCTCTTTCAGTACAATTATAAAACTAAAATAAAGCATTACTGTACAGTTGACTCCGATTCATAGAAATCCAATATGACAGAGGATAATCTAGAAACATAGGGTTTCTAAGGATGAAATTGTTGAAAGAGCAAACTGCAACATCTTCTCCTCCTAGCAGTTATGTATTTTTTAAAAAACACAAACAAAAAAACAACTTGTTACTATCAAGTTAATTCTGATTCATAAACACCCTATAAGTCAGAGCAGAACTTCCCCTAGGCTTTCTAAGGCTGTAATCTTTACAGAAGTAGACTGCTACATCTTTCTCCTGTGGAGAAGCTAGAATGGCTGGTGGTTTGGACCTGACAAAATGCTTAATCATTGCACCACCGGAGCTCATCAATGTCGGTATAAACCCCAAAAAGGGAAACTCATTACTGTTAAATGTGACTCATGGGGACCCTACAGGACAGAGAAGAATTCCCTATAGGGTTTCTAAGGTTATAATCTTTGTGGAAGCAGACTACCACATCTTTCCTCTGGAGGGGTGGTGGGTTCAAATTACCAAGCTTTCAGTTAGCAGCCAAACTCTTTAATCATTGCCCAATAGGTGACTTAATAGACGTATGTTAGTATTATTAGGTACTACCGAGCCATTTTGACTCTTAGCAACGCTCTGTACAGCAGAATGAAACACTGCCCACAGTGCCCTCACAATTGTTGCTATGTTTGAGCCCATTGTTGCAGCCATTGTGCCCATCCATCTCTTCCTCTTTTTCGGTGACCCTCTACTTTACCAAGTGTGATGTCCCTCCAGATAACATGTCTAATGTACCTGAGATGAATTCCTGCTCTCCTAGCTTATAAGGAGCATTCTGGTTATACAGAATCAAATTATCTGCTTCATTGGTTCCTTCTGAGAGCTCTACAAATCTGTTTCATGTCTCTCTTTTAGTTTGTAGTGATAGCAGTCAATCCTTGGCTTTTGTTGGCTTGTAAATCACCCCAGTCTATGCCTTCATCTTCATATGTCTGTTTTTCCTGTCTAGATATCTGTCTAGATATCTAGATGTTTAGATGTTTAGATGTCTAGATATCTAGATGTTCCCTGTCTAGATATCTCCTCTCTTGTATGAAGGCACCACTTATAGTGGATTAGGACTCAGTCCATTCCAGTGTGACTTCATATTAATGTAACTGACGAGACCTTCAGATGCCAAATGCCCAGGCAGTAGGGATTATGATTTCACCATATTGTTTTGGAGGACTTGGTTCCATCCTTAGCAGCTACTATCATTCTAAGTTGAATTATGTAACTTGTGATAGGCTCCAGAACACTAAGATTAAGTAAAGCAATGTTTTATTTTTTGAATTGACTCATAAACTTGAGGAATTTCTGAGGAGCAAACTCTAAATGAAGTGAATAAGTGAAACAGGAAATGACATCCAAGATTATTAAGTTAAAAGAGATAACATATAATTATTCTACAGGTATACTGGTTAATAAATTATACTTCATAGTTTTAGTTACAAGTTCTGCTCACCACTTCTGAGAGTAGCTATTTTGTCCTCTTGGGCTTGATAATCTGCAAAGGATTAAGAAAATAGATTTGAAAATATATCATGAGAGAGGTGAGTGAGTGCACTGGGGCATGTGATAAGAGTATGTGAATCTTTGGAGGTATGTGAAGAGAGGAGGGGGAGTCATAAGAGAACAGTTGCTTCTTGACATGAAGATTTCATAAATTTATTTGACAGCCGTTTTAGATAGAGTGTTTATACACTTCATTTTATCATAAATTTTGTTGCAGTATGTTGTTTTTTTTTTCTGCAAACTTGACAGATCATTATGAGCAGAAAATTCTCACACCCTCTCTAATGGGTATCTGTAGTACAGTTTTCTTTAAAGCACTCTGCTGCTAGCACCATTGGCATCGTTTCTTGCTAGTTTGAAAGTTCTTTGGTCATAGAGGTTGCTTATCATTTGCTTAACTCTCTGGGAACTGTGCACTTAAACCATAAAATCCTGTTCTTTTAAACAGAGCCCTACATTACTACCTTTGCCAAAGGCTAGGCAGGATTTATCACGGTGCTACATCATGCCTTTGAATGTGAACTGACCCAGCTATATAGTATGGTTTAGTTGAAGTAGTTGATGTCTGAATGATAACTCTTGACCTGGGAAACTCTGAAGTAATGAAAGGGGGATACATTTGCATGATTTGTGCCATAAGCAATATTTATAATGTAAGAAGGTTTTAAAGATTAATACATTCCCAGAGCAACACATGAAAGGAGACAGGAAAGGTTACTCAATGATCATCAAGTGCTCTATGTATTTGTAAAGCTTTCAGCCGAAAGACTTTCTTGGGATTTCTCTCTCTCTCTCTTTTTCTACCTCCATTAATGTAGTATACAAAGAAGACATGGATATTTTGTTAATTTCAAAATTATTTCTGCAAGTATCACTCTTTTAGTCAAGGAGTGGAAACACACATTTGCTTGAAGAAATAGTTGATGAATTTCCTCTCATTAGTTAAATGTCCTATAGTACTTCTTACATTCCTGTATCATTAACTCTTCATTTTGAGAATTAAGTACTTTCAAATCTTTCTCTAAGTACCAGTGAGAGGAAGAGGAAATTGATCCTTATAACCCTTTTACAAAAATATATAATTACAACGCAGTGTATTAAAGTTTCAGATTGATAATATGCTCAGATAGAATCTTCAGAACAATTCCTTCAGAATTACATATGCACTTTTTACTTTCCATCTAAAAATATAGAAAGCTTTCCAAATTGCTTCCTGTTATTTACTTCTTTTTCCCATTGTGAAAGTTAAATGATCCTAAGTGTGAGGAAAAACTTTTAAAGAGAATGTTCCAGAGAAATTTACAGATTAAATCAGATTTGAGATCTGCCTATATTCTGATTTTAATTCCTTTGGCCAACAATACCATGACAGTATACCTGTGTCTCCACGATTCCAAAACAGCTAATTGAAAACTGAGGAACTCTGTCCATCAACTGTCCTATTTTCTTCTTGGTGATAAATCATTTTCACTGAAGATATGGAATTCTACTCTTATTCTGAAAATGATGTTAGAGACTGAGTACATTCTCAAATAACCAAAGTGTCATATTTGTGGGCTCACACTCTTGCTTTACTTTCCCATTGTGGCTTGTTTTATAATATTCCTTTCAGGCAAAAATGAATACATTCATTCTGCCTTATCTCATGTCTCATGGAGCATGGCCTAATAGTACTTCTATTTTACAAATAAGAGAATCATTGAGGAAATATTTACATTATTTCCAAGGAAACACAAGAAATAAGCACAATCTCACTGTCAACTTCCTTCCCTACCAGATAAAATATTTCTGTGGGATCAGTTGTAGAACTGTGAATAAAAATGGAAGAAAATACTCCTAATTCCCTAAGACAGGAATGCAGAGCATATGAATTGATTAAGGATAATCACTTGGATGCATTTCAGAGTTGTTAACAACACTTAACATACACTTGACAATTAACAGTCATCATGGCAAATTAAATTGTTGTAAGGAGCTCTGGTAGCATAGTGGCTAAAGCACTTAAATGCTAACCAGAAGGCTGGCGGTTCAAACCCACCAGCCACTCCTCGTAAGGAAGGTTGGGCAATCCTACTTCCGTAGTGATACTGCCTCGGAAACCCAAGGAGGGGTCGCTGTGAGTCGGGTCTGACTCGACGGCACATAACAACAACAACAAGTGCCCTTGAGTTGGTTCTGACTCATACTGACTCTATGTACAGCAGAATGAAACACTGCTCGGTCCTCACAATTGTTACAACCACTGTGCCGATCCATCTCATTGAGGGTCTTCCTCTTTTGCACTGACTCTCTACTTTACCAAACATCATATCCTTCTCCAGGCACTGGTCCCTGATGATAACATGTACAAAGCATGTGAGACAAAATCTTGCCATCCTCACTTCTAAGAAGTATTCTGACCACCCTTCTTCCAAGACTTCTAAGAAGTTCATTCTTCTGGCACTTCATGGCATATTTAATATTTGTCATCAATGTCATAACTCAAAGCATCAATTCTTCTTCAGCCATCCTTATTAATTGTTGAGCTTTCTTATGGATATGAGGATATTGAAAATCCCATGACTTGGTCAGGTGTATCGTGATAAAGTTTCCTCAAATTGACATCTTTGTTTTTTAACACTTTAAAGGAATCTTTTGTGGCAGGTTTTCCCAATAAAATGTTGTTGTTGTTGTTGTTATGTGTTGTGGAGTTAGATCTGACTCATAGCGACCCCTCCTTGGGTTTCAAAGGCAGTATCACTACGGAAGTAGATTTCCCAACCTTCCTTCTGAGGAGTGGCTGGTGGGTTTGAACCACCAGCCTTCTAGTCAGCAGTCAAGTGCCTTAGGCACTATGCTACCAGAGCTCCCATACTTGATTTCCTGACTGCTGTGTCCATGGGCATTGATTGTGGATCCAAGTAAAATGAAATATTTGACATCTTCAATCAATTCTCCATTTATAATGATGTTTCTTATTGGTTCAGCTGTCAGGATTTTTTATTTATGTTGAGGTGTAACCCATATGGGTGGCAAACTAAATACATCCAAACTAAAGTAATTATTTTGCAAACATGATAGCCTTGACTTTATAATTAAAATACATTTTTTTTTCTAAAGATAGTCTCTATCTTCATTCTAATAAGCTTGAAGTGAAGCATATTTACTGCCACTTGAAGAATCATTTTTAGTGGAAAATGACAAACTCATCTGAAAAGTCTTTCATCATTATTAACCTTCAATTCATAGGTAAATTCACCCTTTCTCCACTTTGGTCCACTCCACCTAATAGCATGTGCTGTAACTAAAATTCCAGGCTATGGATTCAGGCAGGACTCAATTCCAGTTCCAAAGCTTCATTTACTAACTGTGTGACATTGCTAGGCTACTATTGTCTTTAAGGAGTCCCTGGGTGACACAAACAGTCAAAAGCTCTACTACTACCAAAAGATTGGTGTCATACCTACCTACAGGCACTTTGACAGGCAGGTTTAGCAATCTGCTTAGAAAAGGTCATAATCTTGAGAACACAAAGGAGCATATATGCTTTGCCTAGGTGGGGTCACGATCAAGTCAGAACTGACTCAGTGGAAGCTAACATCAATAGCTACTGCCCTTAAGCACAAGTGTCTTGGTCTGTAAAACAAGAATAATGTTCTGTAGTGGCTTGAATGGTGTCTTCCAAAAGTTCATTTCAGAATGTGACTTATTTAGAAATAAAGTCTTTGCAATTTATTTAAAGATGTTGAGATGAAATCATTGTGGAATTAGGGTGGGATCTAAGTTCAATGACTGGTGCCCTAAGAATAAGAAGAGAGAGTATAGACAGATACAGAGAAGATGATTATGTGAAGATGGAAGCAAGATTGGAGTCATGCTACCACCAGCCAGAGAATGCCCAGAGCAACCAGCAGTTGGAAGAAGCAAGGAAGGATTCTCCCCCAGAGCCTTCAAAGGCACAGTGGTGCTGCTGACATGTTGCTTTTGGTCTCTCAGCTTCTAGGAAGTGTGAGAGGACTCCTGATGTTTTAAGTCAATCAATTTGTGGTAATTTGTTACAGCTGCCTTTGGGAGATAATAAACTTTTTCTTATGTTATAGAATTGTTTTTAGGATAACGTAAAATCATGTATATCAGAATCCATGATGTCTAGTAAGTGGCCAAAATGCTTGCTATTATATTATTTTCTCAGTATCTATGTCCAATAAGCAAGTGTAGAGGAAGGTATATGGCAAGATGACTAACACATGGATATAATGTTCTCTATGAAATCTCTTCTCTCTGAAACCAAACCAAACCAAACTCACTGGCATTGATTCTGTTCCAACTCACAGCAATCCTTCCTTGAGTTTCCAAGGGAGTATCTCTACAGAAATTGATTGCCCAGTCTTCCTTCCAAGGAGTGGCTGGTAGGTTTGAACCACCAGCCTTCTGGTTAGCAGTCAAATGCTTTAGGCACTACACCACCAGAGCTAATCATGACCATTATTAATTTTATTTAATTTAACATTGTCTTCTGTTCATGTCATTTTTAACATATATATCTATAACTGTGTTATTGTTGTTGTTAGGCGCCTTTGAGTCAACTCCGACTCATAGTGATCCTATGTCCAATAGATCCTGGCCAACCAGCCTCACAATCTTTTTTATACCTGAGGCCATCCTTGCAGACACTGTGTCAATCCATCCTTGTTGAGGGCCTTCCCCTTTTTCACTAACCCTCCACTTTGCCAAGCATGGCATTCTTCTTCTGGGAATGGTCTCTTCTGACAGCATGACCAAAGCATCTGATGAAGTCTAGCCATTCTTGGTTCCAAGGAGCATTCTGACTGCCATTCTTTCAGGAGAGATTTGTTCACTTTTCTGGCAGTTCATGATACTTTTCAGTATTCTTCACCAATACCACAACTCAAAAGCATCAGCTCTTTGGTCTTCCTTATTCATGGTGCAGCTTTCACATGCATATGAGGCTATTACAGATTAGGTTGTTGTGTTGTTATGTGCCGTTGAGTTGGACCCTACTTTTAGCGACCCCTCCTTGGGTTACTGAGGAGGTATCACTACGGAAGTAGATTGCCCAACCTTCCTTCTGAGGAGTGGCTGGTGTGTTTGAACCTCCAGCCTTCTGGTTAGCAGTCAAGTGCCTTAGGCACTATGCTACCAGAGTTCCCCTTAGGCACATTTTCTTTTTATTTAATTTGTTTTTATTTTGTGTACATTTGGTTTCACACTTCAATTACCATCCTCAAGCCTAAACCACTAAAAGCACACTTTAGTCTTCAAAGAAACATCTTTGCTCTTCAGCACTTAAAAGAGGTCTTTTGTAGCAGATTTGCCCAATGCAATAGATATCTGTATCTATATATATATATCCTGTTGCCACAGCTTGGCAATAAGTATGTTAAGGGAAGATGTATCTGGACTTTGAATTCTGTATCAATATCACAACATACGTTTTGAAAGTAATAAACCCTCAAAAATTATTTCTTTGAGAGAATATGCCATTTACATAAAGTCAGATGGCCTGCTTTCCAGTCATGGTTTTTGCTCTTATTAAGCTACGTTTTATTTAAGCAGGTGACTTGATCATGAACAGTATTGTTCTTATTTGTAAAATGATGGAAATAGTATCTTCAAACCCACCGGCCACTCCTTGGAAGAAAGGTTGGGCAATCTAGTTCCGTAGTGATACCACCTCGGATTCCCAAAGAGGGGTCACTATGAGTCAGATGCAACTCGATGGCAGTGTGTTTTTGGTTTTTCTTGGTGCCATAGACTTATGTGACTCCTACTAGACAATGAAGATGGAAATACTTTAAACTTTAATCATATGCCAAGTTAGGAATTTGAATCTCTAACTTGAAAATAAGGATGAGAGCAGGCTTTTATTATAATGCCTCAATGCATAATAAAACATTTAGTGGCATTTATGTACTTGAAATTGCAATATGATTTTGAAAATACACTTAGAATAAATTTACTGATGTATATGATCTACTTATAAACAAGAACTACTGTCAGTACCATTCCACATCTCCTGGAATGTGTTGTTACATGACATTAAGATATATTAGTAAAGGTAAGAAAATAATCATGGAAAGGTAATCATTTGCATGCATGACGTGCTGCCAACACCATAGATTCCCATCAGGAATGAGGAGATCAGCTTGAAGAAGAACTGAAGTGGGATGAGAATAAGTTTTGTTAATTCTTTTTACTCCCGGACTGACCTTTCACTCTCCTGAATGAACAGTCTTGAAATTCAACCTTCCTTCTAGGGCTTTAATAAACATAGACAAGGTTTATTTCCATTTCTTTCAGAAGACGGAGTGAGAAATGTTGAAATACCACATGAAAGGCCTTGCTTATAGAGTTTCCAGCTGAGTCTGAAGGCTGAGTGCTGAAAATACTCACAAGGGATCCAGGCTTCATGACATTTCCAGACAAACTCAGTAGCCCTCAGGGATGGAGGTAAACTCAAGGTGAACGTACAGAGTCCCTGTATGCTCAATTTGCCTCAAAGTTATCCCCCCCAAAGGGTATTAAGAGAGAGCTTTAAATAACTTTTCTTAATGATATTTTCATTTAATGAATTATTGCTTGTGATGACTGCTATGTTTACCATAGAAAATTAGTGGATATTTTTCATTTAACATAAAATGTTATCTATATTATGGAAAGTGCTGCTGCTTCTCATTTCTTTCTTTCTTTCTTTCTTTTTTTTTTTTTTTTTATGACCTCTCCTCAACAACAGATCTGTGGAAAATGAAGCGTTACCTGCCTTAATAGGTTTCAATCTCCTGCACTGCCTGCTTCAATGATATTTTGGAGTCTATTAAAAGTACTCAGAATTGCACAGCAGGAAGAAACTACCAAATATTCCTTTGCAGGTCTGGTTTTTAGATTATCTGAAGGAAAATTAGAAACAAATATTTATTAGTTTCTTTTGTTGTTGCACTATTATAGTAAAAGGTCCTACTTCCCTCTAACAAATTATTAAGACTGCTGACATATTGAAGGAAATGGCAAGAGTCAATCAAGAGATGAGACTGAAATAAAGTAATGATTGTTAAAACATTCAGACAAGCATGATAGTCTTCAGTTTAAAAAGTATGATACCACATTGTAACAATTGTTTGAGATATTTTACCCCCTGTTTAATTTTTTAAATAATCTCTACAATTGTGCCAGAATACCCTTAAGTTTTTAATTTCAATTTGTTATTAAAATCTATTGCCGTAGATTCAATTCTAACTCATAGCCACCACACAAGACAGAGCAGAACTGCCCCATAGAGTATCCAAGACTGTAATCCTTACTGAAGCACCTGCCATATCTTTCTCCCACAGAGTAGCTGGTGGGTTCAAATTGCTGACCTTTCAGATAGCAGTGGAGCACTTAACCACTGCACCTTAGAACCAGGAAGCAATGATTTCATGATAGTTCCTCATTATATAATTTCTAATTAGATATTGTTCTTTAAAAGACCAATGTCTTCCCATGAAATGTTGAGTTTACTTCTCTTGCTTCTCTGGCACTAGGAAGCAATATTGTAGTGGCTGCAATGTTCAGACTTCATCCTTCTGTTGAGCAAAGGCATGAGTGAAAAAAATGTTGAAAAGTATCACAATTATTTACATAATTTTAGATAGAGAGATCATAGATAGATAGATAGGTAAGCAACTTCTTCATAATGTGATCAACAGTTCTTCCCAGTATTTTCTCCCCATGGCTGGTAAAGTGGGTATTGGCAAACAGATACACAAGTGAAAGTGATTTACTGAATGAGCTGGTACAGGCGGAAAGCAAATTTATTTTTTCTTATGACTTCATTCTAACTCTACCCTCTTCATGTGTTCTTCAATCCATTCTCACCTCTTTCAATGGACTATCAGTTCTCATAGCTTTCTAAGGGTCCCTAATGATAGAAATGATGAAAATACTTGGCAGCTAACAGAAAGGTTGGTGAATTGAGTTTACTCAGAGATGCCTTGGAAGAAAGTCTTGGTGATCCACTTTTAAAAAATCACCCATTAGAAACCTTATGGAGCCCAGTACTACTTCGACACATGTGAAGTCATTATGAGAAGGAATTGACGTGAGGGCAACTCGCTAAGGTACAGCTAAAGTTTCTGAGAGTCCAAATTTGCCCAGGATAGAGGAGTTTCCTGAGATGGGGGACGTTCAATGTTGAAACGAAGAAGGCCTTGAGAAAACCAGAGTGGCTGGTCACTCAAATTACACAGACAGGAATCCTGTGATGCCAAGTTTCCTCAGGCCTACTTTAGGCTTAGAATTCTGAAGAGCAGGAAAGCTTGATGGTTCTCTTTCCACTGTATTTCACCTTGCTATTCTCCTCCCCCACTCATAAAGCTGCATCTGCCTGCTCCAGCTTTGATATGCAAAGGTCAGCAAGGGTTCACTATGCTGGTACAGTTCAAATCTATCCCTAAGTTCTAACAAAACTGTCTTTTCTTACACCCTTCAAAATAGTTTCACCAGGCCGAAAGGAAAGATGTCTTCCTTTCTAATAGTTACCTATATCAGTAGATCTGAGAAGAAATTACTTCAGCAAATGGACTTTGTACCAGCTGCAAGCTTTACTTGTCCTTGTGTGCACAGTCTCTAAGGCTTCAAAAATAGAGAAAGACACGTTTAGATGTAGTCTTGAAACCATTTTGAATTAGTTTCTGATGAAAATGTACTCAATAAGTAAATTCTAAATACTGTATCTTTTTCTGATATATGCTTTTGCATAATTTTTTTAATTATGATTTGGGTGAAGGTTTACAGAGCAAATTGGTCTTCCATTCAACAATTTGTGCACATTTGTTTTGCAACATTGACTGCAATCTCCACAATGTAACTCACTTCCTCCCTGTGTTTATCGTTTTTCTTCATCCTTCTTTCCTGTGCCTTCTTGGTTTCTAAGCTTTATCCCTCGGCAATGGTGTCCTTTTGCTCTCATACAGAGGATTGCTCTAATGAGCGCACACTTCCCCGGTGTCATTGTTTACTTTGTAGGCTTGTCCATCATTTGCCTTAGAGTTGAGTCAAGCTAAGAGTACAAATCTAGGTTGGAAAGGTGTCTAAGGCCCATAGTCTCAGGGGTCCACTAGTCTCTATGAGCCTAGGAAGACTGGTCTTTATTATCATTTTAAGTTTTGTTCCACAATTTTATCCTGCTGATGTGGTACTTCCTACTGTGTCCCTTTTGGGGCAGCAGTCAGCAGTGGTAAGTAGGCAACCTCTTGTTCTTCTGATCTTAGGGTCCTAGAAGCTGTGTTCATGTTGGCCAATAGTCCTTTGAAATAATTATTTCCTTGCATATTTGATTGTGTTCACTTAGCTTAGAGTGGGTGGGAAGAGAAAAATAGATGCACCTTAGATGACCCATCACAAACTTTTAAGACCTCAGTGGCTCTCACCAAAGTAAGATGTAGAACATTATCTTTGTTATGGCAATTGACCTAAGTGTCTGCCAAGACTATGATCCTAAGCTACCAAGCCCAATGACTCATTCTCTCAAAGTTATAACTAGGAAGTATTCATAGCTTTGTCCCATAAATGCTCCATGACATTCATGGATATGTTTGCAGCACATATAAATACATGTCTAGAAATATTTTCTGCCAAACCTATATATATTTGTGGCTGTAGTCCTTTTCACCTTTCCAGCCCTGTTTAGTTTGAGTTCCTACTTATGTATCTCCTCATAGATCATTGTTTTTACTGTTATTGCAGTCTAAGTGATAGTATTTACCTCAATTGCTTTTAATTCTTATGCTCCTGCCAGTGTCTTCCTTTGCCTTAATCATTTTGTGTTGATTCCCTTTCCCTTCACCCAAGTTGGTACATATCTGCCTTTCAGCCAGTGATGTATCCTCCCTTCCTCTCCCACTCTGTAACCTTCAGAGTGATTCTCTCTGTGTGTAAACCTTTTCTTGACTTATTACTGTCTTGATTTTAGAGCATTATTAGATTTGTAAACATTTCCTTCCATTCGATTGGGTGGATCTTCGCTTTCTTGATAACGTTCTTTGATGCATGGAAGTTTTTAAATTTTATGAAGTCCAGTGTAACTGTGCTTTGTTGTTGTTGTTATTCATGCTTTTAGATAATCTAATGTTGAATGTAACATATCATTGCACCTGCCAACCAATCCTATAAAGCAATGGGAATTTCAAGAGACAGAAATTACTGGGGGCCTTCTTGGAAGTCAGCTATCACAAACAAGTGTTAACTTTCAAAGCAGATGAAATGTGAACCTTCTAATTTCCAAGTGGCAAAAGACATCACCATATCCCTCATGGACTATGAGAAAGTTGACTGCTATTTGTGTACAAAATGCACATTCATCTGTACTTAATTTTTAATTAAATTTTATTTTCTTGAACTCACTACTATGAAAAAAGTTTATTAAAAAATAAAAATCGCATTGCCACACAAGGAAATGAGTAGTTTTAGACAGATGCCACATGACAAATGACAGAAACATGATAGCAACCGTATTAGGTGGACTCTACACCTGAACCAGACAGGAAGATCTGGTGGCATATGGGTTAAAGCAGGTTGTTACTAACCAAAAGTTTGGTGGTTTGAATCTACCAACTGCTCCATGGGAGAAAGGTGAGGCAATCTGTCTCTGGAAAAATTTATAGCCCTGGAAAACTTATGGGGTGGTTCTACTTTGTCCTAAAGTGTCTTTATGAGTTGGAATCAAATGGTTTTACACCTTAACAACTCAATGTCCACATCTATCTCATAGAAACCAAAACTGTGCTTGTTCCTGATTACCCCTGACTCACTGAATGATGATGAAGCAGACTTGTGCATATTGCAGATTGCAGTGTGGACAATGACATCGCTGGCTGATACACATAACCAACTACAGTGAAGAGCTAAGCCAGTACTTCCTAGAAGTATAACTTGCCCTAGCTACTGTTTTCTGAGAGCACCTGTTTTATTCAAATGTCGTGTATCTATTCTTGAAAGGTAATTGTGAGCTGCGTCTTAGATGGCCGCTTGAAAGCTTTTAAGACCCCAGTTGTTAATCGCCAATGTAGACTGTGGAGTAAGGCTTTTATGTATTTTGTTGGGCCAGTTGAGTCTGGGGTCCCCCAGTACTATGGTTCTGAGACGGTAGATCTGTTGGGTCTCTCTCCCATAGTGTCTGGTTGTCTGTGAGGGATTACTCTGTGTTTGTCTACTATTGTTTTTGTAAGGACTGCAGGTATTTTGTGTCACTGATGTCTGTGCAAGATTAGCCTCAGCTGAATCTATCCTTTGTCTAGAGTATACTTCTGTTCACTGATCCCATCTGATCATCTCGGGTGTTCATGTATTTAACTGTAGCCTGGTGTTTGGTGTTAATGGCAATGCAATATTGTGGACACATTGGTTGGTATTAGCATCTGTTGTCTATCTCTTATATGAACAAATCATTGTCCTCCAATTTCCTAATGTTATCATGGTGGTCACAGAGCCTTTCTGTGTATTTCTCCCCCTACCCACATCAGCATGTAGGCCCCAACTAGCCCAAAATTAATCCCTCCCCTTCCCTTCCCATCCTAACCTACTAAGTGAGTTCTCTTTCCGAGGCAAACCCTTCTTTGTCTTTTTACAGTAATGAGTTTGTATAGTATTTGTCTTTCTGTGATTGACTTATTTCACTCAGCATAATGTCCTTCAAGTCATCCACATTGAGGGATTCGCGTATCCCTCATTGTTCTTTAATGTAGCATAGTATTCCATGGTGTGAAAATACCATAATTTGGTTATCCACTCCTCCGTTGATGGGCATTTAGGTTGTTTCCACCTCTTTGCTATGGTGAATTGTGCTGCGACAAACATAGGTGTATATATGTCTGTTCATGTGCTATCTCTCACCTCTTTAGAATATATTCCTAGTAATGGAATTGCTGGGTCAAATGGTACTTCTATTTTCAGTTTTTAAAGGGAAGATCATACCATTTGCCGCAATGATTGTACCGTTTTACAACCACACCAGCAGTGCACAAGAATTCCAATCTCTCTGCAACCTCACCAGGATTTGTTATTTTTTTACCTTTTGAACTTTGCTATTATTGCTGGGGTAAGATGATATCACATTTTTGCTTTGATTTGCATCTTTCTAATGATTAATGGTTCAAGCTCACCAGCCACTCCTCAGAAGGAAGGTTGGGCAATCCTACTTCTGTAGGATACTGCCTCGGAAACCCAAGGAAGGGTCGTGAATCGGGGCCGACTCAACGGCACATAACAACAATGATTAATGATCGTGAGCAATTTCTCATGTGTTTGTTGGCTGCCTGTATGTCTTCTTTGGTGAAGTGTCTGTTCAAGTCTTTTGCCCATCTGTGAACTGGGTTATCTGTCTTTTTGGTGTTAAGGTGTTGAAGTTTTCTGTATATTGTGGAGATAAGGCCTTCATCAGATATGTCATAGGCAAATATTTTTCCCAATCTGTAGGTTCTCTTTTTATCCTTTTGATTAAGTCTTTCAATGCACATAACAATTTAATTTTTAGAGTTCTGGCAAGATGGCAGACTAGGCAGAAAGACTGCACAGACCCTCTTCAACAAAGAAAAGGGAAACCAATTAACACAGA
>NW_006921956.1:451594-452359 GCF_000298275.1 Orycteropus afer afer | reverse complement strand
TGAAGAGAAAGGTGGGCTGAGCTGTGGACTTTTGCTGGTCTGGAGGGTGCCACCATTTTGAAGGTTTAAAAAGCGGCATCACTATTTTGGATATTTAAAGAGACAGTGCCTTCACAGATTCCTGGGGCTTAAGAACACATTCTGCTTTCCAGCAACACCAAGGACACTTGGGACCTGCAAGACTGAAAAGGTAGGATATTCCTCTTGTTACTGTTATACCCCACATCTGCTTGGTGATTGGAGGTGTGGCCATCCCCCACTCCCACCTACCTTCTGGGCTTACAGGAACTCCATCCCAGTTTGTGTGCTCAGACAGAGCCTGGGTGCCCTGCCCAGTCCTCCCCCGATATTTATTTTTTTCTTTTTTTTTATTTTTATTTTCATTTTTTTCTTTTTTGCTTTCTTTTTTCTGGTGATTAGTTTGCTTGTATTTATCTGTTTTAAAACAAACAATATCATTAATACTTCTGTCCATTTTTATTATTATTCTTAACCTTCCCCTACCAGCTCCTAGTTTTCAGCATTTTTACTCTTCCCTGTGCCTGTTGAATTTTTTTTTTAATTTAAGATTTTTTTTTCTTTTCCCCCTTATTTCTCATGATTAATTCCATTCCTTGTTTTTCTTTTTGCATTTTTCCCATTTTTTCTTCATTTATTATTCTCCTTCCCTACTATTTTTTCTTAGTGCCCTATCCCCAGATATTGCAGGTTTTCTTGTTTTTTCTTCTTTTTTTTCTCTTTTTTCTTTTTTTGATTACTGTTCCT
>NW_006921956.1:431109-445604 GCF_000298275.1 Orycteropus afer afer | reverse complement strand
GATTGGGAAAAAATATTTGGTAATAACATATCTGACAAGGGACTTATCTCTAGAATTTATAGAACACTCCAACACCTCAACAACAAAAGACAAATAATCCAGTTTAAAATTGGGCAGAAGACATGAATAGATACTTCACCAAGGAGGATATTCAAGAGGCCAAAAAACACATGAAGAAATGCTCATGATCATTAGCTATTAGAGAGATGCAAATCAAAACAACAATGAGGTACCATCTCACCTCAGCACTAGTAGCAAAGTTCACCAAGACAGAAAGTAACTAATGCTGGCGAGGTTGTGGAGAGATTGGGACTCTCATACACTGCTGGTGGACTGTCAAATGGTACAACCATTGTGGAAAGCAGTATGGCGATTCTTTCAAAAGTTGGAATTAGAAATACCATTTGACCCAGCCATTCATTACTAGGTATATACCATAAAGAAGTGAGAGTCATGACAAGAACAGATATATGAATACCCATGTTCATTGCAGCATTATTTACAATAGACAAAAGATGGAAACAACCTAGATGTCCATCAACTGAGGAATGGATAACCAAACTATGGTACATACACACACACAATGGAATACTATGCATCGGTAAAGAATAATGTAGAATCTGCAAACACCACATAACATGGATGAACTTGGACATTATGCTGAGTGAAATAAGTCAATCACAAAAGGACAAATATTGTATTAGTCCATTATTGTAAAGTTAAGGAAAGGTTTATCTATAGAAGGAAAATTTCTTTGTTGGTTACCAGGAGTGGGAGGGAAGGAAAGGGAAGGCTGTTAGATAGATAGAGATAAGTATTGATTTGGATGAAGAAAAGGGCAATGTACCAAATGTGAGTGATCTATATCACACCATTGAGGGTGAGAAAGACATAGAGAGGTACATGGGAAGTACAGCCAACAAAGATGAACCCTTTTGCACATAGAGTACTGAGTTGTCAGTGAAGGCAAACATGGATAGATAGGTGGACAGGCTAAATGGTTAGGTATGGCTATGAAACGGGGAGTGTATCCAAGAACATATATAGAGTTGGCAGACAATGGTCGTATAAGTTTATGTGAATGATCAGAATTCCCAGGTGTATAGTAGAGCTGACAAGGGGCAAGGTTGTGGTCACTGATTGGTCACAGCCAGTTACCCAGAGTGACTGAATAGTTCAACCTGTGGGCTTGGGACCATAGTTGCAGGTGAAATCAAGCTCAGTTGGCATAACATACTATACAAAACATTGTTCCATCTCCTACTTTGGTGAGTAGTGACTGGGATCTTAAAAGCTAGCAAGATGCCATCTAGATGCAATGATGGGTCTCTCCTTGTCCAGAGCAAAGAAGAATGAAGAAAACCAAAATTCATGGAAACAATTAGTCCTATTGACCGGTACACCATCCAGTCTGCAGCCTATACAACCATGATACCAGAAGAACATGATGGCTCTCAAGACCAGAAGAACTAGATGGTGCCTGGCTACCAATGCCAACCACTCAGGAAAGGATCACATCTGGAGATCCTGGATAGAGTGGGAGGGAAAATGTGGAACAAAATCCAAAAAAAATCAATAATGACTAGAACTACTGCTCAGATGAAATCTGGTGAGGCCCTCAATACTATGGACCTGGAATACGTTCTTCACCTGGAATAAAACGCACCCCCAGGGGCTGGATCTCACCTTAGTGGTTAACAAGATGTACATGCAGACCACTCAACCTGGGATGGCACACCCACATACTCTATGGTAATACATCCCTTAGAGCAATAGACCACAGAACACCAGAGGACCCACATTCAAATTGAGGAAATGAAGGACAAACAGGAGTGCATAAATATGAGGGGGACAGGGGGAAGATTATGGGGTGGGGAAGGGAGGAGACTGGGTTAGGGTTGGACATGTTAAATAGGGAATGAAAGTAATGTATATGTAACGTTGAATGTAAAATAAGGTCTTAAAATAAAAATAAATAAATAAGGAATTGTTAGTGCTTTGTATAGGGAATGGAGGGGAAAAGAAAGATGAGGACAAAGGTAGAGAAAAGAGAGATGGGTTATTAATAAGCATCTTTCACATTTAATTCATATTAAAGTAAGATATATGTTTACTGCATTTGATTTTCAAACATTATAGCGAGCAAGAGAGAAACAGGAAGTACAATGAAACCCCCATCTTTATTTATTGCAATATTGTAATGAGAATAATAATATTATTATTATGGTTTATTTAAAATTTAAAGCTCTAGAATAAATATTAAACTGAATTGCTTCCTAGGACAATAGGAATAATCAGGACTGTCTTAGAAAATTTGGTGTAAGGTCAAGGATTACCTTAACAATTATAATGATTATTATTAATTATAATAATTATATATATATTTTATTAAATATATATATATATATATTTTTTTTTTTTCTGAATTTTTCATGGTAGCACTGAAAAATCTGCCACCAGTATTTTTCCAAGTAAATGCATTGCCCCAAATTGAAAGTCACAGGGAAGATATCAAAGACTGGGCTTTCGAAGTCCTATTTTTCAGTTTATGTTGAAAATACAAATAAATCACTTTTCTTGTACTAAGCTTGACTCAGCAATAGATTTTTATATCATGATAAGAGACTGTTAGTAGCGGTATAAATAATAGATAAGTAGACAGATGGTAAAACAATTTGAGAAACATCAAGTAAGAAATAGCTTTATTGCCAAATGTTAATGACAAACCTATTTCTAACACTTTTTTTGAAAAAAGCATGAAGTAAGCCTGGAGTCATTTTGAGTCATTTCCAAGAGCATCTTAGTGTTCATCCAAAAGGGAGCTAAGGTTTAGGGAGCAGGATTCCTAGTGGGTGTGCTTTCCAGTCAGAAGACTAGATGCACCCTTTCTGTGCTGCTGTACAGCTTACAATGGGTGAGGAGTTTGCCTAACCATTTGTGGTTCAAATTCACTCAGTGGCTCCATGAGAGAAAAATCTGGCAATCTGTTTCCCTAAGGATTATAGCCTAGGAAACACTATGGAGCAATTCTACTCTGTCCCTGGGGTCAGTATGAGTCAAAATAGACTCAATTGCACCCAACAAAAACAACAAAGCCTATTTAGTCAAGAGACTATTGTATTTTCTCAATTTGAAGCCATATAACTTTTTAAAAGTTTGCTTTTTAACTAATACATTTGTGAAAAATTCAGGCATAGAGAAAACCTGTGAACCCACTATGCAGATGTAACTAATGTAGACATTCTGCTTCTTGCCTCTCATTTTTTTCATAGGAATTTTTGGGCTGTGGACCTTTTCTATATTACTAGATATTTAACAAAGGCTCTGCAACATATACTGTCCCAATATACTCTTGCTTGGTATTGCTAGAATATTTTATTTTTCTACCAATCTCTTTAGTACCAAATCAAAACCAAACACACTGCCATCAAGTTGATTCCGACTCATAGCAATCCCCTTCGTGTTTCCGAGGCAGTAAATCTTTATGGAAGCAGATTGCCCAGTCTTCCTTCTGCACAGTGGCTGATGGGTTTGAACCACCAACCTTCTGGTTAGCAGTCAGATGCCTTAGGCACTATGCTACCAGAGCTCTTTTCTCTTTAGTACAGTGACATATTAATTTGAAATTCCTTGATGTTAGAAAAATTGAACATTTTTCTATGTAGTTAAGGACCTGCCATTTTTATATTTCTAAGTCTTGCCAATATATATCCTTTACTTATTTTTTTAATTGACATTTATTTTTTTCCTGGTGTGTAGACAATCTTTATATGTGTTCTACAGTAATTATTTTTAACCTTATACCTTTCAAATATCCTTTATCAGTCTAGCTTGCCTTTTAACATTGAGTATACTGTCTTTTCTCATAAAACGTCCACAATTTTAATATACAATATAGGAATTTTATTGAATTTGTCCTTTTTGAATTTTATTTGCTAAATCTTTTCCTCTGTCCTGAGGTGATAAAAGTGTTCTATATTACCTCCTAGAAATTTAACATTTTCACTACTCACATTTATATCTTCCATTACCTTGATAAATATTTGATGACATGCCTAACAAGTTGAATTTTCACCCTATGGGTAAACAATTTCCTCTACTCCATCTATAGATCCATGTGTCCTTTTCTTCCTACCCAGTAATCTATCCATTACTTTGTAGTGCCCCTTGCTCATACACTTTCATTTTGTACTGTCTCTGGATTGTCTATTTCACTTTCTATTTATTGTATCTCCAGAACCACTGTTTTAAGTACCATATATTATAATAATAAACTTTGGAACCTGATAGATTATGTGTCATATCCTCATTCTTTTAAGTTTTCTTTGATCATCTTGGACCTTTCTTAATCTATTTGGATTTTAGAATTTGCTCAAGAATGATAACAAACTCCTGCTGGACTGTTAATTAGAATTGTATTGAATTTATTTATTGACATGGGATAAACAGATATCTTTATCCTATTGCTTATTTTCATCTTTGAATGTAAAGATTTTCTGATATAAAGCTTAATAATTTTTAAGGGAAGTCTTACAACTCTTCGGTTAGATTTAATACTAGTTAATTTACAGATATTTTCTCCTTGTGAAAGGAATTTACTTTTAATTATGTTTTTGAATTTACTTTTATAAATTGATCTTATATCCAGAAATCATGCTGAACTATATTATTAGTCTGCACATATATTTGTCTGAAAGTAATAATGGATTTTCAGTGTAAACAATCTTGTCTTCTGCTTATAATGGCAAAATTGTTTCTTATTCTATCCTAACATTTTCTTTCCTTATTCCACTAAGACTTTGAGTACAATATTGATGTTGTGGAAATTTGTTTTTTTTCTGACATAAATGCAAATAAAATATTTCAAATATTTTGTCAATGATATGATATTTGCCATGTTGTTGTTGTTCTGTGCCGTTGAGTGGGCCCGATTCATAGCGACCCCTCCTTGGGTTTCCGAGGCAGTATCACTACGGAAGTAGATTGCCCCATTTTCCTTCTGAGGAGTGACTGGTGGATTTGAACCGCCAGCCTTCTGGTTAGCAGTCAAGTGCTTCAGGCATTGTTTATGCTTTATTGTACTTGTACCTTTAAAACATATTTCCTTGTACTTTTTTTTAAAATTTATAGATGGCTGTTTAATTTTAGTGGAAGCTTTTCTCCATTGACAGCAATGATCTTTTGATCTTTCAGTTTTGTTAACATTACTGATGTTGCTTACTATTGTTTATTATTTTATTATCTTCATATTGTCCTTGTGAGATGTTGATGTTGAGGTAACACTAACCTCACAAAGAGATTTGAGGAGTGTTTCCTCTCTTTTTTTTCTGTAAATTTTTTATAAAGTATTAGTTAATCCTTGAAGATCTGTCTTTGCCTTCATTGCTTTATTAACTCTTTGATGCATGCAATCAGACATTTTCTGTACACGTGTTCAAATTTATTAGTTGTGTTCAGCAGTGATATATTTCTGAATTGGCTAGTCTACTGTTATCTAAAGAAGCCCTGGTCACACAATGGTTAAATGCTTGGTTGTTAAGGATAAAGTTGGTGATTTGAACCCATAGTAGAAAGATGTTTCCATCTGCTTGCATAAAGACTGCACCCTTGGAAACCCTATGAGGCAGTCCCACTCTGTCCTATAGAGCCACTGTGAGCTGGAATCAATTTGACGGCAGTGGAGTACTGTTCCCTAGAAATTTTATGCTCACTATTTTTATTCACATCCAACACTAATTTCTTTGTCGAATTTCCATGTGTAGTTCTTTCAACAAAATTGTTATAAGCTCAGATTTTATATATATGAAAATCACATTAATTTTACTTTCATTTTATAAAAATAGTCTAACTTTGTATCAAAGTCTAGACTGATATCATTGATTTTTTTTTTTCTTTTCACAATTATGAGGTTTATTAGGGAAGTAGGAAATTACAATTCAGGATCAGGATCAACTTGGAGGTAACTGGAACAACTCACAACACAGTTCTTTGGTCTGACAGCTGCTGCTTCTTCGTTTTCTTTTTTTTTTTTTTCTTTTTACTGTGATTTGGGTGAAAGTTTACAGAGCAAATTCATTTTCTATACAGCAGTTCACATACACTTCATCTCATGACATTGACTATAATTTACCCCAATGCAACAGTTCCCCTCCCACCTTCTCCCCATAGTTACCTCTTTCCTGTGTCCATCCCTCCACGCATGCCTGCTCCCTGAGCTGTCTCCCTGTGCATAAACAGACCTTTTTTGTCCCATGATTGCTTTCTCCAAGGAGTGTATCTACCTTAGGTAAGTGTTCAACTCATATGCCTATCTTTTGTTTTTCTGGAAGCCACAGGTGTGGGTTCAATTCCAGATCTGAAGGGGCAGCTAGGGGCCATAGTTTCAGTGGTTCCACCAGGCTCTATTAGACCAGCAAACCTGGTCTTTTTTTTTTTTTCCCCAAATATTTTGAGTTTTGTTCCACACTATTCTCCCTCTCTATTCAGGACCTCCTACATAGATTTCCCCTCTAAGTGGTTGACAGTGGTAGCCAGGCACCATCTAGTTTTTCTGGTCTCATAGTGATATAGGATGAGGATCACATGGTATACCAGTCGCTAGGACTAATTGTTTCCATGAACCTTTGTTTTTCTTCATTCTTCTTTATTCTCAACAAGGAGAGACCCATCATTGAATCTAGATGGCTGCTTGCAAGCTTTTAAGATATCTCAGTCACTACTTACCAAAGTAGGAGGTGGAACAATGTTTTGTACGCTATGTTATGCCAACTGAGCTTGATGTCCCCTGCCATTATGGTCCTGAGCCCACAGGTTCAACTACTTGGTCCCTCTGAGTAGCAGGCTGTGACGAAGAAGTGACTACAAACTTGTCCCTTATCAGCTTTACTATTTTTTTGTTGTTGTTATGTGCCATCGAGTCAGACCTGCTCCCTTTTGCACATAAAGTATTGTGTTGTCAGTGAAGGCAAACATGGCTATATGGGTGGATAGATGGGTGGACAGGCTGAACTCTATTAGGTATGTCTGTGAAGTGGGGAGTGTACCCAAGACTAATAGGGTTGGCAGACAATGGTTCTATAACTGTATTTGTATGTTATGTAAGAATTCCCAGGTATTCTTACCTGTATACACCTGGGAATTCTTACATAACATACAAATACAGTTATAGAACCATTGTCTGCCAACCCTATTAATGGTCTTGGGTACACTCCCCACTTCAAAGACATACCTAATAGAGTTCAGCCTGTCCACCCATCTATCCACCCATATAGCCATGTTTGCCTTCACTGACAACACAGTACTCTATGTGCCAAAGGGTTCATCTTTGTTGTCCACACCTCCCATGTACTTCTCTATGTCTTCCTCTTTCTCAGTGCCACCATGTTGATCATTCACATTTGGTATATTGCTCTTCTTTTCACCCAAATCAGTACTTGTCTCTACCTATCTAACAGTGTTCCCTCCCCTCCCCTCCCACCCCTGGTAACCAGCAAAGAAAATTTCCTTCCATAGATAAGCTTTCCTTGACTTTTACAATAACAGACTAATACAATATTTGTCCTTCTGTGATTGATGTATTTTACTCAGTATAATGTCCTTCTTTAGGGTTGCATGGTGTTCCATTGTGTGTATGTACCATAGTTGGGTTATCCATTCCTCAGCTGATGGACACCTAGATTGTTTCCATCTTTTTGCTATTGTAAATAGTGCTGCAATGAACATAGGTGTGCATATGTTTTTTCTTGTCCTGGCTCTCACTTCTTTAGGATTTACACCTACTAATGGAAAGGATGGGGCAAATGGGATTTCTAATCCCAACTTTTTAAGGAATTGCCATACAGCTTTCCACAGGGGTTGTACCATTTTATAATCCCAAGAGCAGTGTATGAGAGTCCCAATCTCTCCACAACCTCGCCAGCATTTGTTATTTTCTGTCTTGTTGAACTTTGCTACTAGTAATGGGGCAAGATGGTATTTCATTGTTGTTTTGATTTGCATCTCTCTCTGGTAGCATAGTGCCTAAGGCACTTGACTGCTAACCAGAGGGCTGGCGGTTCAAACCCACTAGCCACTCCTCAGAGGGAAGATGGGGCAAACTTCTTCCATAGTGATGCTGCCTTGGAAACCCAAGGAGGTGTCGCTATGAGTCGGGTCTGACTTGATGGCACATAACAACAACAACAACAATGGTTAATGATCATGAGCAATTCTTCATATGTTTGTTGGTCACCTGAATATACTCCTTGGTGAAGTGCCTATTCATGTCTTTTTTTTAATTGGATTTTTTAATTGGATTATTTGTCTTTTTGTTATTGAGGTGTTGGAGTTTTCTATAAATTCTAGAAATAAGTCCCTTGTGAGATATTTAATTGCCAAACATTTTTCACAATCTGTAAGTTCTCTTTTGGAGAAGTCTTTGGAATCACATAAAATATTAATTTTTAGAAGGTCCCATTCCATTCATCAAGTTTCTCTTATGCTATTTGTGCATTTTGAGTTATGCTTGATAGTCTATTTATGCCATATATTAGGGCCCCTAAGTGTGCTCTTAGTTTTTCCTTGAGGAACTCTATAGTTTTAGGTTTCACATTTAAGTCTTTGATCCATCTGGAATTAGTTTTTGTGTATGGTGTGAGGTACAGATTTTGCTTCATTATTCTGCAAATGGATATCCAGTTTCGCCATCATCATTTGTTAAACAGACAGTCACTTCCCCACTTAATACACTTAGACCCTTTGTCAATGATCAGCTAACCATAGGTCAATGGATCTATTTCTGGGTTCTCAGTTCTATTCCATTGGTACACATGTCTGTCATTGTACCAATACCAGGTAGTTTTGATTACTATGGCTGTAGAGTAGGTTTTGAGATTCAGCAGTGTGAAACCTCCTAATTTATTTTTCTACTTCAATAGTGCTTTTTTTTATTTGAGGTCTCTTTCCTTTCCATATAGAGTTAATGATTGGTTTTTCCAGATCCTTAAAAAATGCTGATGGTATCTGGATTGGGATTGCATTGAATGTATAGACTGCTTTTGGGTAGAATTGACATTTTCACAATGTTCAATCTTCCTATCCACGAGCCTGGTATGTTCTTCCATTTATGTAGATCTCTTATGATTTCTTGAAGTATATTTTTATAGTTTTCTTTGCACAGGTCTTTTGTGTCCCTGGTAAGATTTATTCCAAGTATTTTATTTATTTTATTTTTTTGGTAGCTATTGTAAATGCTATTGATTTCCTTATTTCTTTTTCAGCAATCTCTTTGCTGGTGTAGAGGAATCCAACTGATTTTGGATGTTGACCTTGTATTCTACCACCGTGCTAAAATTCCCAATTAGTTCCAGTAGATTTTTGACTGGGTCCCTTGGGTTTTCTAGGTAGGTAGTTGTTAGGTTCCATCAAGTCATTTCCGACTCATAGTGATTCCATGCACAGCAGAACAAAACACCGTCCAATCCTGCACCAGCTCCATGATCCTTGCTATACTTGAGCCCATTGTCACAGCCACCATGTCAATCCATCACATCAAAGGCCTTCCCCTCATTCATTGACCCTCCACCTTACAAGCATGACATCCTTCTCCAGGGAATGGTCCCTTCTTACAACATGACCAAAGTAGGTGAGATGAAGCCTGACCATTCTCACTTCCAAGGAGCATCTTGGCTGCACTTCCTCCAGGACAGATCTGTTAGTTCTTTTAGCAGTCCATGGTACTCCCAGCATTCTTCACCAGCACCACAACTCAAAAGCATCCATTCTTCTTTGGTCTTCCTTATTCATTTTCCAGCTTTCTAGGTATAAGATCATATTATCAGCAAATAGAGATAGCTTGACTTCTTCCTTGCCGATTTGGATGTCTTTGATTTCCCTTTCTTGCCCTGGTTAGGACTTCTAGTACAGTGTTGAATAGAAGTGGTTATAGAGGGCATCTTTGTCTGGTTTCTGTTTGCAAGAGGAATGATTTCAGTCTTTTTCCATTGAGAATAATGTTCTTTTTTTTTTTTTTTGCATAGATGTCCTTTGTTATGTTGAGGAATGTCCCTTCTATTCCTATTTTGCTGAGAATTTTGATCAGGAATGGGTGTTGGATTTTATCAAATCCCTTTTCTGCATCAATTATATGATCTGTGGTTCTTTTCCTTTGTTTTATTTATGTGGTGGATGATGATTGTTTTTCTAATGTTGAGCCATCCTTGCATACCTGATGTGAATTCCACTTGGTCATAAATAATTATTTTCCTGATTGGAGTCTATTGGCTAGGATTTTGTCAAAGATTTTTGCATCTATATTCATGAAGGATATTGGTCTGTAGTTTTCATTTTGAGCTATGTCTTTGCCTGTTTTGGTATCAAAGTTATGCTTGCTTCATACAATGAGTTACAGAAAATTCCATCCTTTTCTATGTTTTGGAATAGTTTGAGTAGGATTGATGTCGGTTCTTCTCTGAATGTTTGGTAGAATTCTCCAGTAAACCATCTGGGCCAGGACTTTTTTAAGTTGGTTTTAGTTGGTAATTTTTTTTATGATCTTTTCAGTTTCTTCTTTTGTTATGGATCTGTTCAGTGCTACCTCCTGAGATGATGGCATTCCATCCAATTCTTTTTGGTACAGTGCCTGTGTATTCCTTCTATCTTCTTTTTATGCTTGTTGAGTTGTTCAGTATTTTGTCCATAGAATCCTTCATATTTCAATTCAAAGTTCAAAATTTTGTTCAGTTCTGTCAGCCTGAGAAATATCAAGTGGATTCTTCTCCATTAGCTTTCTAATTCCAGATCTTTGCACATTTCATTATAATACTGCACATTCTCTTTTCAATCTCCCTTTGTAATCTTTTTTTCAGTTATTTTACTTCATCATTTCTTCCTTTCATTTAGCTACTCTGCCTTCAAGAGCAAGTTTCAGAGTTTCTCCTGATATACATTTTGGTCTTATTCTTCCTTTCCTGTCTTCTTAATGATATTTTGCTTTCTTAATGTATGATGTCCTTAATGTCTTTTCACAATTTGACTGGCCTTAGATCATTAGTGTTTAATGTGTCAAATATAGTACAGAGATTTTCTCAAACTTATGTGGGGTGTAGTAAAGGACATACTTGGGCTGTTGTAGACCTCTTTTCATTTTCTTCAGCTTCAGCTTGGGCACACATATGAGTAATTGATGGTGTTTTCCACAGTCAGCTCCTGCCTTTGTTCTGACTGATGATATTCCTTCTACATTGCCTCTTTCCACAGATGTAGTAGATTTGATTTCTGTGTATTCTTTTTTGTAAAGTTCATGGGCATAGTCACCATTTATGTCATTGAAGAAAGCTATTTCCAATGAATAGGTCACTTGTCTTGCATAATTCTATCATGTGATCTCCATCATTTCTATCTCCAAGACCATATTTTCTAACTACTGAGCCTTCTTTGTTTCCAAGTTTTGTATTCCAATCACCTTAATTATCTATCATCTTGATTGCATGTCTGATATTTCATAATGCAGAAGGTGGTAAACATTTTCAATTTCTTCATCCTTGACATTAGTGGTTGATGCATAAATTTGAATAATAGTCATACTAACTGGTCTTCTTTGTAGGCGTATGGATATTATCATATCACTGACAGCATTGTACTTTAGGATGGATCTTAAAATGTTCTTTTTGACAATGAATGTGATACTGTTGCTCTTCAATTTGTCATTCTTGGCATAGTAGACCATTTAATTGTCCAATTCAAAATAGCCAATGTCAGTTCATTTCAACTCACCACTGCTTAGCACTTCTATCTTTAAGCATTCCATTTCATTTCTGACAACTTCAATTTTCCTAGATTCATATTTCATATATTCCACATTTCAGTTATTAATGGATGTTTGCAGCTTTTTCATCTCATGTTGAGTTGTGTCACATAAGCAAATCAAAGTTTTTGAAGTTTTACTCCCACCCCATCATTAATGTTGATTCTACTTTGAGGAGGTAGCTCTTCCCCAGTCTTCCAACCTGAGGGGCTCATCCACCAGCAGTATATCAGACAATGTCCCCCTACTATTCACAAGGTTTTCACTGGCCATTTTTTTTTTTTTTTTAAGTAGATTGTCAGAGCTGTCTTCTTAGTATCTCTTAGTCTGAGAGTTTTTCTGAAACCTCTCCACCAAGTGACCCTGTTGGTATAGGAAATACTAATGGCATAGCTTCCCACATCACAGCAAATATGCAAGGCACAAAATACACCAAAGGACAGACAAGTGATAGGGAAAATTATTAGTTTTTGTTGTTATTATTATTTTCTTTCCTCCTTCCTGAACTAGTTAAAAGAAGAATCACATCTTCAGAGTCTTTCACACACCTACTCTGGTGGTACAGTGGCTAAGGCATTCAGTTGTTAATCAAAAGGTTAGTGGTTACAGTGGTTTGAACCCACCGTCCACTCCACAGGAGAAAGATGAAGAAGGCAGTCTACTTCATTAAAGATTTATAACCTTGGAAATCCTATAATCATTTGTACTCTATTCTATTGGGTTGTTATGAATAAGAATCCGCTTGATGGTAGCGGGTGGGAGTAAATTCAGCAATAAGCTCAAACACAGCAATGATTGTGAGGATGACACAAGATTCTTTCTGCTTTGCATAGTGTCTCTATGAGCTGGGACTGACTCAATGGCACCTAACAACAAACAGAAATGCAACTAAATGAAGTAAATGAACACTTCACTGCCAATAAACTTTAGATTTGCACTTAATTGGGAGAGTTTTTCTTCTTTCCTTTTTTCTTCATTATCATCATTCATTCACCTAATTATTTCATCCTCTCCAGTGCTTTTAAATAACTCTGTAACAGTTGAATCCCTAATTTTTATTTATTTACTGACCCTGAAATTCATTCTCAGCAACACAATCCTTTCAGATTCTCAGAACAACTGCTCCTCAACCCTCAGGTTTTTTTTTTCATTCTGTATTCAATCTACTAACAAATTGTTGCCCTTTTCTTAAAAGAATATTCAGATTCTCACCAGCATTTCTCATTACTTCTCCCATACTCACTGTACTCTAATAAAACAATTTTCCTCCCTTGCATTATTGTGTCTTCTAACTTACCTTATCTTGACCCCCTGCCTGTGTTCCACCTTTAACCCAATAGTTCTTCTTCAATGTAACAACCTAATTAGTCCCCTTAAAAATTAAATCTGGTAATGATACTTCTCAACTCTAAGCTTTCCAGTAGTTTTCAACTTACTTAGGATAAAAGTCAACATATATGACTCATATATCCTTTCATGATTGGCCTCCACTACCTCTTTGATTTAATCTTCTGTAACTACAGGCCTCATTGCTTTCCTCCTATCACATCAGGTATGCATCTATCATAAAAATATTTCTCTTGTTGTCCTCTTTGCACTGCAATACTCCTTCCCCAGTTATCCTCATGGTTTGTCCTTAACCTCCTAGAGACATTTGTTTACTCAAGCATCCCCTTCTCATTGAGGTCTTCTCTTACCTCCTTATTTAAAATAACAGATTAACCTTGACTCCCACACTCAACTTCCTTCCCTATTGTACTTTCTCCCAACATTCTTAGGGGAAATACCCTAATTTAATTAATTTATTGACTTATTATATGTTTCACTTCCTTACTCCTCTACCTCCACATTCACCCACTATATGATGAATTATCTAGAGGAAATAATATTTGTGTGATTTTCTCACTGTTACATCTCCAGCAATTAGCACAATGACTAACGAGAGGCAGGTGTTCCATAAACATTTCTTCAGTGAGTACATACACATGAGGTCCCATGTCCTCTTCTGTATATGAACGTCACAATGTGAAGCATCTTCTTGAATGATATGGCTGATCATTTCAGTTCAATTCGGATAACACAACCACATCAGTGGAAGAAATAGAGGAACAAATCTGTTAAGAAAGACCCAAAAAGCCATAGATAGTTTCACTAATTCTACTTTGTTCTGCTCCTGAATTTTGGGTTGTTTATTTTGTGCTGTTTTTCAATAAGAATATGTTTTGTTTGTTTGTTTGTTTGTTTGTGTTTGTCTATGCTCTTTTCTTGGAACAGCAGGTAGTGTTCCCCGCCATGAACAACCTTACTTGAGGTTAGAGAGAAAAGTATCCAAACCCCAAAACCTTCTTTGACTATGTAGAGCTGAAAGGTAAACAGAGGTGCTTGATAACTACAATGGTCAGGAAATTCTATTTTGTGAAAAATAGAGCAAACATAAAAGTTAATACGAAGTGTATTAGCAAGCCTGTTTTCTCTCCCTATTTGTTAACATAAGCAAGAAAAATAAAAGATTGTTTTCATGGCCAGCAGTAATATAAATATGTAAATACTGGGATTTGAGGTATGGCTGCAGATACTCTAGAGCTGTATTATTTTCCACAAGCTAGACTTTCACTATTATAAATGTTGATGAAGATTGATTGATTCTGAATTCTACCTCCAAAACTAATGTTGTTTTATAAATATTACATATATACATATAATTAAAACAAAA
>NW_006921956.1:422267-430719 GCF_000298275.1 Orycteropus afer afer | reverse complement strand
ACGGCTGGCGGTTCAAACCCACCAGCCACTCCTCGGAAGGAAGGTTGGGCAATCCTACTTCCGTAGTGATACTGCCTCGGAAACCCAAGGAAGGGTCGCTATTAGTCGGGTTTGACTCGACGGCACATAACAACAACAACAACAAGGAACATTCTGGCTCTACTTCTTCCAAGACAGATTTTTTCCTCCTTCTGACAATCTATAGTATATGCAATATTCTTAGATGGCAGTGAGTTTGTTTTTTTTAGTTTTTGGGACCCAGGGAATCATGAGGTTACCTCTCACATCTCCAAGCAGCTTGAGAACTCACAGTCAAAAGATAAGTTCATTTAAAACCAGGAACAGATGTGTAACTCCCTCCATGCCTGAGTTCATGGGCTGAGAATGTATGTAGTGCCTAAGGCACTTGACTGCTAACCAGAAGGCCAGCGGTTCAAACCCACGAGCCACTCTCAGAAGGAAGGTTGGGCAATCTACTTCCATAGTGATACTGTCTCAGAAACCCCAGGAGGGGTTGCTATGAGTCGGGTTTGACTCCATGGTACACAACAACAACAACAACCTCCCTTCCAAGGAGTGGCTCATGGGTTTGAACTTCCAGCCTTCTGGTTAGCAGTCAAATGCCTTAGGCACTCAGCCACCAGAGCTCTCTGTGCAACCCCAGGATAGCGCAAACATCAGTGCGCTAACAGTGTGGAAGCACCAAGGAGCTCCCTTCAGTCCTTGATGATCAGCCCATCCCAGTTATCACGGAGATGCCTTGTCCCAGTGTTCCCTCAGTATTACTGGAATTATCACTTCTGTACTTCACATGTTGCCCAAGAAATTATTGATAACTTCATCGTTGTGATTGTTTCTGGGTGCCACCCCGTTGAAAATTAGCAGACCTAAATATTCCTCTTAATGTTATTTCCTCCCAGGAAAACGATGTGGGAAGGGAGCAAAACAGAGTCACACATAGAGTTCTGATTAGGAAATTCCTTCTCTCTTTTCAGAAATCTACTTCTTTGGTCCTTACAGTACATTCAGCACAATATGCTCAATGCCCTGAGGCTTTGTGGAAAACAGCTGCCTTAAAGGGAGTTATTTGGAAGACAACTTCTGCTTTCTTTTCTGTTGCATATCTCCCCTGGGGCAAGAAAACATGAACCTATCCCCTGCTTGAATGAGAAGCAAAACAGGAAAATAAAATGAGAAAAAATACATATAAACATTTTTCAAAAGTTACCCCCCCCCAGGTTTAATTATATTTGGAGTAAGCATCAACTAAAACAAAAGAATAAACAATAAACAATAGTAATAATAATAATAAAGCACTAAAAATTGAATACAGCAAAGACTAGGATTGTATCAAATATTGTTGAAGGAAATAGGGATAGTTACTATTAGAAAAAGGAAAACATTATATAGTCATCTCTGTCTCTGCTGTTCTAAAGGACAGAAAAAAATCAGGAGAGATTTGCTTCGGTTTAGCATGGAAACACCATCAAAGTCTAATGGGAAGACAGAAAAAATTAAAAAAAAAACACACTGCAGTTGAGTTAGATCTGACTTATAGCCACCCCTCCTTGCCTTTTTGAAGCAGTATCACTATGGAAGTAGATTGCCCAACCTTCCTTCCAAAGAGTGGCTGGTGGGTTTGAACTGCCAGCCTTCTGGTTAGCACTCAAATGTCTTAGGCACTACCCACCAGAGCTAGAATAAAGGGTCAGAAAAGTCTGAGTTTGTTCCCAGTTTCTCAATCTTTGTGTCACTCTCTCCTCTTGCCCTTTTTTCCTCACATATTTTTTTCTTTCACTTATTCAATACATGTTTTTATAATACCTCCTATATTCCAGAATTAAAAGTACTCTACTCAGTGCGTGGTTTCAATGAGGAGCAAAACCCTAAATGATAAGATTTCACGAAGCACAATGTTTAGTGAGAGACATAAAAATTAGCCAAAAAAAGCTTAACTCAATGGAAAATGATAATGGTGGCAGAAGCTATACAGGCAAATATATGGTACAATGGAAAATATTGTAATAGGGCTACAACTAGAATGTGCTCTGGGAAGATTGGAGAATACAAACTGAGCAGGTATGGAGGGTTGGCAATGGGGGTTTTGCCAGACGTCTCGGGCAGATGAAATGGATTAGATGGATAATGTCCTTGAGTTGGGGAAGGGGACTTCCTCTCTAAGGGAAATGAAGGCCAGTGAAGAGAGAAATCAAGGGGGAGAGAAGAGAAAGTTTGGAAAATGGCAGATCTCAAACCATATAAAGATCTGAAAGTTATGATTGTGACAATTTACCCTAAGATTAATAATGAACCCATAGAATTTTACTTGCAGCTGTAGTATGGAGGCCTAGTCAGATTTATAAAATGTCCCTAATCAACTCATGGACTATTTTTAAGTTTGAGATGACATTTGAAATTGCTTCAGAGGGTCACATAGAAGTTAGCTGTTTGTATAATTAAAACTCTCCGTAATATAAGCTACTACATTTTGAAGTAGATGATTCCCATACTTGTAATTTAAAAAGATAGATACAGTGATCATTCACTTGGACTCACCTTTGAGTTGTTTTTGCCTCAGAAGGGAGATCAAGATTCTAGGGACATTCATTGTGTTTAGATTCCATGATTACACTTAGTTAAGTCCTGAGGAAAGTCTTGCTTCGAATAAGCCTTTCATTGAAATTATCTTTGTGGTCCCACAATGATACAAGAAACCTCTACCACTTTGACTGCTAACCAGAAGGTTGACGGTTCAAACCCACAAGCCACTCTGTGGAAGGAAGACTGGGCAATCTATTTCCGTAAAGATTTACTGCCTCGGAAACCCAAAGTGGATTGCTATGAATCGGAATCCACTGGATGGCCGTGAGTTTGGTTTTTTGCTACCAGTTGATCCCATTTCAGGAGCTCTGCTGGCTTGGTGCCTAAGGCACTTGACTGCTAACCAGAAGGCTGGTGGTTCAAACCTGCCAGCCACTACTCGGAAGGAAGATGGGGCAATCTACTTCCTCAGTGATATTGCCTTGGAAACCCAAGGAGAGGTCGCTATGAGTCGGATCCCACTCAACGGCAGTGGATTTGGTTTTTGTTTCCCCTTTTAATTAGGTCTTGTCCATGGAGCAAAGCCCTCAGGATCAGTTATCTACCTGGCACAGCTGTTTAGTGGAACTGTTGTTTTGCATTAGTAGAGAAAAGCCAACGAAGAGGAAAAAAACTATAGATTGAATGTTTTATATGTGGTAAGTATAGAAGCTTAAGTTTTATCTAGGTGTGTGCCTCTTCAAAGTGGTGAGTTACTAACTATTTATTCTTTGTCTGGCTCCATATGTAACGATGAAAAAAGAGTGAAAGGAGTGATGTAAGAAACTACGATACAGCTTTACAATCCCCACAATATCAGTTGATAGCTCATATGCAAAAGATTTAGAAAAAATGCATGTTTCTTTCCTCTTAGGTTTAGCTATAAGAATCCATGGCAGTCTCATGTGTTTCCTACATCATGTAGTAGCAGATGTTGTTTGAGTCTACTCAGACTCAGTAATCCCTTTGTTTGGTTAGATATGGTTCTGATTCTGTGGCTTGAGTCCTATGTTGTTGTGGTTGTTGGGTGTTGATGAGTCCATTCTGAGTCGTAACAACCCTATGTACAAAAACCAAAACAAAAAAACAAACCCACTGCCATCAACACCATGCCTACTCATAGCAAACCCCATTGAGTTTCCAAGATGGTAAATCTTTATAGAAGTAGATTGCCCTGTCTTCCTTCCACACAGTGGCTAGCGAGTTTGGCCTGCCAACCTTCTGGTTAGCAGTTAAATGGTTTAGCCACTGTACCTCCAGACGCCTTCTGTGTACAATAGAACAAAATAATACTCAGTCTTGCATCATCCTAAAAATCATTACTGTGTTTGAGCTCATTGTTGTAGCTATTGTGTTGATTCATATTTTTGAGGGTCTTACTCTTTTTCACTTACCTTCTACTTCACCAAGCACAATGTCCTTCTCCAGGGACTTGTCCTTCCTGATAACAAGTCCAAGGTATATGGGACAAAGGTACCATCTTTGATTCTAAGGAGTATCCTGGCTATACTTCTTCCAAGACAGATTTGTTCATTCTTATGACAGTCCATGGTATATATAGTACTCTTAGCCAATACCATAATTTAAAGGTATCAATACTTCTTTGGTCTTCATTATGCATTGTCCACCTTCACATACATATGAGGAAATTGAATGAAAATACCATACCTTGGGTCAGACACACCTTAATCCTCAAAGTGACATCTCATAGTGTGTCTTATAACCAAAACCAAAATGCACTGCCATCGAGTGAGAAGCAACTTATAGTGACCCCTCCTTGGGTTTCCGAGGCAGTATCACTACAGAAGTAGGATTGCCCAACCTTCTTTCCGAGGAGTAGCTGGTGGGTTTGAACCGCCAGCCTTCTGGTTATCAGTCAAGTGCCTTAGGCACTATGCTACCAGAGCTCCCTGTGTGTCCTATAGCAACATCTAAAGGATTGCCTTTGGGTGATTGAACATATGTCACCTCGGGCATTTTGGGTATACAAAAACCTCTCCTTCTGCCTCAGTGCAAGACAAACTCTGCCATGGACTTTATTTTCCAAAATTCCCTGGGGGACCAGACTGGAGGCAGAATTTCCTTGAAATCACAGTCATATGTAAATTGTTTCCCTTTACTCTCCTGTTCCCTTGCTTCTGTAAAGGTTTATTCTAACACCACTGTTCAATAAATTCAACACACTGTAATCTCTTCCCCCCATAACTCAGGCTTGCTTTTAGGGATCTTGACTTATGGCATAGACTATTATTTTTGAGAAGGCCCTCCTCCTCCTCCTCCTTATTATTATTATTATGTGAAAACTGAGGTGTGAAAATACACTCTATTTTTAAAAAATGGATTTAACATAAATTCTAAAACGTAAGAGTTTATGAAAACAAAAACAATAAGAAAAAAAATCACTTAAAAATACAGAAGGTTATACATTCATGTATGATGGAGTAACTTGTAGCAGACTAGCACTTCCAATAAGCACAGGTAGAAAGTTAGATAAAATACTACTGCTACTACAATAAAGGGAGCTCTGGTGGCATAGTGGATATGGCTTTTGGTGGCTAACAAGATCAGCAGTTTAAATCCACCAACAGCTCTCTGAAAGAATGATGGGGCAATCTACTTCCATAAAAATTTACTACCTTGGAAACCCAGTGAGGGTGCTTATGCATCCGACTAGGTGGCAGTGAGTTTGGTTCTGATGACAATAATAACAACAGTTGATTACAGGCATAGGCTAGTTGCTCAGGCAGGTAATACTTGAGACAAGAATCAGAGAGAAGGGCATGGTTTGGAGAGGTGAGCAGACAATGGACAGCAACCTCTTTCCCCTCCAGGCATTTGCTGACCTAGGTGAAGGGCCAGAGGTTGAGGATTCAGGCAAAACAGGAGGAGAGATATACTAGGAGACAGACAAACCATCAGAACTTTGGCAATTTTTCAACACTCCAGAGAAGAGAAAAAAACATAGATTCTTAAAGGGTTAAAATCGTGGTAAAAAGAGAAGGAAAAAGAACTGAGCCAGATCTTGGACTGAATTTGCTCTCAAGATCTTTGCCTACTTTTGCATCTTCACAGGACTTGAAGTTAGAAAGACAAAAAAAAAAAAAAAAAAAAAAAATCTCTAAAATCAAAGTTGGGCTTCAAAGAGACATCTTTGGTCTTCAGCACTCTAAAGAGGTCTTTTGCAGCAGATTTGCCCAGCACAATAAGTTGTCGGATGTCTTGAGTGCTGTTTTCATTGGTGTTGTTTGTGGAACCAAATAATATGAAGCTGACTTGACAGCATCTAACAACAAGTTTCAGTCTAGGTACTTTAAGGAGACACTGCCTAGTGTTCAGGACCAGCAGAGTCAGACATCCATCGACCGGTACCCCAGACTCTCAACTAACATATCTGCTTGGTGACACAGTGGTTTAATACATAGCTGCCAACTGAAAGGTTGGCGGTTCAAATCCACCAGCTGTTCCAGCTGCTCTGTCCTGGGTAAGATGTGGAAACCATGTGAGTCCTCCAGGGTTGCTATGCATCTGAATGGACTGGATAGCAATGGGTTTGGTTATGCCTCAGGAGGAGGGCAATTTAGAGTAGACAGAACTTTACTGAACCTGCTTTCAGGTCCTCAATTCAATTTACTTGTTGACTGAATTAAGGTGATCAGCTCTCATTGTTGTTTTTGTTTTTGTTTTTTCTATTCTGTTCTCCCTTTTAGTAAGATGTCATTCAGAAAACATTAGCATTAGAACCATTTTTACTCGGGTATGATACCACTGAATTTAATTTACCAACACAAAGTCCAACTTCAGGGACTTGTCAAAGACTCCAGGGACTTGTCACTTCTTACAAAAGAAAAACCTTATTTCCAAATTATTAAAACAATAATTGTATTAAGCCAATAATAGAAATACATTGAAATTTATTGAATATTGTTGTTGTTATGTGCCATTAAGTCGGATCCAACTCATAGTGACCCCTCCTTGGGTTTTTGAGGCAGTATCACTACGGAAGTAGATTGCCCCATCTTCCTTCCAAGGAGTAGCTGGTGGGTTTGAACCCCCAGCCTTCTGGTTAGTAGTCAAGTGCCCTAGCCACTATGCTACCAGAGTTCCCTTATTGAATATACAACTTCAAATTTGCATAACATTTTGAGCGAGTGTCAGAAATGTTCCAACAATGGGAAAAACATCCCAAAATGTTATACTAAATGTTCTGGTTACCTAGTACTGCTCTGACAAGAATATACCATGAATGGGCTGGCTTAAACAAACAGGAGTTTATTCTTACAACTTGGAGGCTTTAAATCCACATTCAAAATGCCAAGCTCTAGAGGCTGGGTGAAAGCCCCTCAGCCTTGGGCTTCAGCTCTGCCTCCTGCTCCTGGCCCACTGAAGCTAGAAGCATATCTACACTCGGGCAGTTACTGGCTGCTGAGGCTAACAAGCCCAAAGTTGACAAATAAAATGGCATAGTTCTGATGTTACCACACCACACAGCAGGCCATTAATTCAAGTCCATTGTAAGTCCCAAGGTCGGCAGAGCATGGCAGGCTGCTGGACAATGACATGGCTACATGCAGGATCCAAGTGTGCCATAAGCTAGAGACCATTCCCCAAGGCTTCTCCTTATATATAGGAAGCAGACCACATTCCCTAAGGCAGCTACTCAGCTGCTCACAGTAGATTCCACCATGGAGTTCATTATCATTCTTAATACTACATCCAGTTGCCCAGTCACTCAACCAGCCCCAACCAAGTTGACACACAAACTGAACTACCACACCAAATCTTACCAGTAGTTCCATTGGAAAAATTACAAGGACAGACTGGTAAACAGAAGTGTGGTCAGGAAGGATTTTTAAACAACAAATAAAGTTATTACTGATTTACCATAAACATAGTTCCAAGTCTGATCTTTGAAGTTTATTTCCAGAAACTATTTGATTCTTCAAAACAGCACAACACTCAAACCAAAGGATCTTACAATTTTTTTTACCATTATTGACTCAATGGTGGCTTTTAGGAGGAACCACGTTTTTCAAGGCTTAAGGTTCAAAAGGACATTTAAGGGTAATGGCTTGTGTGAGTTCCCCCAACTTCCATGAAAGCCAAAAGTCTGGGTTCCAGGAGAATTAAAATGGTTTTGTCAACAATCACATTCGTAGGTACTGGGGTCAGGATATCAACAAACAATCCATAGCAGTGTGCTTGATGTCTATATCTGTACTGTATCTGTGTCTATATATCTACATGAGTCTTCATCAGATTGAGAGCTGTGAAATTGCAAGGGCTCACAGATGGAAAAAGTGCATTGGAGGCATGCTCAGAGACATGAAAGAGTTCTATTCTAAAGAGTAGGGGAGGGGCATTTGAGGAAAGCAACACCATTGGTTGTTGGCTGGTCAGGTTCAGAGTCCAGTGGTGCAGGCTGGTCAGATTCAGAGTCCACCTTTCCTTGTTACCAGATATATTCATACCTCTGAAGAACTGACACGTAGGTGTTATGAATTTAATAGGAGGCCAGTAGGCCCTGATGCTAATGGGAGGTAGGCACAAGGTCTGGTGGTATGTGACTGTGATAACATGAACCAAGGAATGTGGCCCAAGATGGGAAAGGGAAGGGGTAGGGATGACTGCATTTTCTGGTATTTGGCTTGACAGGATGAGGTCTAAGAGCCATTTGGGGGAGCTTACAGCCATGCCCCACAAAACATCTACATCTAGAACTGCAACTGCAACTCTATCTGCATCTACATGTTGTTGTTGTTGTTAAGTGCCGTCGAGTCATTTCTGACTCATAGCGACCCCATGCACAGCAGAAAGAAACACTGCCCAATCCCGCGCCAGCCCCACAATCCCTGCTATACTTGAGCCCATCATC
>NW_006921956.1:417549-420152 GCF_000298275.1 Orycteropus afer afer | reverse complement strand
ATTCATAGCCTGTGACGTGGTAAGCCAGATGACATTTTGGAGTCACTTTTTCTGTCTCTGCAGGAGGACAAGATATCAGTGCTCATGGAGCGTAGTATGGTTTGAATTAAGAAATCTCAGTGCTGGGAAGAGAACCCAAATCTGAAATTTCCAATTGACAGCTGAGATACAGAGTGCCAAACTTCATCCCTCTCATGCTGTGCTACTGAAAGCCAAGAAAAACTAGAACTCAACAAAGGGACTTTTCATGCTATCTGTAGTGATCCAATTCAAGAAATCTATGTAGTTTGGGGGCTATTAAACCAAGAGCTAAACACTCTGCCATGTATTGACTGAAGCCCACGTCTACCATTACCACACTCTTACATGTGTTAGATCAACTGGCTGTGCTTTACCTCTCTCCATTTCAAAAGGGCTAGGAGAAGAAGGTGTGAGTTTGACTTGGTATATTTATAGGATCATAATATTTTCATTAATGGTGTGTGTAAATCAGTGAATATGTTAACACTTGGAAACATCTGAACTACATTAAGGAATAAAGTATAGGCCAAGAGTTGACTAAGATTTCTAATATTACCAACATGTCCAGAATATTAAAAAATAAAATAAAATAAAATAAATCAATAGCTTGATGGCTTGTCTGCGTAGCTCCAGACATCTGGATATTTGTAAATAGTTGTATGAACAAACTCATGCTTTGGCATTGTGTGCAACTGGTGACACTGATGGATTAGTCCTGATCCTTATGCCTCAGGGACCTTGACCAAGAAACTGGAACATTAAGAATCCATCGTAATCTAAAGTTTTTACTATGTTTTATATTTCAGAGTATTTTCATGTGCACTGTTTTATTTTATGAGAAATTCTTTTTAGGTAAACTGAGTTCATTTATTCTTTTTGTTTGTCAGTTTAGAGACGAATTAATCGAGTCTAAGTGGTTCTACCAAGATCATAGATGGTTATATGCAGATGCAGATCCACTTTAATTAAAACCTATCTGTTTGACTTTCCCACAAACTATGCAACAATAAACTCAGTGTAAAGTAAGGTAGTTGTGGAATGTGTGCACCTATTGAAACAGAAAACAAAGTAGCACGTGTTGATTGATTCTCTAGCGTGAAGCCATGATACTCCTGAGATGGACACTGCAAGGAGTATTCTCTACACTCAAATAGATAGCAATGTTTTTATGGGCTTATGATAAGGAACTTTTAGAGCAGAAAAACCTAAAAGCCATTTCTTGGGAAGACAAGCTCAAAGAGGCTAAGTAACCTGTTACAAATCAGAGCTGGTACTGGAACTAGTTTGTTGACTCAATCTAGCCATCTTCCCAGGACATGCCTTCAATTGATAACAAACAAACAAAGAGCTTCAATAAAGCAAATGAGATACTTCTTGAATAATATTACTGACTATGTTGCTGTTGACATTTTCCCATGCTTATTACAAGCAATTTTAGTTGTCTTTCACATTTTGAAAATGTTTGGTATTTTATCTACATGTCTATCCATCTGGGCTGGCAGTCTTGATATAGTAACACTATTTTTCCTTTTCAAATATAAAGTAAGACCAGAGTAACCATGTTTTAAAAATAAAATTTGTTGTAATAATTTGGAAAGAACATGTCTTTTTCTCTCTGTGAATTCTACTTGAGTTTCTTCAGTGTCTGCATCAACCACTGTGATGATTATGTTACAAACTTTGTACCTTTTCCACTTACATAAACACTTTCACTTAAAATACCTCCATGAGATATGAATTTCATTTTAGTGCATAAATAAGAAATGTATAAAGAAATATTTAAGCCCTAGAGGCAAGTGAGAATAAGATTATATGAAGTGAAAAGTATTTCTGATTGCAAAGTTAAACTATATTTTAGAGTTCTTTCTAAAAATTCTGGTTGCTATAAATCAATGCTATATCTTTGGGTACATAATTTATTAATCTATATTAATATATATGTTAATATATATATTACATATATATAATTATATATACACACACACACACATATATATATATATATATATAATGTCTTTTTACTCACTCTTTCCCTACTCAGTTTAATTACTCATCCTGATATTTATGAGTGAGTATTACCAATCCAATATTATTAACTGCCATAAAATAACATAGGCACTCTGGTGGTGTAGTACCTAAGGCATTTGAGTGCTAATCAGAAGAATGGTGGTTCAAACCCACCATCCACCCCTCAGAAGGAAGGCTGGGCAATCTACTTCCATAGTGATACCACCTCAGAAACACAAGGAGGGGTCGCTATGAGTCAGATCCAACTCCACGGCAGTGAGTTTGGTTTTGTTTATAAAATAACATGACATGATTTTATGCCCATACAATTAATTCATATAAAAAGAAAACCTTTGTGTAGTTTAATTAGTGTTTGTTAATCTAAATGCAGCCAACCAACTTCAGTTCTCACTGCAAGAGGTTATTTTCCAAAGTATATTGATTTTAATTTTCTCATGTGAAATTTGGCACAAAAGAAACAATATGCATGTTGTTGTTGTTGTTAAGTGCCGTCGAGTCGTTTCCGACTCATAGCGACCCCATGCACAGCAGAACGAAACACTGCCCGATCCCGC
>NW_006921956.1:413287-416164 GCF_000298275.1 Orycteropus afer afer | reverse complement strand
TTGTTCTTCGCCAGTTCTTTCATTGCAGCTTTGACTTCTTCCTTCATTACCATTGGTTCTAGATCATATGCCACTTCCTGAAATGGATGAAGATCAATCAGTTCTTTTTGGTACAGTGACTCTGTGTATTCCTGCCATCTTCTCTTGAATATCTTTCCTTTATTAATCACAATTAAAGGAAGTTTTCTAAGGAATATCCATGAGACTAGTTCAAGTAGAAGAAAATCACTGACTTATTATAAGGTGATATTTTTACCTTTCCAAACATAGTCACTTTAATACAGCTGAATAATATGTGCTTATTTAAAATACAAGTTTAATTTGTATAAAATTAAAGTCCTCTTTGTAGCTTTATTTGAAATGCTTGTTTTTTGGAGTTCTTAAAATTTAATTTAATAAGTTAGCTGGCTGGCACAGGTCTGGGCAGTGTTTCATTCTGTTGTACATAAGGTCTGAGAGAGTACATGAGTCTGAGATGGCTCAATGGCACATAACAACAACAAATTAACTTATTTTTTGAAAACAGAAAATTACACTGTGTTTTGCTAAGTTTTGTCTTTAAACTTATAAATGCCTTTAGATGTATGTATCCATGATTTCAAATACACATAAGTTGTTGCTTATTTATTTTATATGCTTCCCTGCTTAATATAACTAGTATACTTGGCAAATTCCCATCAATAATTTCAATTTCTGGATACAGATTTTCATTTCTCTATATTTAATATATTTCTTTTTCTAGATCATAGTCTTGGCTCTATTCTACCTTTTCTCTTAACTTACTTTTTATTTACTAAATTCTCCTCTAGCTCACATGGGTTTATTAGCTTGTACAATTTTATTTAAAACACACATATGCAAGGTTTTTTTACATTGACCATAAAAAGAGAAGAATTAAAACAGTTTGTTCTTTCAGCCACAGCATATTATTTTTCAGAACATGATATCATTTCTAACATTCAATCTGATATTATTCTGATAAAACATGGATTATGGACTTTTTAAGGAGCTCTGGTGGCATAGTACCTAAGACATTTGACTGCTAACCCAGGAGGCTGGTGATTCAAACCCTCCAGCCACTCTGCAGAAGGAAGACTGGGCAATCTACTTCTCAGAAACCCAAGGAGGGGTCGCTATGAGTCAGAATGGATTCCAGGGAGAGAATTTGTTTTTTTCTGGTTTTATGTGACATTAGGAGCTCTGGTGGCAAAGAGGCTAAAACATTTGGCTGTTAACCAGAAGGCTGGTGGTTCAAGCCCAACAGCCACTCCTCAGAAGGAAGGTTGGGCAATCTACTTTGGTAGTGATACCGCTTCAGAAACCCGAGAAGTGGTCTCTATTAGTCCCATCTGACTCCATGGAAGTGAGGGTTTTTTTTCTTTTTTTTAAATGTGACGTTATCATGTTGCTTAAGAGGCATTCTGGTGGTGCAGTGACTAAGGCATTTGACTGCTAACCAGAAGATTGGCAGTTCAAACCCATCAGCTGCTCCGTGTAAGGAAGATGGGACAATCTACTTCTGAAGGATTTATAACCTCTGAAATTCACGGGGTCACTATGAGGCAGAATCAACTGGATGACAGCGAGTTGTCATCTGCTTAACGATTCCTCATGTGTGAAATAGTTAATGGTTGCTGCAGAGTCTGTTGTGGTTCATGTGGGCCCCTGACTGCATAGTAGAACTGTGCTCCAAAGGGCTTTCAATGGCTGTTTATTTGGAAGCAAATCACCAGGTCTTTCTTCCCAAGAGCCTCTGGGTAGACTCCTACTGTTCCAGGGAGCCCTTCTCTGTCAAGAGTGAGCCCCCTCAGGCTCTTACCTTCTTCTGAGGCTTAGGTTTTTCTCAATAACAAAGCTTTTATTAAGGGAAAGAGAAAGAGAAAGCAGCTCATTAGCTGAGGCAAAAAGGGGCCAAGCAACGGAACCTCTGTCTCTCTGAGCAAAAACTTGGCGGGTTTTTAAGGGCTTTGAAACGAGTTGGGGTTTTCTGAGAAGAAATCACAGTTTCCTAGAAAGGGGTGGCACATATGCTCTGTCCTTCAGGGCGCCAGTTTGATCCCCAGTCCGTGTCCTTGCTTCAATACCACCTCTCCAGGAAAGGCTCTGTAGTCTTCCTCTCACAGCGACGGGCACATGCTTGGGTAGCTGAGAAGGTTAGGCTGCCCGCAAACACCTGCAAAAGGTCTTGCGAGACAGGAAGTATGGAACCGCATAGGTTGCTTGCTTGCTTAATTTTGTACTGGATGTTCCAGGATGTGGAAGTTAGTCTTTAGCTACAGCAGTTAGGCTTGCAGCTTGTGTTTTTTTTAGTTGACTCTTCAGGTCCTGACATCTTCTGCCTGTCTCAAAACTACCAAGCTTTCAGTTAGCAGCTAAGTACCTTAACTATTTGTACCACCAGAGACACCATAAGGAGCTTTGGAGGTGCGGTGCCTAAGACATTTGACTGCTAACCAGAATGTTGGTAGTTCAAACCTGCCAGCCACGCTGCAGAAGGAAGATGAGACTATCTACTTCCATAAAGATTTACCCTCTCGGAAACCCAAAGGGGGTCACTGTGCGTCAGAACTGAATTGATGGCTGTGTGTTTTATTTATTTATTTATTTTGTTTTGTTTTGGGACACGATGGGAACTAATTGCAAACATCTAATTACTAGAAAATCAGCAGGTGTTTGCATCTTATTAACTCCCACAAGAAAACAACTATTAAATCTGTGGGTCTTTCGCACTGAGACTCTCTCTATTTTGAGCTTATCTTATAGCAGAAGTCAGCCAGTGCAATATTCTTGGATCTGTCTATTTAAATAGTATTCAATTTCCATCATAAACTCAACTACACAAGTGAAAGAATTATTTAAATGTCACGTACCAGTGTT
>NW_006921956.1:407761-412229 GCF_000298275.1 Orycteropus afer afer | reverse complement strand
TTGAACCACCAGCCTTCTGGTTAGCAGTCAAGTGCCTTAGGCACTACACTACCAGAGCTCCTATATTTGATACATATAGGTCTAATTAATTAATTTTAAAATTCCATTTGACTGTACCATAATTTAATCATTCTCCAAATCATGCATACTTATATAATTCTTGATTCTTTGCTGATGTAAACAATGCTATTGACAGTGAATGTCTTTCTAGAATATTCCCTTGGAGATTCCTTTTTTTGGTGGTAGGTTTTATGTACCTTTGTTCTTCTCATACTCAATGCATGAACTCATTTTTTTATGTAGACTAAGACTAAAAGTCCTCACAATATTTTTGTAAATCTTGTTGGATAGAAGGAGGTATGACATCATGTAAAAGAAAACAAATGTACAAAACTAACAGCATTCAAACTTTAGTCTGGTCTTAACAGGATTCTTCTACAAGGTGCATACATTGAACCTAGGTTAACTCTGAAGCTGTTTCATTCCAAATGGTAAATGTATCTTGCATAAGAGGGTGTTGCTATCTAAAACATTGAGAAGATCAAATTATTAATTAAACAATTAATCCAAGAGTGAATTATTACACCCCATTGAAACCAAAAACCAAACCCACTGCTGTGGAGTCAATTCTGATTTATAGTCTCCTGTAGGACAGAAGAGAACTGCCCCATAGGGTACAACTTTGTGGAAGCAGACCAACACACCTTTCTCCTGAGGAACAGCTGGTGGGATCAAACTGCCTACCATTTGGGTAGTAGTCAAATACTTAACCACTTTGCCAACAGGGCTCCTTCTCATCTCATGAATGCAAGTGAAATTCTATCATTTTCATCGAGCTGTGGTCTTCATCAACTGGTAAACCTGATATAAGGGATTCTCATCCATTCACATAATTCAGAGCAACAGCCATGGCTTTTTTTATCCTGTGGGTCTATTTGAATCTTTTTCACTGTCCCAAGAGTCAATGTCTCTATATAGAAAATGTAGACAACTCGGATACTTAACAGATCCATTACCTAGTGCTAAACTACATAGTAGAAAAGAAAATTGTAATCTTGGTAATTTTGAAAGAGTTAACTCATTGCACACATTTCCCAAGATTATATAACTGTTCTACCTATTAGCACAACTCAGGACATTGTGAACATCTTTCTCTGCAAACTTCCAACAGTTTTGTCCAGGATGTCACTGACAACTCGGTATCTGCTTTCCTCAAGTATGCCTAGAAAATGATATATTCAGAAATTAAATTGCCTTAATTAGTCTATTCTAGGTATACTATCCATTACTCATCTGCCAGTTTGTTGTACTGTGGTACCTTGCATATTGCTGTGATGTTAGAAACTTTGTCACCAATATTACAATACCAAGGTGGACAGGTTTCAGCAAAACTTCTAGATGAAGGTAACTAGGAAAAAAGACCTAAAAGTCTGTTCCTGAAAAAATGGCCAGTGAAAACCTTATGAATAGCAGTGGAACACTGTCTAATACAGTGCCAGAAGATGAGCCACTCAGGTTGGAAGACACTCAAAATATGACTGGGCAAGGGTTGCCTCCTCAAACAGAGTCACTTTTAATGACATGGAAGAAGCAAAGCTGTAGAAACTTTTGTTTTCTGGTGTGACACAATAAAAATGAGGGGGAAATAAAGCTATAAACATTAATAATGAGAATGTGAAATATACAAAGAATGAATCGAAGAAAATTGGAAGATGTCAAAAATGAAATAGAACACATAAACATCAATATTCTGTGCATTAATGAGCTGAAATGCTCTAGTTTAGCCTTTTTGAACTGGGCCAATGTATGATGTATGTGGTGGGAATGACAAATTGAAGAAAAATGGCATCACATTCATCATCAAAAGGAACATTTCAAGCTGTTTCCTCAAGAACAAGGCTATCAGTGAGAGGCAGGTATCCACATACCTAAAAAGAGTTCTGATAGCATAGTGGCTAAGGCACTTGACTGCTAACCAGAAGGCTGGCGGTTCAAACCCACCAGCCACTCCTCAGAAGGAAGATGGAGCAATCTACTTCCATAGTGATACTGCCTCGGAAACCCAAGGAGGGGTCACTATTGAGTCGGGTCCGACTTGACGGCACATAACATAACACAAAGAAGACCAGCTAATATGATAGTTATACATATTTACACACCAACCACTAATGCCAAAGATAAGTTGATTAGATATGCAGTTAAGATGCACTTATAATTGCTGGTGATTTGAGTGAGAAAGTTGGAACCAAAGAAGAATCAGTAGCTGGAAAGTATAGTTTGGTGATAGAAATGATGCCAGATATCACATGATAGAATTTTGCAAGACTAATGACTTATTCACTAGAAATATCTTTTTTCAACAACAATGGTGACTATAAACATGGAGCTTAATGGATGGAATACACAGGAATCAAATGAACAAAATGCATGGGTATAGAAGATGGAGAAATAAAATATCATCAACACCAGAGGCTGACTGCAGTTGTTTATATACAAGTTATATTGAAGCTGAAGAAAATTAAAATAAGTCCCCAAGAACCAAAATATGACCTTGAGCATTGTTATTGTTAGGTGTTCTCAAGCCAGCTCTGACTCATAGTGACCATATATACAACAGAAGGAAACACTGCCCAGTCTTGACCCATCCTCACAATCTTTGCTATACTTTAGCCCATAGTTGCAGCCACTGTGTCAATACATCTTTTTGAAGGTCTTTCCCATTTTTACTGACCCTCTACCAAGCATGATGCCCTTCTCCAGGGAATGTTCTCTTCTGATCAAAGTAGCTGAGACGACGTCTGGCCATTCTCACCACTCAAGGAGCATTCTGGCTGTACTTCTTCCAGGACAGATTTGTTCATTCTTCTGGCAGTCCATGGTACTTTCAGTATTCTTCACCAACACCACAACTCAAAGGCATCAACTCTTCTTCAATCTTCCTTATTAATTGTCCAGCTTTCACATGCATGAAGCTATCAAAAATGGCATGGCTTGGGAGAGGAGAGGTACACCTTAGTCTTCAAAATGGTATCTTTGTTTCTTAACACCTTAAAGAGGGCTTTTGCAGCTGATTCTCCCTGTGCAATATGACATCTGATTTCTTGAGTGCTGTTTCCATCAGTGTTGATTGTGGATCCAAGTAAAATGAAATCCCTGCCAACTTCTATATTTTTTTTTCCATTTATCAAGATGTTGCTTATTTCTCCAGTTTCGAGGATTTTATTTTCTTTATGTTGAGGTGTAATCCATACTGAAGACTATATATAGTCTCTGATCTTCTGATGAAAATCAAAGCATTTACTGATGTAAGTGCTTCAAGTCATCATCACTTTCACCAAGCAAGGGTGTGTCATCTGCATATAGCAGGTGGTCAGTGAATCTTCCTGTAAATCCTGATTCTGTCTTCCTCATATAGTCCAGGTTCTCAGATTATTTTCTTAACATACAGATTGAATAAGTGTGGTGAAAGGATACAGCCCTGAAACACACCCTTCCTGATTTTAAACCATGTGGTATCTGGTTCAGTTCCAACAACAGCCTCTTTCTCTTGTACAGGTTCTTCATGAGCACAAGTAAGTGTTCTGGAATTTCCCTTATTTTTCACAATATTATCCATAATTTTTTATGATCTACACAGTAAGAATGGCCAGACTTGGTCTCACCTACTTTGGTCATGTTGTCAGAAGGAACCATTCCCTGGAGAAGGATGTCATGCTTGGTAAGGTGAAGGGTTGACAAAAGAGGGGAAGACCTTCAACAAGATGGATTGGAACAGTGGCTGTGGTGAATGGCTCAAGTACAGCAAGGATCACAGAGCTGGTGTGGAACCGGAAGGTGTTTCGTTATGCTGTGCATAGGGTCCCTATGAGTCAGAGATGATTCGACAGCACCTAATAACAACAACAACACAGTCAAAAGTCTTTGCATATTCAATGAAATTCAGGTAAATATCTTTCTGGTATTCTTTGCTTTCAGCTAAAATCAATCTGATATCAGAAATGATATCTCGTTCCACATTCTCTTCTGAATCCAGCTTGAATTTCTGGCAGCTCCCTGTCAATATACTGCTACTACTGCTTGGAATTATCTTTAGCAAAATTTTACTTGCATGTCACATTTAATCATATTGTTTGATAATTTGCAGAGTCTGTTATATTACCTTTCTTTGGAATGGGAACAAAATATCAGTCATCCAGGCAGCTGTCTTCCAAATTTCTTGGCATGGATGAATAAGTCTATGTGCCACATCTGTTTGTTGAAACATCTCAATAGCTGTTCCATCAGTTTCTGGAGCTTTGTTTTATGACAATTCCTTTTGTGCAACATGGACTTCTTCCTTCAATACCATCAGTTCTTGATCATATTTTACCTCCTGAAATAGTTGAACATCTACCAATGATTTTTGGTTCAATGACTCTGTGTATTCCTTTTTTTTTTATGCTTCTTGAATCATTCATATTTTGCCCAT
>NW_006921956.1:403973-406985 GCF_000298275.1 Orycteropus afer afer | reverse complement strand
ACACACACACACACACACACATATATATATTTAGTTGTGATTTGGGTGCAAGTTTACAGCAGTTCACACATATTTTGTCTCATGACATTGACTGCAATTCCCCACAATGTAACAGCTCTTTCTCTACTTCTTCCCTGTATTCACCTCTTCCCTGTGTCCTTTCCTTCCATGCACTCCTGTCCCCCAGGCTGTTTCCTTGTGCAAACACTGCTTTTCTGTTCTTCCATGATTGATCGCTCCAAAGAGTTATCTACCTGATGTAAATGTTCATCCCATACATCTGTCTATTATTTATCTGAAGGCACAGGTATCATTTCTATGATCAAGGCCATATTTTCTACTACTGATGATCTTTCTTTGTTTCCAACTTTCACTCCAACCACCAGTAATATTCAATATCTTGAGTACATCCCACCTAAATTTAAAGAACATTTCAAGAATAGATTTGATGCATTGAATACCCATGACTGAACACCAGATAATTTGTGGATGACATCAAAGATATCAAGCATGAAGAAAGGGAAAGGTCTTTGAAAAGACAAGAAAAAAAGAGAAGAGCAAAAGAAAGCCAGAAGAGACTCTAAAACTTGCTCTTAAATGTAGAATAGCTAAACTAAAGGAATAATGAAGAAGTAAAAGAGCAGAAGGTAAGTTTTCAATGGGTGACTCCAGAAAACAAAGTAAAGGATTATAATGAAATGTGCAAAGACATGGTGTTATAAATTCCAAACAGAAGGACATGCTTAACATTTCACAAACTAAAAGAACTGATTAAAAAAAAAAAAAAATCAAGGCTCAAGTTTTAATATTAAAGGATTCTCAGGAAAAATAATAAATGATGTAGGGAGCAACAAAAGAAGATGGAAGGCATACACAGAGTCACTGTACCAAAAAAGAATTGGTCACTGTTCAATCATTTCAGGAAGTAGCATATGACCAAGAACCTATGATATTGAAGGACAAAAACCAAACTGCATTGAAGCAATTGACAAAAAACAAGTAATACTGCCTCGGAGACCCAAGGAGGGGTCTCTATGAGTCGGGTCTGACTTGATGACAAAAAACAACAACAACAGGAATTGACAGGAAAACAATTGAGATGTTCCTACAGACATGTCTATGCCAAGAAATATAGAAGACAGCTACCTGACCAACCAACTGGAAAAGATCCATATTTCTGCCCATTCCAAAGAAAGGTGATCCAATAGATTGCAGAAATTATTGAACAATACCATTTATATCACATATAATAAAAATTTTGATGAAGAAGATTCAAAAATGTTTGCAGCAGTACATCAACAATGAACTTCCCAAAAGTTAAGTGGGATTCAGAAGAAGATTTGGAATGAGGCATATCATTGCTGAAGTCTGGCATCTCGGCTGACAGCAGAGATTATCAGAAAGATGTTTACCTGTGTTCTATTGAATATGCAAAGGCATTTGACTGTGTGGATCATAAGAAACTATGGATAACATTACAAAGAATGGGAATTCCAGAACACTTAATTATACTCATGAGGAACCTGTACATACATAGACCAAGAGGCTATTGTTCAAACAGAACAAGGGGACACTGCATTGTTTAAAATCAGGAAGGGTAGGTATCAGGGTTGTATTTTCTCACCATACTTACTCATTCTGTATACTGAGCAAAGAAACCAAATATCTGGGGCATATAAAGAAGAACATAGCATCAGGATTGCAGAAAAACTCGATAATGACCTGCAATATGCAGATGGCATGACCTTGCTTGCTGAAATTGAAGAGAACTCGAAGCACTTATTGATGAAGATAAAAGACCACACCCTTCAATATGGATTACATTTCAACATAATGAAAATAAAAATTGTCACAATTTGACCAGTAAGAAACATCATGGTAAATGGAGAAAAGTTTGGAGTTACCAAGGAATTCATTTCATTTGGGTCCACAATCAACACCCATAGTAACAGCAGTCAAGAAATCAAGGGACATATTGCATTGGGCAAACATACTGCCAAAGATCTTTTTAAAGTATTAAAATCAAAGATATCACTTTGAAGAGTACATTGTGCCTAACCCAAGCTATGGTGTTCTCAATCCCCTCTAATGCAGGCAAAAGGTGAATAATGAACAAAGAATACCACAGAAGTATAGTGCCTAAGGCACTCGACTGCTAACCAGAAGGCTGGCAGTTCAAACCCACCAGCCACTTGTTGGAAGGAAGGTTGGGCAATCTGCTTCCATAGTGATACTGCCTTGGAAACCCAAGGAGGGGTCACTATGAGTTTAGTCTGTCTTGACGGCACATAACAACAACACAACATTGATATCTTTGAATTATGGTGTTGGCAAAGACTATTATATATACTCGGTAGTGCCATAATAATGAATATGTCTGTCTTTCAAGAAGTACAGCTAGAATGGTCATTAGAAGGGAGGATGGCAAGACTTTGCCTCAATGACTTTGGATTCATTATCAGGAAGGACCAGTCCTGGGGAAGAACATCATGCTTGGTAAAGTAGATGGTCATTAAAAAAAGGAAGATCCTCAACAAGACGGATTGACACAGGGCTTCAAGAATGGGCTCAAACAGCAAAGATGTGAGAATGGCACAGGACGGGGAAGTCAGTGTTTCATTCCATTGAACATCAAGTCGCCACGAGTCAGAACCTGCTCAACAGCACCTAACAACAATAAGGGCAGGATGCTGGAAATACATGAAAAGCCAAAGCCTGAAACCAGGTTGTATGCACTGATATTTCATGTAGCACAGACATCATATTGTGTGGATATTAGGACTTCCAGTTGAAGAGGCATGGCTTGGAATTCAGTACAGCACATCCACTTGAAAATAGATGATCCCTCCTAACCCATCACCATTCTTCTCTTCTTTTTTACCGTCCCTCACTTATTGTGAGAAGCAGGGAAGCAGCAGCAACAGAACTGGATGCTGTGTTGCATTGGGGAACATCTGCTCCAAAAGACCTCTTTACAGTGTTAAAGTGCAGAGAGGTCACTTTGAAGATTAA
>NW_006921956.1:399972-403658 GCF_000298275.1 Orycteropus afer afer | reverse complement strand
GACTACCAAAAGAATCAATATATCTGTCCTGGAAGTACTGCACCCAGGGTACTCCTTGGAAGAAAAGGTGGCCAGACTTTATCTTACCTACTTAGATCCTTCTGTTACAAGGGACCAATCCCTAGAGAAGCATATCATGCTTGGTAAAGTAAAACTCACTGCCCTCATGTCGGATCCAACTCATAGTGACCCTTCCTTGGGTTTCTGAGGTGGTATCTTTATGGAAATAGATTGCCTGATCTTCCTTCTGAGGAGTAGTTTGTGGGTTTGAACTCCCAGCCTTCTGGTCAGCAGTAAAATGCCTTAAGTACTATGCCACCAGAGCTCCTTGGTAAAGTAAAGGGTCAATGAAAAATGGGAAGACCCTCAATGAGATGGATTGACACAGTGGCTGCAAAGATGGGCTCAAGCATACTAAGGATTGTGAGGATGGCATAGGACTGGGAAGCATTTCCTTGTGCTGTACATGGGGTCTCTATGAGCTCTAGCTGACTCACTGGCACTTAACAACAACTCACTTATTCTCAGGATTCTTTTTAAAATAGAGACATGATCATATAAGTTCTTGCTTAAAAAAAAAAAAAAAATTGTAGCCTTACTTTTTTTTCCCACTTGTTTGTCCATGCTGTAATAAACCTTTTACAATCAATAGAAGCTTAAACTCCTATTTATTTTCATTCTCCACTTTCCTTTCTTCACTCAGAACTTCATTCCGAACTTTAGTCTTTGAATTACTCATAATTCCACACCTGGGCCATGCTTTTTTCCAACTTCCATGTCTTTGTGTATATCTCTTTCTTCTCTCTGGGGTGTCTTTGTACCCTTCTTTCAGTCTAACAAACCTCTTCTTATCCTTTAAGAGTCAGCTCTGATATTACTTCTATAGATGTTATAGATGTATGTAATAGCACTTGTCATGTTCAATTAATCTCTCTCCAGTCCACAGTTCCGTAATATATTTTTACAAAGCTTGATGATAACATTTGATACGCCTTTTACTTATTTATTTATTTATTAACCCTAGAATACTGAAGTCAAGAACATGTCAAAACAAAACATGATTTTGAAACATAATTTGAGGAATATGACTATATCTTATTTATCTTTCAAATTATAGGTGTTAGTAAACACATTTTCAATAAGTAGATAAATTATGTATCATTTAATATGTGTTTAAGTTCACAAAATTTGTATTAATGGAACACATACCATGTGCCAAGTTCTACTCTATTTGACAGAACTACAACTCTGAACTACATTGTTTTTCTCCCAGTGGATTGATAAGCATGTATACATCCTCTCGTCATTACGTGTTCTTTCTTGGGTTTCTGTTTCGTGAGTAAATGCTATGACCATGGGACAGACTAAAACTAAGTGACCTCTTCTGGAATTGAACTAGTGATCAGAATTTGGACAGTGTTCTAAACAGCTACAGTGATTCAGTTTCCATGAATAAAGTGTGAATGCATAATCGTTATGAAATAATGATCTAATTTACCTCCTGAACTCAAGATAAATGGCTTGAATGGATAACATTTTGAGGGTAACAGTAACCTTGGAAAATTGGATCTCAGCCATTGAAGATCGAGTGCTGCTCCAGCTATTACATTTCACTTCACACTATAATTTAGTCTTGCCTTTTGCAGGATTTCCAAATACCACACAAACATTGTATTTATGATAGCAGAAACTGCGGCGAACTTTCTTCAAACAATTGTACCATAGATCCTTCCACTTACAGGAAAAAAAGTTTTCAAATCATGTTTCCTTGGACAGAGTGAAAAGACCTGATCACAGCTCCCTTGTCGTGTTTCTCTTTTTGAAAAATACACCTTTAAACTACCTTTGAATTATATGAGGGGAGACAATGTATATTTTCTACTTTAAAAGCAATTTAAGGTGGAGTTATCTGGCACAAAGGCAATTCAAAAATAGCTGAAGTTTAAGAATTAAAACTCTCCCTTGTCTGGTCTATATCGAGTACAATTATTAGCAATCAGAGTTCTTTTCAGATTCTCAGTGTAAAATTGCAGACATATTTAGTTTTATAAACACATTGCAGGCAACAGAAGTACTATACGTTCTATTACAATCTTGAATAGTGATGAGCCACTGGATGCCATTTTTTATTGTTTATGTCCAGTCAAAGAAAGAAGCAATTAACGGAAATATGTATATATGGAGGATACATTGATATTTCAAATGAAAAAAATTCTAATATCACCTGACTTTGCATTCATTACAATACAGCACGTGGGAATACACCCACAACCATGCATAGGTTGGAAGACTATATTCCTACATATGTATTGCTATGAGCTATAAAAATGTCCATGTGCAGTTTAAACCTAACAGGAGGCAAGTTAGGATAACTTCTTAGCCACAAGTAATCATCTTGAGGGAGTTAGTAGCTAGGCCTCCAGGTTGGGGACCATGGTCATGAGGGACATCAAGCTTAATTGACACAACAGAGTATACAAAAATATTGTTCTGCATCCTACTTCAGTGAGTAGTACTGAGGTCTTAAAAGCTTGTGAGCAGCCATCTAAGATGCAACTATTGGTCTCACCTCACCCAAACCAAGGAAGAATGAAGGAAATCAGAGACATGGAAATAATTAGTCCAAAGGACAACAGGAGCATGGGAACCTCAGCCTACATGACTCTGAGACCAGAAGAACTAGATGGTATGAAGCTACCAGTCAACCATTCAGAAAGGGTTTAAAATTGGAGATCCAATCTCCCCAGTGGAGTAGGGCAAAAAGGTGTAACAAAATTCAAAATCATAGAAAAGACCAGGCTTACTGGTCTGACAGAGACTAGTGAAACCCTCAACACCATGGTCCCGAGTCACCATTTGTGCCTGGAACTGGACTCACTCCTATGGCATAACTCTCAGTCAAAAAATAGACAGGACTATGAGCTGAACATGTACATTAGGGAAATGCACTTCTTCGAAAGACCAATCATGGGAAATCAGAAGGACAGAGTTTGCACACAGAGAAAGGTAGGGAGGTAGGAATTCAGAGACAAGAAGGACACAGGGAAGGGGTAACCACAAAAGAGAAGTGAGAAGAGAACTGTGACACTGTGGAGAATGTAACCACTGTCATAAAACAAAATGTCTATGTACTGTTGAATATAAAACAAATCTGCTTTGTAAAATTTCACCCAAATCACGTTACAAAATAAAAAATAGAGCAGTTGGCATTGGAGACAGTATTAAGATGAAGATTTTGGACTCAAGAAGACCTTGCTTCAAATCCTGTTCTTATAATTTTAGTATTTATTTACATTAGGGATAAACCTTAAACTACTATGCCTCAGTTCACTTATTTATATAAGTATGTGAGTAACAATATATAACTTAACAAGTCGTTGGCAGGGATCTTTCTTCACTGAGAATATTCTTCTCACCTCCATTGTCCACAAACTTAATTTGTTGTTTTTAGAACATAAATTGCCTTTCACACTGAGAATGTGATTCACAGGGAGTCTTAGAAATGTTTTGAAAATATTTTTAAAGATCTTATGTATTTCATAGAGTAATAAATTAGTCATTAGACTTTGAATTGCTGAACCATATTTTGATCAAGCCTTTGGGTACATCTTCCTTTCTTTCTTCTTCCCACTGCCATAGAGTAGATTCTGACTCATAGCAACCAATCCTACAGGACAAAGTAGAAC
>NW_006921956.1:398327-399377 GCF_000298275.1 Orycteropus afer afer | reverse complement strand
TGACACATAGACTTAATTACCACATTCATCTTTCTCCTGTGGAGCTGGTGGGTTCAAACCTCTCAACCACTGGTCAGTACAATGCTTTAATGACAGTGCCTGCAGAGCTCAGTACATCTTCCAGTTTACATCAAATACTGAAGATACAGAACCACTAATATTAACACAGGAAACAGAATAAACCAGAATATAAATTCTTCTCAAAAAATGACAAAGGGTCAGTGTAATAAAATAATAATAGTAATAATAAAGGAGGGGATGAGGAACTATTCTAGAATCGAAGACTGAAGAGACAACATCTTACTGCAATTTCTACAGAACATTTGATTCCTGACCAGAGCAAACAAATGCTAAAAAAAGACATAGCGTGGAGGAAAATTATCATGTACTAAATAATAGATAATGTTTAAATTTTTGTATTAATATTTTTAGATGTTACAATGGCATTTTGATCATGTATGACTATGTCTTACATGTAGTAATTTTTCTGTGTTACTTTTAATACATAATGTTTATTGAATATGATAGTAGTATTATGGTCATTTAAGAACATTTTCTTAATTTTCGTAGATGTGTTCTGAAGGATTTAGGACCGAAACATCTGAGAATTACTTTGAGACAATATTTTAGTAAAGGAAAATGAAAAAGATGAAGCAAGTATGAAAAAATACCAATAATTATTTTAATGTCTTGTTGGATTTCATTATACTATTCTATCTACTTTTATGGATATTTGAAAAAGTCATAATAAAAAGATTCAAAATAAAAAAAAATATTAATATTCATAAAATTCTTTACCAGTGTCTTCTCTACATCTATCACATCCAGATGATTAAAGAGGTACCATCTATGAATTGAAACTGATTTGGCTGAACATTTACTAAGGAAGAGTTACTAGCTTTTAGGTTTATGAGAATGCGTGCATTCTTAAAATGTGTAAAAATGTATGCAGTTGAGAATGTCACCTAATTTAATTCAGTCAACTTTCTAGCAGCTGTAATTAAGGATTGGCTGTAATAAATAGCCAGCATCAAAAAAAAAAAAAAAAAA
>NW_006921956.1:392267-398136 GCF_000298275.1 Orycteropus afer afer | reverse complement strand
ACTCAGGTCATTGTAAATACACCATAAAATAGAATCATCTTGTTAAGATTTTTTTGGAAAAAAAGTGAAGTTACCTTGATCACTGGATCTTTGAGAATAGGAATATCAATTATACATTTTATATCCACATATAAATGCATTAGATACATTCTGACCATTCCCCATATTCTTGTAAATTTCCTCGATGCAGGCTGTTTATGGTCCTCTATAAACAAATACTTTCCAGATAGCTAGGTTTTTTACTGTAGCACATAATTAACTATAATCTTTTACATGCCATAAATTTGCACCTAAATCATTCCTCATTTATAAAGCTCTAGTCACATTCAAAGTTAATTGGAAATTTGAAATTTCCCTAAAGCTTAAACCATATAAAGGTCAGTGAAGAGGGAATAATAATTATTAAAAAAAAAAAAAGTAGGATACAAAATGAGGTTATTAATAAATCACTTTTATCTAGAGTTGTTTTATTACAAATATATTTTAAAACTTAAATTTTGAAGAATAAATACACTTTATAACTCTAAGAAATGTTTACGTAGGGTAAGAAATAGATGGATGCTTAATATATGGCTTTAAATGACTCAGGTTTATTAAATATGGCGGCAACTTTGGGTTTCAGGGTGTGTATGAAATTATAGAAAGAAGAGTCATATAGAAAGAAAAAAATATTCTTACTGAAAGCAAATCAGCTCAGGTGCAAAGAAGTCAGGTAATACTTTCTTATCAAATTTTTATTAACCAGTCAGGATTTTAAATCAAATCGTCCTGCATATATTGACTTTGGAAATGTATCTGTTGTCTTTGACCCATTACTAGGCTTGTGATTCCTTGAGTGTCCTTGAGCCCTGACTTCTGGGTCTGCCTGGTGGCGTGACCATATAACTGATCTCCCAAATAACAAACCAGAACACGTTTTTGCATGGGAGAAATCACCTTGAATAATTACACCAGGACAATAAGCAAAAATTAGAATTGCCTCAGGCTAATAAACAAGTCTGCTCACCTTCAGCATGACCCCTCCTTCTGAATTATAGACGGATCAATCCCTCCTACAACGTGGTGCTTTGATCTCTAGTGCCACAGCGCCGTGTGGGACATGGATCTTCACGGCACAGATTCAGTCAGTGAAAAATCATCTGGGTCACAGGCAATCGGGCAGGTGCTCACCCAGGTGTGGGTGTTTACAGAGGTCACGGGACCCAATGGCAGCTCAAGAGGGCACTCAGATCCTTGAACTGTCCCTTTGTTTTTGGGTTACTTTCTTTTTCCTAATCTCACTATATTCTAAGTTCTTCATCTCTTCTCCATCTCTTCTGTTTAGTATGACATCTTCAAATAGAAAGGAACTGGCCCCAGTGTTGGTCTTTCCCTGAATTTGTTAATTAAATATATTCTCAAACATGATGGGATTTGTGAGTGAATTAATGAAATCAGTCTTGCTTTTTCTGATTTCTTGCTATTTTCAAGAAGTCTGTTTTAAGCTAAACTGTGCACACATGGTAGTGAGCACTTGAAAGGTAACAACCTAAACAGAGATGTGTTCTATAGCTACAATGCGCACTGGATTTCACAGATGTGTGTGAAGAAAAGAACACCGATATCTCATTACTAATTTTATATTGATTGAATGTCTAAATAAGATTATATTAACTATGAAGAGTTAAATATAATATATTATTTCATTCATCAGGTTTTTTTTTTTTTTTTTTTTTTTAATTATACTATTAGAAAATTTAAAATTAAATAAGTAGGCTGTGTTTGTAAGTAGCTTACATTAGAGTTCTACTGAACAGCTCTGGTAAAGTTTATTTCTATTTGTCTTTACTGAGCTAGTAAGAGGCGGCTCTGGTGGTGTAAAGCCTGAGGCATTTGACAGCTAACCAGAAGGCTGGCAGTTCAGACCCACCAGCCACTTTTGGAAGGAAGGTTGGGTAATCTACTTCTGTAGTGATACCACCTCGGAAACCCAAGGAGGGGTTGCTATGAGTTGGATCCAACTAGACGGCAATGAATGACTGAGAACAGAGTCTTGCCTTTTTATGTATTGGGATATATATCTCATTGTTTCTAAAACATTGTAGGAAATTTTGCTTTCCAGGTAGCATGTTTCTTTTTGTAGTCTTTTGAAAAAGGCTTTCAATAGGCTTTCACCATGCAAGGGCAATCTCTTGGTAATCCAGAACTTCCTATAGTAGCAGGGAGACTTTTAAAACAAGACCTAATGCTTCCTGTGGTTATGTCTATGCATAGTGTCCACAGTTTTGGAGCACAGTCCAAAACTCAGTATACCCCTACTACTACTTACTATCAGCACTGAATGTCGTAAGACACACAGATGGTAGATGGTGTGATAAGAATGCAATTTGATATTAATTTGGGAAATATATTCCATCTAACCATGGTTAGCACAAACCACACATGGTTCTTTGTGACTGAAATTATAACATGTATAGTACACATACAACTGACTTCATTGTCCAGATCACCTCTGTAAAAATGTCTCCATGTCTGCAATAAAAAACAAGTCTTCTCCCTTCTCATCCTCTATTATTGATTCCGAATGGAAGATATTTCCCTGCTCTTATCTTCAAATCTTAGAGAATATTCCAGTTGTTTTCTAGACACAGACTATAAGCACTTAAAATTGTCTGCCTTATATGTGCATTCAAGGAGCCCTGGTGGCTAAACACTCAGGTGCTAATCAAAAAGTTGGTGGTTTGAACTCACTCAGCAGCTCAATGGGAGAAAGACTTGACAATATGCTTCTGTAAAGATTGCAGTGTAGAAAACTCTGTGGGGCAGTTAAACTGTGTCAAATGGAGTCATTATGAATCAAAATTGACTGAAAGACACCTAAAAATAGGAGGCTGCATTCTTTGTAAAGTGTATATGTATGTATACCTATCTGTGTATATGTAAATATAGCAATATCTATAGATATATAGATATGAATAAGTAAGACCATGCCATGGAAAATATGATGCATTTGGATTGTGGTGTTGGTGAAGAATATTGAATGTACCGTGCACGGACTGCTAGAAGAACAAACAAATCTGTCTTGGAGGAAGTACTGCCAGAATGCTCCCGAGAAGCAAGAATGACTAAACTTTGTTTTTCATGCTTTGGTCATGCTGTCAGAAAGGAACAGTCTCTGGAGGAGGATACCATGCTGGGTAAAGTGGAGTCAGTGAAAAAAGAGAACCTTTAATGACATGGATTGACACACTGTCTGTGGCATAGGGCTCAAGCACATCAATGTGAGGATGGCATGGGAATGGGTAGTGTTTCATCGTGTAGTACATAGGGCCTCTATGAGTCGGAACTGACTCAATGGCACCTAATAATACCAACAACATCACCCTAACCATGTTCTTTCCATTTAATGTTGTCAGCTAGCAAAAGCCATGGCATTATATAACATTACCGAATTTAGGATGACCTTGCAGTTCTTGTTCATAGGTGTCATCAGGTCATCTCCTACTCATAACGACCCTATGCAGAACAAAACACCGCTGGGCCCCGCTCCAGTTCCACAATCTCTGCTATACTTGAGTCCATCACCACAGCCACTGTGTCAATCAATGTCGTTGAGGGCTTCCTCTCTTTTGTCAACACTCCACCTTACCAAGCATGACATCCTTTTTCAGGGAATGGTCCCTTCTGATAACATTACCAAATAGGGAGACGTAGTCTGGCCATTCTCACTTTCAAGGAGCATTCAGGCTTCACTTCCTCTAGGAAAGATTAATTAGTTCTTTTAGCAGTCCATGGTACTTTCAGCATTCTTTGCCAGCACCCCAACTCAAAAGCATCAATTCTTCTTCAGTCTTCCTTATTCATTGTCCAGCTCTCATATGCATATGAGGACATTGAAAGTATGATGGCTTGTGTCAGGTGCACCTTAGTCCTCAAGAAGATATTTTTGTTCCTCAGCACTTGGAAGAGGTTCTTTGCAGCTGACTTGCCTAGTGCCATACCTCCTCTGATGCCCTGACTGTTCCTTTCATTGGTGTCAATTGCAGAACCAAGCAATGTGAAATCTTTGTCAACTTCAATCTTTTTTCCATTTATAGTAATGCTGCTTATAGGACCAGTTGTGAGGATTTTTGTTTTCTTTATATAGAGATGTAATCCATACTGAAAACTGTATTCTTCAATCTTCAGAAGTAAGTGCTTCAAGTCATCCTTGCTTTCAACAAGCAAAGTTGGGTCGTTAGTACATTGCAGATTATTAATGATTCTTCCTCTAATTTTGATGCCACGTTCTTCTTCTTATAGTCCAGCTTCTAAGATTATTTTCTCAGCATATAGATAGAATAAGTATGGGGAAAGGATACAAACCTAACACACTCCCTTCTTGATTTTAAACCATGCAGTGTTCCCTTGTTCTGTTCCAACAACAACCTTCTGGTCTATGTACATGTTCCTCATGAGTACAATTAATTGTTCTGGAATCCCCATTCTTCTCAATGTTATTATCCATACTATCAAATGCTTTTGCATAGTCAATAAAACAAAAGTAAACATCTCTCTGGTATTCTCTGCTTTGAGCCAAGATCCATCTGACATTGGCAATGATATCCCTTGTTCCATGTCCTCTTCTGAATCTGGCTTGCACCTCTGGAAGTTCTCTGTCAATATACTGCTGCAACTGTTTTTTACTTGCATGTGACATTAATGATATTGTTCAATAATTTCCATATTCTGTGGGATTACCTTTCTTTTTCTCTGGAATGGATACAAATATGCATCTTTTCCAGTCAGTTGGGCATGCAGCTGTCTTCCAAATCTCTTGGCATAACAGAGTGAGTGCCTCCAGTGGGGCATCCATTTGTTGAAACATTTCAATGGGTATTCTGTCAATTCCTGGAGCCTTGTTCTTCAGCAATTCCTTTAGTGCAGCTTCGACTTCCCCCTTCAGTATCATTGCTTCTTCATCATATGCCACGTCCTGAAATGGATAAAGACCTACAAGTTATTTTCTGGTAAAGTGACTCTGTGTATTCCTTCCATCTTCTTTTGATGTTTCCTGCATCATTCAATATTTTGCCCATAGAATCTTTCAATATTGCAAGTTGAGGCTTCAAGTTTTTCCTCAGTTCTTTCAGCTTGAGAAACACTGAGTATGTTCTTCCCTTTTGGTTTTCTAACTCCAAGTCTTTTCACATTTAATTATAGTAATTGAGTTTGTCTGCTCGAGCTGCTCTTTCAAATCTTTGATTCAGCTCTTTTATCTTATTATTTCGTCCATTTGCTTTGGCTAGTCTCCACTCAAGGGCAAGCTTCAGAGTCTCTTCTGTCATCCATTTTGGTCTTTCCTTTTTTTTTCATCTTTTTAATGACCTCTTGCTTTCTTCATGGATGATATTCTTGATGTCATTCCACTATTCTTCTGGTTTCGGTAATGGGTGTTCAATACATCAAATCTGTTCTTTAGATGGTCTCTAAATTCAGGACGGATATATTCAAGATCATATTTTGGCTAGCATAGACTTGTTTTAATTGTCTTCAACTTCAAGTTGAACTTGCATATGAGCAGTTGATGGTCTATTCCACAATTAGCTCCTGGCCTGGTTTTGTCTGATGATATTGAGCTTTTCCATCACCTCTTGCCACAGATGTAGTCAATCTTATTCCTGTGTATTCCATTTAGCAAAGTCCACATTTATAACTAGAGTTTGTGTTGATGAAAAAGATATTTGCCATGAATAAGTCTTTGGACTGACTGGAAGAGATCCATATTTGTGCCCATTCCAAAGAAAGGCAATCCCACAGAATATAGAAATTATAGAACAATATCATTAATATCACATGCAAGTAAGATCTTACTGAAAATAATTCAGAAACTTTTGCAGCAGTATATTGA
>NW_006921956.1:387011-391047 GCF_000298275.1 Orycteropus afer afer | reverse complement strand
AACAACAACAACAAGTCTTTGGACTTGAAAACCTCTATCAGGTGATCTCCAGCATTATTTCTGTCACCAAGACCAAACTTCCCAACTATCAGTGATTCTTCTTTATTTCTAATTTTTGCATTCCAGCCAGTCACCAGTGATAATTAACACACCTTGATTGCATGTTTGGTCAATTTCAGACTGTAGAAGTTGATAAAAATCTTCGATTTCCTTATCTTTGGCTTTGTTGGTTAGTGCATATATTTGAATAATAATTGTTATCCTATCACTGATAGCAGTGTACTTCACGATAGATCTTGAAATATCCTTTGTGATGATGAACGCCATGCCATTCCTCTTCAAATTGTCATTCCTGGCATAGTAGATCATATGGTTGTCTCATTCAAAATGGCCCAAACCAGTCCACTTCCGCTTGCTAATGCTTACGATATCAATCTTTATGTGTTCCATTTTATTTTTGACAACTTCCAATTTTCTTAGAATCATACTTCATACATTCCATGTTCCCATTATCAATGGATGTTATAGCTGTTTCTCCTCAATTTGAGTGGTTCAACGTCAGCAAATGGATGTCTCAAAAGCTTTAGTTTGTCCATATCAGTAAGCTTAGTTCTACTCTGTTGAGGCAGCTCTTTCCCAGTCATATTTTGAGAGCCTTCTGACCTAAGTGGCTCATCCTCCTGCACTGTATCAGACAGTATTTCTGGGCTATTCATATAGTTGGGTAGTAACGTAACAGACAGTGTTTCCCTGCTACTCATAAGGTTTTCCTGGCCAATTATTTGAGAACTGGATGGCCCCTTCCTTCTTCCTTGTCTGTCTCAGTCTGCAAGCTGTGCAGACATCTATCCACCATATGGCACCTCTCTGGCATTTGAAACACCAGTGGCAAAGCCACAAGCTTCACAGCAACACACCACCATAGTACAACAAACTGACAGACAAGTTTGTCTCCCTTAGCTGTTTGACACCTCTCCACCCTCCCCTTATGTGGATCCCTGTCACTTGCTTGCTCTCTCCTGGAACCCCCAAGGATAACCTTAGGATGATAAATTATCATCAGAGGAAACCTGATAGTTATTTAATGTAACTGTGTCTTTATTATATGTATTAACACATCCCTCTCATTGGATAAGTTCATGATATTTAGGGGAAAAAAAAAGACTTTCTAATTTATAGATGGAAAATTGACTTCTGAATTTACTACCCATGAATAACATCAAAAATACATGTTTTAAAACTGTTATTTCTTCATGCTGGATATATCTATATTCAATTTAATCCATCCCAAGAATTGTACTTGCATAAACATGATTCAGAAGAAATGAATCTCTGATACTCAACCCCCAACCAAAAAGACTATACAGAAATGGCTCTGAATACCCACCTTTACCTTTCCCATCTGAGTCTTTCTTTTTTGTTTTATTGTCTGTCCCAAAGAAAGCTGAAGACATTATTTGGAAAATTACTGATGGGTCAGGAAGCAAGAACTCTCAAAATACCTTCTGAATCCCACACCTTGTATAACAATGGAGTGAAGAGATGCAACAGAGGAATCTAAACATGTACTTTGCTCACCTGCTCTTTTAAGCTATGTGGATTTCTTTCACATAGAAAAGGGAAATATTTATTTAGAAAATATTTATTAAGTAGGACAATCTGGTGAGAGTTTGTAACAAAGATGGATTAAACAGGATTCACATCTATTATAATTGAATAATCAAATCTAGGTAATTTGACAGATCTCAAAAAATTGAATCAGGTAAGTGCCACAAGTGTGGTTCAAAGTAGTCCAGAATTTCAGAAATAAGGGAAAATTGAAGGTTATGAACTTTTAGAACATACTTTTTTTTTTTTCTTAGCAATGACTGTGGTAGTTGTGTGTCAACTTGGTTTTGAGTTGTTGGGCAGCTGGATGTAGTGATTCCTCATGATGAGACTGGTAATCAACTCTGTGGTGGAGTCTACTGTGAGCAGCTGAGTATCTTCCTTAAAGATGTGGTCTTCATCCAGTATTTTAGAAGGTCTAAGAAAGGTCTCTGAGCTTTTTGGCACACTTGGACCCTACATGTAGTGGAGGTTTTTTTTTTTTTTTTTAATCGCAGTGGCCTCCCATGTTGTCTGCCCATTTTGGGATTGTTAATGGACATGAATTAGTGACCTGCCATTGTTTGGTAATCTTAGGACTGTGCCATTTTACTTGTCAACCTTGGGTTTGTCAGCCTCAGCATCCATAAGCTGCCTGAGCTAAGAGATCCAGCTTCAGTGGGACAGGAGCAAGAGACAGAGCTGAAGCCCAAGGTCAAAGGACTTTTACCCTGCCCCTAGAGATGGCACTTTGAACTTGGACTTCTAGACTCCTAATTTATAAGAGAATAAATCTCTGTTGTTAAATTCACCCATTTGTAGTATTTTCTTTTAGAGCAGCACCAGAAAACCAAAACAGTGACAAATAACAAATGGAAACACTGATGAACACAAAATAAGATGCAGTCAAGTTTCTCCAAACATTCTTTCCTACTGAATTTCATGTCATTCTTAAAGAATTTAAACAGAGTTAATCATGAGTGCTAGGAATAGTGGGGTGAATGTAGGAAACTTCTGTTGAGTTGTTGGTTTTGCTTTTATATCCTTGCCATTCTGGGCTATCCATTACTGAAGAGGATAATATAACCTGAACAAACTTGCAGATGTAGAAATGTATGGTAGTTTTTTTTTTTTTTTTTTTTTTAAACATGGAATACCGTACAGCACATATCGATACAAACAGAAACAATAAATAACTGGACATTTTTTGAGGTTGTAATTTATTTTCTCACAATTTCTTTCAGAAATAACCAAGTGAGGGTAAAACACATAATTTACAGAGAACTCTGAGCTAAGTGGTCCAAGGAGGAGACAGTGTAGAGAGTTTCTGTCAGAAAATACAAGAAAATTCAGTAAAAAAAAAAAAAAAAATCAGTCATTGGGTAACATTTAGGTAACAGCTACAAAATTTGGTGATGATACATCTGATTGGTAAGAGATTATATAAGCTTCTAAAGGTTTTTTTTTTTTTTTTTTTTTTTTTAAGTTACAAAGTAATTATTAAATAGGGTATATCTAGCCTAAATAACCATGAGACTTTCCCTGTGTGGCTGCAGGGAGGATATACCGAATTCTAACATTTGTTTTGAGTAGACATCTGTCCTGAGATTCATTTGGACTTGGCTTCCTAGACAGCAAATAGTATCCATAAGCAAACAAGTTACATTGTATTTTGAAATAGTTTACCAAGTAATTTTCTGAGGGTACAAGGGAGAGTTACAGGAATAACAGGAGATATTCCTGATGCACAGATTACTTTTGATTCAAAATAGAACCACCATCTCATGTCAGGGGTCGTAAGTTAATTTAAGGTACTCTTACATAGAGCCAATTAAATGTTCTTCTTACTTCTCCTTTGCATCAATGTTTTGACATTATACAGACAACATGATTATCTCTGAAATGATATTTGGCTCATTTAACCTTTTTATACTGTTCTTTTTGTATATGTTGTATGAAAATCAATTTCATTTGCAAGAGATTCTTCAAAAACTAAGACATTCATAGCCTCCTTCTTCACCAGGGAACTCTTAAACTAATGATATTTGATCAACTACAAAACAGTGGAACTGCAGACAATGAGCTCTTCTCTGAGATCAAAATGTCAGTAGTCAAACTGAAAACCATGCAGAATATCTGCAGGGGTGAATATCCATGGAACCTCTCAGTGGGGATAGACTATGACTGAGAGAAGGTCATTTTGCTGGAGTAGTTTTTCTCAAACAATCCTTCTGCAATCAGATTTTTTACATGGAATTCCTAGACCAATGAATCTAGACTCTAATAAGGAGATAAGTTCTTAGGAGGAGAAAAGCCAAATTGGACTTAAAAAGGAAGAGATCATTTAAATATGTATAGTCCAAACCCACCAGCCACTCCTCGGAAGGAAGGTTGGGCATTCCTACTTCCGTAGTGATACTGCCTCGGAAACCCAAGGAGGGGTCGCTAT
>NW_006921956.1:382696-385935 GCF_000298275.1 Orycteropus afer afer | reverse complement strand
GGGCAATCCTACTTCCGTAGTGATACTGCCTCGGAAACCCAAGGAGGGGTCGCTATGAGTCGGGGCTGACTCGACGGCACATAACAACAACAACAATCAGGAAAGAGTACATAAAGGTGATGCTTATACGCAGAGTAAAACAACAGAAAAGAAACTCTGGGGGAAAGAATTCTGAGCAGAGATTCAACAAGTACAGAAATATAGAATTTAAAAAGAAAAAAATAAAAGCACCTAATTGTGACTGGAGCCTGGTGAAAAGAAGCAAAGATGTGGTTGGAGACATTGGTAGAGGGCAGATCACAGAGTGTCTCATAAATCAGTATTCATTGTGTGAATTGTAATCCTAGATACCTGATAATGATGGGAGCTGATTCACATTTTAAAAAGATCACCCCAGCTGCTATGTTGAGAAATCTCTGAGAGTGTGTAGATGGGAGCAGAAATGCTATGAGGGTAAAAGGGAGACTTGAAAGAGGTGGTAGTGGAGGTGGAGACAGGTGAATAGACGCCATTTAGAACATGTTCGGAATGTGGAGTTGACAGTTGGTGCTGTAATGGTTTAGGACTGAGGCGGAAATCATAGAAGCCTCTTATTTTTAGGCTCGGACAATTAAGTGAATAATAGTGTCAGTTACTTTAATGGGAAGAGACAAGAGAGACTGGGCGTTTGAAGTGGTAATCAAGAGTTCGACTTTAAAGTAATTAATTCAGACATGTTTCTCGACATACCAGTGGAGATAGATAAATCTAGAGCTAATGAATTTTTACCTAAAAATAGAAATTTGGGCATTTCCTGGTGAAAATCATAAAGATTTACCCTATGGGATAGTTCTACTCTGTCCTATGGGTTTGCTAGAGTCAGAATTGACTCTGAGGCAGTGCGTTTGGTTTGGGGTTTTGGTATATTGCAGGTAAGACTTAATTCTCAAATTTTTGTTGTTAGAAACTTGATATATACATATTGAGAACCACTGAGAATTGGTTCCTCTCTCATGTACACCCACATCAAATACATGCACATACACTGGAAAATGGAGCCAAAATTATAGTTTAGAATATTGCATATACAATAGACTGCCAGAAGAACAACAACTTGGTTTGAAAGTGGTGTAGTCAGACTCCTGCTTAGTAGCAAAGACAGGAAGATTTGATTTACTTTGGATATACCATATGGAGGAACCAATAGCTGGAGAAGACTATTAATTATGTTTGGTAAATGTTCCGGTTCCCTAGTGCTGCTCTGAAAAGAATATACCACAAATGGGATGGCCTTAACAAACAGGAGTTTATTCTTATAATTTGGAGTCTTTAATCCAAGTTCAAAGTGCCAGGCTCTAGGGGTGGGTGAAAGCCCCTCAAACTTGGGTTGCAACTCTGCCTCCTGCTCCCAACCCACTGAAGCTGGATGCTTTTCTTGACTCAGCTGCTGGCCGCTGAGGCTGACAAACCCAAGGTTGACAAGTAAAAAGACACAGTTTCAATGTTACCAAACCACACAGCAGCCCATTATTTCAAGTCCATTGTAGGTTCTAAGGTCAGCACAACATGGCAGGCTGCTGAACAATGACACAGCTACATGTAGGGTCCAAGCGTGCCATAGGCTAGAGACCGTTTCTCCAGGCTTCTGCGTATATACAGGAAGCAGTCCACATTCCCTAAGGCAAACTACTCAGCTGCGCACAGTAGATTCCACCATGGAGTTCATTACCAGTCTCATCATGCAGAATACTACATCCAGCTGCCCAGCCGCTCCATCAGACCCAGCCACGTTGACACACAAACTGAATTACCACAGTAAAGAAGAAAGTTCTTTGGTTCTTTTGTGCCTCTCTAACAGAAAATACCAGAAACGGGTGGCTTTAACAAACAGGGGTGTATTCTCTTACAGTTTAGGAGGCTAGAAGTCTTGAGTTCAAAATGCCAGCTCTAGGGGATAGGTAAAAGTCCCTTGACTTAAGGTTCAGCTCAGCCTCATGCTCCTGGCCCACTGAAGCTGGAGGCTTCTTTTAAATAGCGCCTGGCTGCTGAGGAAAACAAACCCAAGGTCAACAAGTACAATGGTGCAGTCCCAAGATTACCAAACCACATGGTAGGCCACTAGTTCAAATCCAGACAGTCCCAAAATCAGCAGGAAATATGACAGGCTTCTGGACTGAAGATTTGACTATATGCAAGGTCCAAGCATGCCAAAAATTTCAAGACCTTTATGAAAGCTTCTTCTTAAATACTGGCAGCTGACCATATCCCTAAGTCAGCTACTCAGCTACTCACAGTAGATTCCACCATGGAGTTGGTCACCAGTCTCATCATGGGGAGCAACTACATTCAGCTGCCCAGCTACTCAAAACTAGGGTCAGCCAACTTGACACACAACTTAACTACCACAGATGGTCAGTAAAAAAGAGATGGATTAATATGTTGGCTGCAATGATGGGCTCTAATATAGCAACAAGGATTGTGCTGGATAAGACAAGATTTTGTTTTATTATACACAGGTTGTTAAGAGTTGGAGCTGACTCAATGGCACTGAAAAACAATGTATACCTGCCATATAGACTAGGTACTCTTATCAATAAATGCAACCTGTTATTGCTAGAGGAGGAATTGCCACAGATGGGAAAAAAAAAAAGGTTAAGACCTTCGTAAGCTAATCATTTAATTCCCCTGTTCTGGTGCCAACTCCATCATACTTTAGCTTCACATGTAAAATTCTCTACAATAAAAATAATCTGTTATTTATGCTAATAAAAGTAGCTTGACGTTGTCTTCTAATTTATCAGCCTCCCATCTGTCTGTTTGTCCTCCTGAGGTGTCTTGCCTGTTTCAGTAATGCTGGAAGCTATGCCACTGGTATATAAAATACCAATAAGGACACCCATGGTGGACATTTTTCAACAGAGGTTCCAGACAAAGATAGACTAGGAACAAGTACCTGGGGACTTACTACTTAACAACAACAACAACAACAACAAAAAAGCCAGTGAAAATCTTATGCATAGCAGTGGAACACGTCTAATACAGTGCCAGAAGATGGGTTCCTCATGTTGGAAGCCACTCAAAATAAGACAAGGGAAGACCAGTCTCTTCAATGTAGCCTCTACTTATTGCCATTGAGTTGAGTTCAACTCATAGCAACCCTATAGGAGAGAGTAGTTTTGAAGGCTGTTTATCTTCACAGAGGCAGGCAGTATTATCTCTCCCCCACGAATTGGCTGTTGGGTTCCAGGTGCTGACATTTT
>NW_006921956.1:377211-378286 GCF_000298275.1 Orycteropus afer afer | reverse complement strand
TATTCACTAGAATTACTTATTTTGAACAACATAATGGTGACTTTACACATGAACCTCATCCGATGGAATACCCAACAATCAAGGAGACAATGGAGAAGCTGAATACCATCAGTCAGAGTAAGGCCAGGGGCTGAACGCAGAACAGACCCATCAGTCATTCATATGCAAATTTCAGTTGAAGCTAAAGAAAACAATGGGAGCCAAAGTACAACCTCGAGTATGTACTGCCTGATTTTAGACACATCTGAAGAGTTGATGCACTGAAGACTGATAACCAAACACCAGGCAAGGTGTGGGATAACATAAAGAACACTATATATGAAAACAACTAAAGGTCATTTAAAAGACACAGAATAAAGAAAAGACCAAATTAGATGTCAGAAGAGACTTTTAAACTTGTTCTTGAATGTAGAGTAGCTAAAGTGAACAAAAGAAATTATGTAGCAGAAGAGATGAACAGAAGGTTTCAAAAGGTAGCAAAATATTATATGAAATGTGTAAAGACTTGAGTTTAGGGGGAAAAAAAGGTGGGAGGAAGAACATACTTAGCAATTCTCAAGCTGAAAGAACTAAAGAAAAAATTCAAGCCTCAAATTGCAATATTGAATGATTCTACGGGCAAAATATTGAAAGATGTAGGATGCATCAAAAAGAAGATGGGAAGAATACACAGAGTCTCTGTACCAAAAAGAATAGGTTGACATTTAAACATTTCAGGAGGTAGCATATGATCAAGAACTTATGGTACTGAAGGAATAAGCCTAAACTACACTGAAGGCATTGGTGAAAAGCAAGGCTTTAAGAATTGACTAAATATCAATTTAATTGTTTTGGCCAACAGATGCAATGCTTGAAGCACTCATTTATGCCAAAAATTTGGAATACAGCCACCTCACTGATAGACAAGATGATATCCATATGTGAACCCCGTCCAAAGAAAGGTGAGCCAGCAGAATGCAAAACTTATAGAACAAATACCTTTCATACCACATGCAAGTAAAATTTTGCTGAAGATAATTAAAAAATGGTAGTAGGAGTACATCACTAGGGAACTGACAGAAACTCAAGTTGGTAT
>NW_006921956.1:374010-376226 GCF_000298275.1 Orycteropus afer afer | reverse complement strand
TGAAAAAAGCAAGACCTCAACAAGATGGATTGACACAATGGCTGCAAGAATGGGATCAAACATAGTAGTGATTGTGAGGATAGTGTGGGACTGGACAATGTTTTGTTCTGTCATATACTAGGTCACTGTGAGTCAGAATTGGCTTGACGTCACTGAACAATAAGAGTCTTTCTTTGTTGAGAAAGAGTTTGCAATAGCACTGTTATTACTTTGGTACCGGTTTTCTTTCTTGCAGAACTTTTGAATTGTGCTTGAATACATGTGACTGATATTTACCTCTGCAAATCATTCTTTAAAGCTTGCTTTGTTGACTACCCCTTTTTTTCTGATTGATAGATTCTTGCTCTGAATATATGAATACACTCAATGCAACTCTGAAATTTCTTAGTAATTATTTCTTTAGTTGTACTTGCATGTCTCCTCTCAGACACTCTGTGAATCAATTTAATACCTAAGCTGTTAGTAGCAATGCTAAATCTTTTCTGTTCAAATTCTTGAGGGAAAGCTATACATAACCTGTAAAATCATGAATCACTCAAAAAATTTTAGTAATGTGAACTTGACTGTACTGAAATAATGATAAAAATGACTTTTTCCTCCACAATATGGATCAAAGAAAAATCAAGTCTGTTCATGATCAATTTTGATAGTTTCAATTAACTATATTTTTCCTATCACCAAAACATCAGTGAAAGAGTGCTCTTATGGTATTTAATGTCTTCAGTCTGAGAATTCAGATGAAATTATTTAAAGTATCTCTTCTACTTTGAGAGCCCAGATGACTTTTTTTTTAAATAATTGCAATTAATCTAACCATATACAGGTAACAAGGATTTTTATATCCATCTCTTAAATGTCAAAGCAATTTTGCTGTGTGAGAGGTTTCCTGGTAAGTAAATATTACACCTCATGGAAGCAGCAGTCATGAAATCCAAAAGGCTTATTACGTTGGGTAAATCTGTTGCAAAAGACTTATTTAAAATGTTAAAGAGAAAAGATGTCACTTTGAGGACTATGGTATGCCTGACCCAAACCATTGTACTTTAATGGCCTCATATGCATATGAAATCTGGACAAGGAATACAGAAGAACAAAGAAGAATTGATGCCTTTGAATTATGGTTTTGGTGAAGAATACTGAATACACCATAGACTTCCACAAGGATGAACAGACCTTTCCCGGAGGATACATATTAAGAGTAAAGATAGCAATGTTTTGTGTCACACATTTTGGACATGTTATCAGGAGGGTCCAGTCCCTGGGGTTGGATATCATTTCAGAAAAACAGAGGTTCAGTGAAAAAGAGGAAGACACTCAGCACAGTGGCAGCAACAATGGACTCAAACAGCAATGATATGAGGATGGCTCAGGACTGGGCATTGTTTCCTTTCGTTATGCATAGAGTCGCTTTAGCTCAGAAATGACTGGATTACACGTAACAGCAACAGTTATTACTCTCAGGTTTACAACTTTCTGTCTCCCAACACTCAGTCTTGTAGAAGGTGATAACTAAGATTTCCTGAATCTCTTCCAGGAGCTAGGTCTTTTGCTCATTGTATTAAAAGGAATATCTCATTTCATTGCCGTACAAATATGTACGGAAGGTAATTGTTTTCTCTCTCATTATACAGTAGACAGAGTTTAACTAACTTGCCCAAGGTCCCAGAACTATGGAGGATGGCAGAGATTTTGCACATGAGAAGTCTGGATTCACAGTTCATAACCCCTAAACCATAGTGATCATTTTGAAGTTGTTAATAGTCCAAGAGCTCTTTATTTTCATTGCACCTCAGCCACAATAATCTATTCAAAGTTTTTCCTTTAATTCACTGGGTAATAGATCAGTTTTATTAGATACCCTGGTATTACATCTGTTATCCTGAAATGGAGGAAATATGGTATTAATAAAATGGATGTATAGCTAGCCATTCAACCTTACAAATGGGGTCCAGTAATTCTTCCTAATCGGGAGCTCTGGTAGCATAGTGGCTAAGGCACTAGACTGCTAACCAGAAGGCTGGCGGTTCAATCCCACCAACCACTCCCCGGAAGGAAGATGGGGCAATCTACTTCCGTAGTGATACTGCCTTGGAAACCCAAGAAGGGGTCGCTATGAGTCAGGTCCAACTCGACGGCACATAACAACAACAACAATTCTTCCTAGAATCATTGTTAGGTTTACATGGTGTTGCCCAGCATGTACACCATCCACAGAG
>NW_006921956.1:365309-371855 GCF_000298275.1 Orycteropus afer afer | reverse complement strand
TTTGCAGCAGATTTGTCCAATGTAATATGTCATTTGATTTCTTGACTGCTTTCTCTGTGGGCAATGATTGTAGATCCAAGTAAAATGAAATCCTTGACAGTTTCCATCTTTTCTCCATTTATCATGATGTTGTTATTGGTTCAGTTCTGAGAATTTTCTTTATGTCGAAGTGCAATCAGTAGTGAAGGTTGTAGCCTCTGATTTTCATCAGTAAGTGCTTCAAGTCTTCACTTTCAGCAAACAAAGTTTTGTCATCTGCGAATTTCTGGTTGTAATATTGTTATTGTTAGGTGTCATCAATTCAGCTCCAAATCATAGCTACCCTATGTACAACATAACGAAACAGTGCCTGACCTTGCACCATCTTCACAATCCTTCCTGTGTTTGAGCCCATGATTGCAACCACTGTGTCAATCCGTCTAGTTGAGGATCTTCCTCTACTTCACTGACTTTCTACTCAACCAAGCAGGATACCCTTCTCCAGGAGATGATCCTTTCTGACAACATGACCAAAGTAGGTGAGATGAAGCCTGGTCGTTCTAACTTCCAAGAGGTATCTGACTGCACTTATTCTAGGATAGATTTCTTCGTTCTTCTCATAATCCATAATTTTCAGGTTTCTTTGACACAAACACAATTCAAAGGTATCAATTCTCTTTTTCAATCTTCTTGTCTTCCTCATTTGTTGTCCAGCCTTCACATACACATGAGCTGATTGAAAACAGGCACAATTTAGTTTTCAAAGTGACATCTTTAGTTCTTAACAGTTTAAAGAGGTCTTCTGCAACAGATATGTCCAGTGCAGTATGACATCTGATTTCTTGACTGCTGCTTCCATGGCTGTTGACTGTGGATCCAAGTAAGAGGAAATGCCTGACAACTTCAATCTTTTCTCTGTTTAACATAATGTTCCTTACTGGACTGGTTGTGAGGATTTTCATGTTCTTTATGTTAAGGTGTAATCCATACTGACCACTGTAGTCTTTGATCTTCATCAGGAAGTGCTTCAAGTCATCTTCACATTCAGCAAGAAAAACTGTGTCTTCTGCTTATCTCAGGTTGTTAATGAATCTTCCTCCAATCCAATGCCACATTCTTCCTCATATAGTCCAGCTAGATTTTCAGATTATTTGCTAGCATACAGATTGATAAGTGTGATGAAAAGATACAACTCTGACATACACCCTTCTAGATTTTAAACCAGGTAATACCTCTTTGGCATAGTGCCTAAGGCATATGACTGCTAACCAGAAGGCTGGAGTTCAAACCTACCAGCCACTCCTTGGAATGAAGGTTAGGCAATCTACTTCTGTAGAGATACCACCTCAGAAACCCAAAGAGGGGACGCTATGAGTCAGATCCAACTCGATAGCAGTGAGTTAGGTTTTTGGTTTTTTGGTAGTATCTCTTTGTTCTGTTTAAAAGATAGCCTCTTGGTCCATGTACAGTTTACTCAGGAGCATAATTAAGTGTTCTGGAATACCCATTCTTTCCAATGTTATTCATAATTTGTTATGATTCCCAAAGTCAAACACCTTTGCATTGTCAAGACTACATAGGTTAAGCATGTTTTTTGGTATTCTTTGTTTTCAGCTAAGATCCATCTGACATTAGCAATGATATCCTTCATTTCACATTCTCTGCTGAATCCCACTTGCATTTCTGGAAGTTCTGTCAATATACTCCTGCAACTGCTTTTGAGTTTCTTTAGCAAAATTTTACTTGCATGTGATATCAATGATACCATTCAATAATTTCCACATTCTGTTGGATCATCTTTCTTTGGAATGGGCACAAATATTGATTTCTTCCAGTCGGTTGGCTGGGCAGCTGTCTTCCAAATTACTTGGCATAAATGAGTAAGTGTCTCCAATGTGGCATTTCTTTGTTGAAACATCTCAATGGCTACTCATCAATTCCAGGAGCCTTGTTTTTTGTCAACTCTTTCTGTGCATCTTGGACTTATTCCTTCAATATCATTAGTTTTTGATCATATGTTAATTCCTGAAATAGTTGAACATTGACCAATTGTTTTTGATATAGTATAATACTTTCATCTTTTGATGCTTCCTACATCATTCAGTGTTTTTCTCATGGAATCTTTCAATGTTGCAATTCGAGACTTGAAATTTTTCTTCAGTTTTTTTCATCTTGAGAAATGCCAAGTGTGTTCTTCACTTTTGATTTTCTAACTCCAGATTTTTTTTTCCATGTCATCATAATTCTTTGACTCCTTGAGTCACTCTTTTAAATCTTCTATGGATCCCCCCCTTTTTTTTCCCCATCATTCTTCCATTCATTTTAGCTGCTTTCTGTTCAAGAGCATGTTTCAGAGTCTCTTCTGACATCGTTTTTGTTTTTTTCTTCCTTTCCTGTCTTTTTAATGGCTGCTTGCTTTCTTCATGTATGATGTTCATGATATCATCCCACAGCTTGTCTGCTCTTTGGTCACTGGTGTCCAGTGCATCAAATCTGGTCTTCAGAAGGTCTCTAAATTTAGGTGGGATATAATCAAGGTTGTATTTTGGCTCTCAGGAACTTATTTTAATTTTTTTCAGCTTCGCTTGAAATTGCATGTGAATGATTGATGATTTTTTCCATAGGCAGCTCCTGGCCTTGCTTTGATGAGGATATTGAGCTTCTCCATCCCCTCTTTCCACAAATGTAGCCAATCTGAATTCTGTATATTCCATCTCATGAGGTCTATGGGTGTAGCTGCTGTTTATGCTGTTGAAAATGGTATTTGCAATGAATAAATTATTGGTATTGCAAAATTCTATCATATGTTCTCCAGCTTCATTTCTGTCACCAAGGCCATATTTTCCAACTACTGATGATTCTTCATTTCCAAATTTTGCATTCCAATTACCAATAATTACTGATACATTTTGATTGCATGTTTGGTCAATTTCAGACAGCAGAAGTTGGTAAAAATCTTCAATTTCTTCATCTCTGGCTTTTGTGATTGGTGTATAAATTTCAATAATAGTAGTATTAACTGGTCTTCCTTGTAGGCAAAGGGATAATGGGTGTCTGTAGCTGCATCTTCCCATTTTGAGTCATGCCCCATCAGCAAATGAAGGTTGTAATGAGTCTTTAATCTTGATGTCATGTTCTTCTTCATATAGTCCAGTTGCTTAGATTATTTTCTCAGTATACAGATTGAATAAATGCACTTCCATTGGGTTGGATCCAACTCATAGCAACCCCTCCTTGGGTTTACAAGGTGGTATCACTAAGTAGGTTGGCCAACTTTCCTTCCAAGGAGTGGCTGATGGGTTTGAACAGCCAGCCTTCTGGTTAGCAGTCAAATATCTTAAGCAATACACCACCAGAGCTCCCACAGATTGAATAATTATGGTGAAATACAACCCTGACATACTCCCTTTCTGATTTTGAACCATGCAGTATCCTCTTGTTCTGTTCAAATGATACCCTCCTGGTCTATCTATAGGTTCCTCATGAGCATAATTATGTGTTCAGGAATTCCCATTCTTCACAATGTTATCCATAATTTGTTATGATCCACATAATTGAATGCCTTTGCATAGTCAATAAAACACAGGTAAACATCTTTGTTATATTCTTTACTTTCAGTCAAGATCTTGTTGACATCAGCAATGATATCCCTTATCCCACATCCTCTTTTGAGTCCGGCTTGAACCTCTGGAAGTTCTCTGTCAATATACTGCTGCAACCATTTTAATTCAATCTTCAAAAATAAATTAGTGCCTAAGACATTTGACTGCTAACCAGAAAACTGGTGGTTCAAACTCACCAGCTACTCCTCAGAAAGAAGGTTGGGCAATCTATTTCCATACTGATACTGCCTCGGAAACCCAAGGAGGAGTTGCTCTGAGTTGGGTCCAACTCGACAGTACGTAACAACAGCAACAACTCTCCATTCAAGAGCAAGTTTCAGACTCTCTTTTGACATCCATTTTGGTCTTTTCTTTCTTTCCTATCTTTTTAATGACCTTTTGATTTCTTCATGTATGATATCCTTGATGTTATCCTATATGTATTTTATCTGATCATCTGTCTCTGGTGTTCAATGTGTCAAATGTATACTTTAGACAGTCTCTGAGTTCAGGTGGTGTATAGTCAAGGTCAAATTTTGTCTCTTGTGGACTTTTTTCAATTTTATTCAGCTTCAACTTAAACTTGGGTATGAGCAATTGATGGTCTGTTCCACAGTTGGCCACTGGCCTTGTTCTGACCAATGATATTAAGCTTCTCCATTGTCTCTTTCCATAGAGGTATTCAGTTTGATTCCTGTGTATTTCATCTCATGAACTCCATGTCTATAGTTGCTGCATCTGTTGTTTAGAGAAGGTATCTGCAATGAATAAGTCATTGGTCATTCAGAATTCTATCAATCATGTAATCTCAGGCACCATTCCTATCATCAAGGCCATACTTTCCAACTACCAGTGCTTTTTCTTTGCTTCCAACTTTCACTTTCTAATCATCAGAAATTATTAATAAATTATTATTATTTATTATTAATAAATCTTGATTTCATGTTTGGTCAATTTCAGACTGCAGAAGTTCCACTTCTTTTGCTTTAGTGGCTAGTGCATAAATTTGAATAATGGTCATATAATTAACTGGTCTTCCTTGTAGGTATATAGATACTCTCCTATCACTGACAGCATTGTACTTCAGGATAGATCTTGAAATGTTCTTTTGATAATGAATGTGATGTCATTTCTCTTCAATTTGCCATTCCTGGCATAGTAGGCCATATGATTATCTTATTCATAATGGTCAACATCAGTCCATTTCCAGTCACTAATGCCTAGGATATTGATATTTAGTGTCCCATTAAATTTTGGACAAATTTCAGTTTTCCTAGATTCATACTTCATACATTCAACATTTTGATTAATAATGGCTGTTTCTTCTCATTGTGAGTAATAGTCCATCAGCAAATGAAGATCCTGAAATCTTTACCCCATCCACATCATTGAGGTTGATTGTCCTTTGAGGAGGCACATTTTCCCCAGTCATATTTTGAGTGCCTTCCAATCTTAGGGGTTCATCTTCTATTATAACAGACAATGTTTCCCTGGTATTTGTAAGGTTTTCAGTGGCTAATTTCTTCAAAAGGAGACTTAGCCATTTCCTTCTTCCCAGTTTGTCTTATTGTCTTAGTTTGGAAGCTCCACTGAAACTTGTCCACCATGGGTGATCCTGATGGTATTTGAAATACTGAAGGCATATCTTCCAGCATCACAGCAATACACAAGCCACTGTAGTATGAAAAACTAAACTGACAGACAAGTGGTGGAAAAACCCCTTAGCATATATCATATACTAGATTATGCCAAGAGTAGGCTTTCATTGGGAGGTCTGGTAGCATAGTACCTAAGGCACCTGACTGCTAACCAGAAGGCTGGCAGTTCAAACCCACCAGCCACTCCTCAGAAGGAAGGTTGGACAATCCACTTCTGTAGTGATACTGCCTTGGAAACCCAAGGAGGGGTCGCTAAAAGTTGGGTCTGACTAGAAGGCATATAATAACAACAACCACAAAAACAACAACAGTCTTTCATTAAACTTTACAAGTATTTTTTCTATTCCTTTACTGAGGCAACCTCTGTAATCTATGCTATTGAGAAGGTGGAAATAAAGAGAAAAATAAATTTTAGCACATATTTAAGAAATTATGACTAAAGTTTACAATTTAAACATTATATACATCACTTTAGATACATCACTCAGTTGCTTAAAATATGGTATGTAATAAAGCCAAGGGGGAAAAAAAAAAGTCCTAGTATTCATCTACTAATTTTGTTTGCTTTCAGCAGACACTCAACTTTAATCCACCTTCATATTCTCCTTCTTATTTGAAAAACAATCCGAAGAATGTATCCATTTTCTGATGACTTTATGACATTATCTTCACGTGCAAAGAACAGTCAAATATATAGTGTAAGGTTATACCTATAGGCTTTGTTTTCCCCACTCATCACAATAACTGAAGTTCATTTTTTTTTTTTTGTATATCACTTAAGATCATTAGTGTTTAATTTGAAGAAGAAATCATTTCATTAATTCATATATAAACATTCAACAGGATATGCTTTCAATACTGGGGATGACAAAAGTGGTAGGAGACAGGTAAGGGGGTATGGGGGAGACAGAACCCATCCAAGAGGCAGGAAAAGGAGGGAATGTCAGGGATGACAAAAGCAGCAAGATCCAACTAAAGGGAGGGAGACAGGCTCCTCCCCAGAGGCAGGAATGGAAGGGAACATCCAGGATGACAAAGTGGCAAGATCCAGGTAGGATGCAGGTAAAGGGAGGGCAGAGAGATTTCAAACAGCTAAGGGAGATGAACTTGTCTCAAACTTGTCAGTTTGTTATACTATGTGGCTTGTGTGTTGCTCTTAGGCTTGAGGCTGTGCCACTGGTATTTCAAATACCAGCCGGGTTCCACATGGTGCACAAGTTTCAATGCAGCTTACAGATTGAGACAGACTAGGAAGAAGGAAGAGTCCATTCACTTCTCAAAGAACCAGCCAGGGAAAACCATATGAA
>NW_006921956.1:361260-363289 GCF_000298275.1 Orycteropus afer afer | reverse complement strand
ACTTCATGGTTTAAAATCAAGAAGGGAGTGAGTCAGGGTTGTATCCTTTCACCATACTTATTCAGTCTGTATGCTGAGCAAACAATCTGAAAAGCTGGACTATATGAAGAAGAATGTGGCATCAGTATTGGAAGCAGAATTGTTAACAACCTGCCATATGCTGACAACACAACTTTGCTTACTGAAAGTGAGGATGACTTGAAGCACTTACTGATGAAGATTGAAGAATACAGTCTGCAGGATGGATTACATCCTAATATAAAGAAAAAAAAATCCTCAAAACTGGACCAATAAGCAGCATCACGATAAATGGAGAAAAGATTGAAGTTGTCAAAGACTTCACATTGCTTGTTTCTGCAATCGACACCAATGGATGCATCAGTCAAACATTGGATACTGTATAACAGTGGGCAAATCAGCTGTGAAAGAATTCTTTCTAGTATTGAAGAGCAAAGATGTCTCCTTAAAGACTAAGGTGTGCCTGACACAAGCCATGGTATTTTTTTGTTTGTTTGTTTATTTTGGTTCATACCTATATAAGAGCTGGATAATTAATAAGGAAGACTGAAGAAGAACTGATATTTTGAATTGTCGTGCTGGTGAAGAATGCTGAAAGTACCATGGACAACTAAAATAACTAACAGATCTGTCCTAGAGGAAGTGCAGCTGGAATGCTCCTTGGAAGCTAGAATGGCCAGACTTCATCTCACCAATTTTGGTCATGTTGTCAGAAAGGACCGTTCCCTGGAGAAGTATATCATGCCTGGTGAGGTGGAGGGTGGAGGAAAGAGGGAAAGGCCCTCACCGAGAGGGATTGGCACAGTGGCTGCATGGATGGGCTCAAGTATAACAAGGATCACAGAGCCAATGCAGGACCTTGCGGTGCTTCGTTCTGCTGTGCATAGGGTTGCTATGAGTCGGAGATGACTCAATGGCACCTAAGTACAACAAAAACAACATGCCCTCAATATGATACATAAATATTCTAAGAAATCGGTATGATAAATTATCTCAGCTATTTTCCCTGAGACTTACAGAAATACTGTAGCCCCTAGCCCTGAGGTTGTTTTCTGACATTATTCTCCACTCTGCTATAGCTTAAAAGTGGCAAAATGGAGATAGTTTCCATTCCAAAGATATCATCATCTTTACTGATTCAGGCATATGTTGTATTTGTTGTTGTTGTTATGTGCTGTTGAGTTGGACCGATTCATAGTGACCCCTCCTTGGGGTTTCTGAGGCAGTATCACTACAGAAGTAGATTGTTCAACCTTTCTTTTGAGGAGTGGCTGGTGGGTTTGTACTGCCAGCCTTCTGATTAGCAGTCAGGTGCCTTAGGCACTACGCTACCAGAGCTCCTTATGTTGTCTTAGACTCTTAAAATGGCATTTTGTGTTTGTTTGTCTGTCTTTTTGTCTTAGTTGCTTAGTATGGCTAAATCAAGAATACCATAAATGAATGACATTAAAGAAAAAAAAAATAATTCTCATGGGAAGCTGAAAGCTGAATTCAGGATACCAGCTTCAAGGAAAGGCTTTCTTTCTCTGTCTTGGCTGTGGGTAGGCCCTTGTCTCTTTCAGTTTCTGTTCCTTGGTTTTCTTGGCCATCTTCAGGAGGCATTGCAAATTTCCCCTATCTGTGGCTCCTTTCATCTATGCCTAATCTAGTATTTATATCTCAAGTGATTGCTTTTAAAAACACCCCCCATTGTTGTTGCTGTTTTAACATATCAAAGAAAACCCTACTAGCAAATGAGATTATATTCACAGATGCTGAAAGAAAGAAACAAACCAACCCTTGCCATCCAGTTGATTCTGACCTATACTGACATTGTAGGACAGAGTAGAACAGCCTCATAGGGTTTCCAAGGCTCTGGTAGCATAGTGGCTAAGGCACTTGACTGCTAACCAGACAGCTGGTGGTTCAAACCCACTAGCCACTCCTCGGAAGGAAGGTTGGGCAATCCTACTTCCGTAGTGATACTGCCTCGGAAACCCAAGGAGGGGTCGCTATGAGTCAGGTCTGACTC
>NW_006921956.1:357854-360670 GCF_000298275.1 Orycteropus afer afer | reverse complement strand
GACCAGATATGTTACAATATAGAGTAACATATCTGGTAATCTAAAACTTTGGTGCGGAAGGAAGAAGCACAAGCTGTATTGAAGGAACTGGCAAAAAACAAGGCTCCAGGAACTGATGGAATGAATACTCATTGAAATGTGTCAAGAAACTGATGCAGCACTGGAGGCAATCACTCATCTATGCCAAGAAAATGGGAAGACAGCTACCTGAACAACCAACTGGAAGAAATTCATATTTGCGACCATTCCATAGAAAGGTGACCCAACAGAATATGGAGACAATCAAACAACATTAGTAATATCATATGCAAATAAAATTTTGCTAAATATAATTTAAAAATGGTTGTGGCAAAATTCAAGCCAGATTCAGAATTCGTGTGGAATGAGGGATATCATTGCTGATATCATATGGATCTTGGCTGAAAGCAAAGAATATAAGAAAGATTTTTACCTGTGTTTTATTGATTAGGCAAAGACATTTGACTGTGTGCATCATAACAAATTATGGATAGCATTTTGAAGAATGAGAATTCCAGAACACTTAATTGTGTTCATGAGGAACTTGCACATACACCAAGAGGTTCTTGTTCAGACAGAAGAGGATAACACAGAGTTTAAAATCAGGAAAGATGTGTGTCAGGGCTGAATTGTTTCACTATCCTTATTCAATCAGTATGCTGAGATGCTGAACTATTACGAAGAAGAGTGATTGGAGGAAGACAGGAACAACTTGCAAAATGCAGATGACACAACCCTGCTTGCTGAAAGTGAGGAGGATTTGAAGCACATACTTATGAAGATCAAAGACTACAGCCTTCAGTATGTGTTACAATTCAAGGTAAAGAAAACAAATATCCTCACAACTGGACCAGTAAGCAACATCATGATAAATGGAGGAAAGAGTGAAATCATCAGAGATTTCATTTTACTTAGATCCACAAACAACAGTTTTAGAAATATCAGTCAAAAACTCAGATATTATATTACACTAGGCAAATATACCGCAAAATATCTCTTTAAAGTGTTCAAGAGCAAAGATGTCACTTTGAAGACTAAGGTGAACCTGACCTAAGCCATGATATTTTCAATTGCTTTATCTATATGTGAAAGATGTACAAATAAGAAGGAACACTGAAGAAGAATTGATGCACTGGAATTGTGTTGTTGTTGAAAAATACTGAAAATACCATGGATTGCCAGAATGAATAAATCTGTCTTAGAAGAAGTGAAGTTAAGATTCTGCTTAGAGGCAAGGATGGCCATATTTCGTCTTACCTACTTTGGTCATGTTGTCAGAAGGGACCAGTCTCTACAGAAAGATATCATGCTTGGAAAAGTAGAGTCCCACCTCTCATCTGTCACTTTGTCGTACTGTGGTGGCTTCTATGTTGCTATGAAGCTAGAGGCTATGCCACAAGTATTTCACACATGGTAGACAGGTTTCAGTGGAGCTTCCAGACTAAGACAAACTCAAAAGAAGGAATGGCCATTTGCTTTACAATGAATTGGCCGATGAAAACCTTATGAATAGCAGTGAAGCACTGATATATCACTGGAAGACTTTATGAATAGCCCTGAAACATTGTTTGATATGGTGCTGGAAGATAAGATTTTGGGACATCCATGTGCTGATGTGGCATGATTCAAAATGGGAAGAAACAGCTGCAAATAACCATTAATAATTCGAACACGGAATGTATGAAATATGACTCTAGAACAATTGGAAGTTGTTATAAAAGAAATGCAATGCATAAAGATCAATATCCTAGGCATTAGTGAGCTGAAATGGACTGGTTTTGGCCATTTTGAATCAGACAACCATATGACATACTATGTTGGGAATGATAAATTGAAAAGGAATGGTATGGCATTCATTGTCACACACACAAAAAAAATGTTTCCATATTTGTCCTGAAGTACTATACTGCAAGTGGCGGGATAATATCCATATGCCTACAACAAAAACGAGTTAATACTTCTGTTATTCAAATTTACACACCAACCATCAAAGCCAAAGATGAGGAAATTGAAAATATTCACTGACATCTGCAGTCTGAAATTGCCCTAACATGCATTCAAGATGTATTAGTCATTACTGATAGGTGAAATGTGGATGTTGGAAACAAAGAATCACTAGTAGTTGGAAAATACAGCCTTCGTCATAGAAATGAAACTGGAGACCTCCTGATAGAATTTTGCAAGACCTATGGTAGTGTACTGCCTAAGGTTACTGCTAACCAGAAGGCTGGCAGTTCAAACCCACCAGCCACTTCTCAGGAGGAAGGTTGGGCAATCTACTTCTGTAGTGATACCACCTTGGAAACCCAAGAAGGGGTCACTATGAGTTGGGTTTGATTCAACGACACCTAACAACAACATGGCAGTCAGCCACAGGGATCCAGGTGAGGAGAGGGAACTCAGGAACACCCAAAGAAGCAGGGCAGGAGAGTGGGAGAAAGGGGATTAAAAGGCCCAGGAACCCGGACAGAGGAGCAGTCAGCTGCAGGGATCCAGGTGAAGAGAGGGAACCCAGGCATGCTCAAAGCAGCAGGGTGGGAGAGCAGGAAAAGAGGGATTAAAAGGCCTAGGAATCTGGACAGAGGAGGAGTCAGCTGCAGGGACCCAGGGAGACAAACTTGTCTGTCGGTTTGTCCTATCATGGTGACATGTTAATGTGAATTTTGAGGCTGAGCCACTGGTGTTTCAAACCCAGTGGGATGCACATGGTGCACAGGTATCAGCCCAATTTACAGACTGAGACAGACTAGGAAGAAAAAAGAGGCTGTTAACTTCTCAAAGAATTGGCTAGGAAAAAC
>NW_006921956.1:344358-345374 GCF_000298275.1 Orycteropus afer afer | reverse complement strand
CTGCAAGAACCACTCTGTCCATGGCCATGGTACCCAGTAGAAAGCTACACTGCATTTTTTCCTCCTCCATATTACAGTTATCTTTTTCCTTGGGGAATGCCTCCATTAAACTACAGGATCTGAAGACTTCGGAATTTAATATATTGTGAAATATTTTTGCATAGATAATGAATATTTTAGTCATTACATATGCAAAAGAATATGCTTCTTTAATATAATTTACATCAAAATTATAGATAATTGTGTTTTGACCAGAATTCTCTCTGAAATATCTGCATTGTGCTGTAAGACTACAAGACTTTTACCAAAAGCAGATGTTGTGAAGTTGAATGAAGCCATCGTTCACATTGTGGAATGTCCAAAACTCTCTGTCACTTTTTGGCTGCTGGTAATATATGTCTGTTCTGATATCTAGATTCGGAGATACAAACTATTGTCCTTAATCATACATTATATATAGTTGATTTAAATCCAAAAATTACAGAAAAAAGTAATTTTCTATATATGGATAACTACTTGTTCTATTTCTCTATTTTTAGCTCTGATCAGATTGGCAAATAGTATGTTAGACTACATTAGGATGTATTTATAATGAAATCTTCACTTCATAAGTTTCACATGCTTATCATATATTTTTGGACGTTAAAAAGTATGTCAAATTTTGGGATATTTTTATTAATGTTTCAACTTATATCTCAAACTATTCTTTTTTTTTTTTTAATTCCAACTCTGACCAAAGAAGACCAATTAAGAAACAAAATGTATAGCTTACCATTAAGTCACGAATACATCTATTTAAAAAAATTCATTCACTAACATTTTGTGATTATATCTGAGGAAATACCAAATTTTAATAGGACATTCTCAGTTTTGGCCAGATATACATCAAAATAAATATTCAGTTATAAAAATATCACTGCAAACCTCTAGAAACAGACAAATAGAGTAAGCATACTAAGGATACAGAGAATCCTGACAAAATACAAGTGAATTTCTACCAATTCAAATGTTGTTGT
>NW_006921956.1:337663-343513 GCF_000298275.1 Orycteropus afer afer | reverse complement strand
GAAGAATTGATGCCTTTGAATTGTGGTGTTGGTGAAGAATACTGAAAGTACCATGGACTGCCAGGAGAATGAACAAATCTGTCCTGGGAGAAGTGCAGTTGGAATGGTCTAAGGAAGGGAGAATGACCAGACTTTTTCTTACCTACTTTGGTCACATTGTTAGCAGGCACCATTCCCTGCAGAAGGACATCATGTTTGGTAAAATAGAGGGTCAGTGAAAAAGGGGAAGATCCTCAACAAGATGTTGTTGTTGTTGTTGTTGTTGTTATGTGCCCTTGAGTCAGACCCGACTCCTAATGACCCCTCCTTGGGTTTCCGAGGCAGTATCACTATGGAAGTAGATTGCCCAACCTTTCTTCCAAGTAGTGGCTAGTAGGTTTGAATCACCAGCCTTCTGGTTAGCAGTCAAGTGCCTTAGGCACTACGCTACCAGAGCTCTCCCTCAACAAGATAACTGACACGATTCCTGAAATAATGAGCTCAAGCATTGTAGGGATTGTGTGGATGGGGCAGGACCAGGCACTGGTTCCTCCTGTTGTGCATAGGATTGCTCTGAGTTGGAGCTGACTCAGTGGCACCTACAGAAACTAATTTGGAAGAGAACTACCTGGCCAACTGACTGGAAGAGATCCATGTTTGTATACATTCTAAAGAAAGGTGATTCAACAGAATGAGGAAATTGTTGAACAACATCATTAATACCACACATAAGTAAAATTTTGCTGAAGATAATTAAAAAAACAATTGTAGCAGTATATTGACAGAGAACTTCCAGAAATGCAAGCTGGATTCAGAACAGGATGTGGAAAGAGGGATATCATAGCTGATGTCAAATGGATCTTAGCTTAAAGCAAAGAATACCAGAAAAATGCTTACTTGTGTTATATTGACTACCCAAAGACATTCAATTGTGTAGATCATAACAAATTATGGATAACATTGAGAAGAGTGGGAATTCCAGAAGATCTAATTGTGCTCATGAGGAACCTGTACATAGACCAGGAAGCTGTCGTTCGAATACAAGAGGGCACTGCATAGTTTAAAATCAAGAAGAGAGTGTGTCAGGGATGTATCCTTTCACCATACTTATTCAATCTGTATGCTGAGCAAATAATCTGAGAAGCTGGACTATCTGAAGAAGAATGTGGCATCAGGATTTGAGGAAGACTCATTAACAACCTGTGATATGCAGATGACACAACTTGGCTTGCTGAAAGTGAAGATGACTTGACTTACTGATGAACATTAAAGACTGCAGTCTGTAGTATGTGTATATGTATGTACATATATTGTTGCTGTTGTTGTTAGGTGCCATCGAGTCATCTCCACCTCAAAGCAACCCGAAGCGCAGCAGACAAAAACACTGATTTCTGTGCCAGCTCCATGATTCCACTATCCCTGAGCCCAACCTGAGCTTCAACTTCTTCCGTCAATACCATTCATTCTTGATCATATGCCATCACCTGGAATGGATGAATATCTACCAATTCTTTTTGGCACAGTGACTCTGTGTATTCCTTCCATCTTCTTTTGATGTTTCCTGCATTATTCAATATTTTGCCCAAATAATATTTCAATATTGAAGCTCAAGACTTATACTTGTTCCTCAGTTCTTTCAGCTTGAGAAATGCTGAGTGTGTTCATCCCTTTTGTTTTTCTAACTCCAGGTCTTTGCACATTTCATTATAGTAATTGGCTTTGTCTGTTCGAGCTGTTCTTTGAAATCTTCTGTTCAGCTCTTTTACCTTTTCATTTCTTCCATCTGCTTTAGCTACTCTCTGCTCAAGGGCAAGTTTCAGAGTCTCTTCTACCATCCCTTTTGGTCTTTTCTTCCTTCTTGTCTTTTTAATGACCTCTTGCTTTCTTTGTGGATGATGTTCTTGGTGTCATCCCACAATTCCTCTGGTTTTCAGTCATTGATGTTCAATGCATCAAATCTATTTTTTAAATGGTCTCTAAATTCAGGGGATACAATCAAGGTCATGTTTTGGTTCTCATAGACTTGTGTTAATTGTCTTCAATTTCAGCTTTAATACGCATATGAGCTGTTTATGATCTGTTGCACAGTCAGCTCCTGGTCTTGTTTTGGCTGAAGATATTGAACTTCTCCACTGCCTCTTGCCACAGATGTAGTCAGTCTGATTCCTGTGTATTCCATCTGGTGAAGACCACGTGTATAGTCATCACTTATGTTGTGGAAAAAAGATATTTGCAATAAATAAGTCAATGGTCTTGAAAAATTCTATCATGAGCTCTCCAGTGTTATTTCTATCACCTAGACCATATTTTCCAACTACCAGTAACTCATTTTTGTTTCCAACTTTTGCATCCAGTCTTCAATGATAATCAACACACCTTGATTGCATGTTTTGTCCATTTCAGACTGCAGAAGTTGGAAGAAATCTTCAATTTCCTCATCTTTGGTTTTGGTGGTTGGTGCATAGATTTGAATAATAGGAGTATTAACTGGTCTTCCTTGTAGGTGTATGGATAGTGTCCTATCATGACAGCATTGTACTTCAGAACGGATCTTGAAACAGTCTTTGTGACGATCAATGCCACCTTTCCTCTTCAATTTGTTATTGCTGGCATAGTAGATCAAATGATTGTCTGATTCAAAATGGCCAAAACCAATCCATTTCAGCTCACTAATGCCTAGGATATTGATCTTTATGTGTTTCATTTCATTTTTGACAGCTTCCAATTATCTTAGATTCATACTTTGTACATTCCATGTTCTGATTATTAAATGGATGTTTGCATCTATTTCTATCAATTTTGAGTCATGCCACATCAGCTAATGGAGGTCCCTAAAGCTTTACTCTATGTCTATCATTAAGGTCATCTCTACTCTGAGGAGTTGGCTCTTCCCCAGTCAAATTTTGAGTGCCTTCCAACCTTTGTCTTATCTTCTGGAAAACAATATGATCTACTATGCCAGCAATGATAAATTGAAGAGGAAAGATGTGACATTCATCATCACAAAGACTGTTTCAAGATCTTTTCTTTATCAAAAATGTTTAAGGTTATTTATAAAGTTTTCCAGTAATACATCAGACAATGTTTCACTGCTATTCTTAAGGTTTCAACTGACCAATTGTTTGAGAAGTGGATGGCCTCTTCCTTTTTCCAAGTCATCTTAGCCCAGAAGCTCTGCTGAAAACTACCAGCCATGGATAACCCTGCTGGTGTTTTGCAACACCAGTGGCATAGCCTCCAGACTCATAGCAACATGTAAGCCACCACCACAGGATGATGAACTGACAGACAAGTTCATCTCCCTTAGTTGCTCCTAACCCCTCTGCACCCACCTACCTCAGGCCCCGGCATGGGGAAAGTATAGGGTTTGTTAACATTTTTCCAATATATAAATGGCTCTCAAATATATATATATATATATTTGTCCTTAAAACCTCTCAGAGTACATAGAATTAAATTACTTAGTTCATAAAAGATACCTCTAATGTATTAAATGATAGAACAACAAACATTTGTATAGAGAGTAAACTTGTGGTACACACTGTCTCCACCAATCTTTGTTACAATTTAAAATTATTTAAATAGTATTAGTTCCAAAATGATATATGGATTTTTTCCAAAAATTATCTGTCTATTGTAACCTCTTGGCACTTATATTATTACCCTATTTATCTATTTAACCTAGTTATGTACATGAAATTGAGAGATTTCACAATTCTCAATTTATTGGAGCATTTAACTTTTACAATGATCAATGCACATTTATAATTCTATTGATAGAATTTCAGCAGAAATATTCCTGAACAGATTTTACTGTTAATATTGAGAATGTTAATCTGCATTTGAAAGTAACTATTCTGATATTAACTCTAATCCCAAATGAGTTCTTTTGATTGTTTCACTGATGTTGTTACTTTAATTAACATGCACTAACAAACAGTCAAAGAATTATTGATTCTGTATAAATTCTGGCATGCCAGAAATGAATTGGCATGGGCATTTGACAATTCCTTGCTTTAAAGCCTGAAGCCAACACTCAATAGAAGATCTTTGCCAAATACTGAAGTTGAAGTTTATTGCGTTGGTATATTGTTACTAGTTCTATAAAATTTAGTAGTATTTCACACCTCACTGCCTTTGTACATGTTGTCCCCTCTCTATTCATCTGTCTGGTAAACCTGTTGTTACAGATTCAGTTGAAGCATTTCCTTTTTTCAAGAAATCTGCCTCAAACATTAATCCACCCAGCATACCTTTGCTCAGCCTCTCAATCTCTGCAATTCTTCGTATTACCTTGAATTTAATTATGAGTTCTGGTATCATAGCGCCTAAAGCATTTGACTGCTCAATAGAAGGCTTGTGGTTCAAACCCACCAGCCACTCCTTGGAAAGAAGTTTGGGAAATCTACTTCCTTAGTGATACTGCCTCGGAAACCCAAGGAGGAGTCGTTATGAGTCGGAGATGACTCCATAGCACATAACAACAACAACAGCAACAACAACAATGTGTGTATGTATCTAGGTGTACATCTCTCTGTGTGTGTGTGTGTGTGTGTGTGTGGCCTATAGTAAGGCAGAAGATGTATGTTGGATGAATAGTGAAATAATAGCTATCTATAGGGTTTGAAATAATATCTATATAATATCTATATGAGTCGGGTCTGACTTGATGGCACACAACAACAACATAGGGTTTGAATATATTGAATATCAGGAAAAATTTTCACAACCTTCTATTTAAAGAGGAAAATAGAGCTCGACCGATACTGTGCACTGAAGTGTCAACATACATGCCTAAACTCACACTTACAGCAATTAAGAGGAGAACATGACTGTGAGGATCAAGGCTGGAGATGAAGGGCTCATGGGCAGATTAGAGTCCTGTGCTGGATTTCTGGAAAACAGAAAGTGAGAGAGAGGAAATTTACATATAAAAGAATTGAGAAACTGTGCTGTGGGGAAGATGCCTGTGTAAAATTGGGAGCCAATTTTCCCTGCACTGGCTTACTAAGGCTGCAGTAGCAATAACTGCTGCGAAGAGTGGGCGTTGGTGTTTGAGCAGAAAGCAGAGAAGTCCCAGGGAGCCAATAGCAGCTCCATTCTTACACCAGTCCATCATATCGAATATCCTTGCATTCTACTCTTGAATGTGCTGATAATTTGGCATTTAACCCAGGAACAGAACTGCAACAAAACCAATAAGATCCTTGATGTCTAGCAAGAACTGAGACATCTTCAATTGTGTCCCTCATTCTGGCATTTGAAAGCGGCCCTAGCTCTTTTCTGCCCTTGCACATCCAAAGTGATGCTTAACATCCACCTTTCCTTGTACACAGACTCTTAAACTGAAACTACATCTTCCATTGAAGGGCGAGGTCAGTGAAGGAAATGTATAGCAGCAGAAGACACACAAGGTTAGTTTAATCAGCAAAGCCTCTCACTGTTAAGAACAGAAGGACATTCAAGGAGCGACAACCATTTTAAGAAAATCCAGGACACAAAGGCAAACACGAAGACGAATAATTAGGAAAATCAAACACAGAGGAAAATAAAGCAAAAAGATAGAAAATCTAAATAAATTCTGCTTTATCTTTGCATAAAGCAAGGGGAAAAAAAGAATAGACACTGAAGAGAGAGAAACAGAGATTAGTAAAGTATTCTGATAGGTAAAATTACTGGAACAATAGATTGACTGAAACCTAAATTAAGGAACACATCGATGATGTAAAAAAATATATCCTTACTCCTTATTTACCGACTATTTCATAATCTGACATTTTGCATTTACACGTTGTAACAAACCTTGTTGTTATTGTTGTTAGGTGCCCTCAAGTCGTCTCTGACTCATAGTGACCCTGTGCACAGCAGAAC
>NW_006921956.1:329523-336751 GCF_000298275.1 Orycteropus afer afer | reverse complement strand
GTCAATAAAACACAAGTAAACATCTTTCTGGTATTCTTTGCTTTGAGCCAATATCCATCTGACATCAGCAATGACATCCCTTATTCCATGTCCTCCTCTGAATCAATCTTGCATTTCTGGTAATTCTCTGACAATATATTGCTGCAACTGTTTTTGAATTATCTTCAGTAAAATTTTACTTGTGTGCAATGTTAATGATGTTGTTCTATAATTTCCATATTTTTTACTGGTCCTGCCTTCAGTTGCAAATCAAACCTCATGATTTTTCCAATGCAAATTTCCTGACTTTGAAGGGTCTGGGTGGGTCAAGTTTTCTATCCAAACCACCATTACTCAGAGCTTGAAGCAAAAGCTTATGTTTCTTCCAGGCAAATTCTAGTTCCCCTTTTAACATACCCAATCAAGTATTGGCTGAAGGCAGACTTACATGTTCTCTGTTATCCTTATCTAATACTCATTTCTAACATACAGGTAGGTAAGAGAGCATTCAATATCCATTGCAAGTATTAGGGAAGTAACAGGCTACAGTTCAGGTTTGGGAATGCTCAGGACACAAATTCTTGATCAGGACATTCTCCCCTCTGCTATGCCCTCAGGCATGTCTCTCTGGTGCTTGGCCTCAAGGCCTGGCCTCTGCCCTGCTTGGGCAAGTGTTACAAAGCTCTTCTGTTGCTGTTGTTGTTATGAGCCCTCGAGTCAAACCCGACTCATAGCGACCCCTCCTTGCTTATACATGCACCCCATTCTGCCAGCAAACCTCCTGCCAAAGGCACTCAGCTCACTCAGTGGGCTGGCAAGTCTGTCACTGTCTTGTGTGTCTTGTTTCTTCAGCCAGTTATTTTAGCCAGTGCTCTCTGCTGGTCTCTCCCAGTCATCTCTGCTCTTTATCTATGCCATGTCTCTACCAAGGGGGTCCAGGACAGGGGTCTCAGGTCCAACGATGCACTCCCCTCCACCTCTGGCTTTTTACTCTTTATGGCGGTAAGGTCCCCCTTTCTGCTTCTAGGAAGACTCATTTTAAACCTAGCAGAATGGCAAAAGTAACCAATCCCCACACTGTGTTCCATACACCTTATTTGCACAGTTCCACCCAGTAATCTGGTGGGAGTCACAAAGACTGACTAGAAAAGCCATTCCAAGTAATTTACTACACCACAATGTCCTAATAACAGGGGCTCTAAACATGCAGAAGCAGAAAATGAAAGGAAGAAAATGAGTATGGAAATAATAAAATGTCACAGAGCTGAAGTAACACAAAAGTTCGTCAGACTCAAGGTCCCATTGAACAACAAAGAGTGAAAGTGGGCAGATATGCACATAGAGGGATTCTGATAAAATGTTCTAAAATTATTAATACATAAAGGGAAATATTGGAGAAAAGCATTGACAGTTCACCTACAAAGGAAATAGACTCACAATGAAATCAATTTTTTTGTCATCAAACTGGATAGTAGGAAAAAAAATGGATAAATGCAAAGTAATTTTGAACCAATAATTTTTTTGAACCAAGGGAAATAATGTTTGTTAAAGGTAAATTAAAATTCTTAGGTAAGAATAGACCAATATCTATTTTGTTTCTTTATTTACTTATGGAGAAAATAATACTGAGTTTATACACCAGGAAAAAATTAAAAAAAAAAAAGCATAAAAATCCAAGAATGAGAAGCTACAGAATCAAGTAACTAAATATCTAGTTGAGGACTGCAATGAAGAAGAAATCATGATACTACCCATACACCTACTCACTCAGAACAAGAAGTCGGGGGGCTCCAGGAAAGATTTTTTTCTGAAATAAACAGGTTCCTTACCAAAAAAAAAAAAAGTATAATTTTGACTATAGAGAAATCCTGTAGTTATACCTTTAAAGTATTACAAGTAATACTTTAAAGAAATAGTCTTAGAAAGAAAAAAAAAGAAAGAAGAAGTATAAATATAATTAAAAGCACAATGAAAACTAAAGCAACCTAAAATATGGAGGCATTCTGAATTGCTAAAGCACAAAAATCCGTTAAAACTTGGTCTTCATCTGAATGGCACATTTTAGTGAATTTGGATTTTCTTTTTCTATGTTCAAACATCCCAATCAGGTCTGAACAAACATTATTTACATAACCATAAAAAAACAATTTTTACAATCAGCCTGCAGTTAACAATGGAAAAGAGTTAAAGGGAAATGGAACATGTAAAGGAATACATGGCAGAGAGGAATTGCACAGTGGAAAGTGAGAGGTGAAGGAGAAACCAGTACAGGACTTCCAAGTTCTCCATCTTAAGTACTAGAGTGTCAAGCTTTTCTCACAGACGGCAATAACTGAGACTTGCACACAGTGGAAGGCATAATGGTCATCTAAAAAAGTCCAAGAATACTATTATAAATACCAAACTTGAGAAGAAAAAGGAGGAGGGAAAGTATGAAAAAATGGGTAAATGAACAAATTCATTATGTTTCATAGATTAAATGGTGTTTAAAGTTGACCAATCCAAAAACAGATGTGCAAGGATGTTATTGGGTCAATAGAGCTACTTCCTCTTAGCAAAGAATTACAATTTAAAGCAAAGGTTGTTGAAGGAAAGTTACTCTGGGCAGTGAACTATATTTGGAACATGAGGTGTTTTCCTTTTATTGAAGGCTCTTCTATTTCTATACCTATTTTTGTCCACCATCTTCTTAAAAAATATAAGTGCTTTTCTATTTAGCTACTAGATATCTTGGGCATAGAACAATTTGGCGTAATCAAATAAATTGCACTTGGTCAGTATATTCCTAATTCAACTAATTTTGCTATGACAATAAAATGCAGTAACGTACAAAAGCAAATACACATTTTTGAACTACCATCAAGGATTGGTAGTATAGATGTTTTTACATTTTTTATGATAATTGGGTCAAGTCTTAGAGTCACTTTGAAGATGATACAAAACCACGGTCCAGGGATGCTAAGTGACTCTTACAAAGCTATGGGCTCCGTTTGTCTTTTTTTTTCTTTTTTTAATTTCCCACCTTGTCCATGCTACTGCTTTTGACTTTAAAGTTCATAACAGATTTGAAACCTAAAGTATATGTTTGCAAAGATCTCAATCATATAGTTGATATACACATTTTTTCCACAATCTGGGCTAAATTAATCCAAAGTGCACACAACTTGTGACATGTTCTCTGTAGAATCCATGAGGGACATGCAGAGAAATCCCAGCATTCCAAAAACATTGGGGAAATAAATAGCCCCATTCTACATGTGTTACACATCAGTCATTCATAGGCATGACATCTTGAGGGATTTCAACTGAGGTGGTTGAGAAAGAAATTTCATGTGTTCATGCCAAAAGATTCTATTCTGTTGTCAGAGTTTATGTTTTGCATTTCAGGCTGTCTGAAATATTGAAATATAACTACTATGCTGATTAGAATCTATACAAGGAATTTATTCAAAGAGTATTCAAATTAAAAATCATATTTTGGCTCCAAAAATAAGATGCTTTTTGATTATTTGCATCAATTGATACAGTACACTTCTGTCAAAAATAACTAAGAGTTTCAAGATGGCAACAGTAGAGCATTATTAAACAAATTGAAGGACTCTTTCAGGATTGGCAGACCCATGGAGCATGTCCCAACACCTAGGCAGACAGTCTACGGTGTTGGTGAAGGTGAGTCACATTGCTGAGAAACGGCAGACAACTATGAGGCACTGAATTACTGTTCCAGACACTAGTCATCTGAATCTGCATGTCATTATATTCCACCCTTTACAAAACCTTTAACACTAAAATTTCTGAGCAATCTGCCTTTGGACCACCTTAATTAATGTCATATGCCAATAATCTTTATTTCTGCATTAGGAATTGCCAACAATGTTTGAGAACCTCTCAGTTGGAATGCCTAGATCAACTCCACCCTTATTTGTCTTTTACCTCTCATTTTCCCATGTGTCCTGGAAATCAATCTGTCTGTCCATACTCAGTGTCTCCCTATAATTTATCATTCTGTTGCATTTCTTCAAAGAAGGACTTGAAATTGCATCATTTTCTTGCCTCACAAAACCTGGCCCAATTCACTTTTATCATTATTATTACTTATTATTATAGAAATACAGAAGCTCCTGACTCTAGAGACCCCTACATTCTCTCATTGGTAGAGCTGGAACTTGATTCTTCCTCATACTCTATACTACCATACTCAGATACTGCTTCAGTTTTACAGATGGGGTCACTGAGGTACAACAAGGCACAATGATACTTAGCAGTATCATAGAGTGCATTAGTGTAGGTGCCAGCTGTAAAGTCCACGTATCTGACCACTCGCCTTGTGAGCCTCCCTTCCCTAGCCATGCCTGTCCACTCTAACTCCAGTAGGTATAGTCAGCGAATACTTCATAATATTCAGATTCAAGATTATAGAGTCCCTCATGGCATTCTTTTTTCTTTCCTTTTGTGCATACCTGGGTGAAGTACTTAGTCTTTCACTCATCAAAAGGGGTTCTGTGAAATGACGTTAATGTAATAGATGACAAACTATGCCATAATCCTCCCGGTAGAAATGACGTGGAAGACAGACCAGGATCATGAAATGTGCTGGCAAATGAATTCACTGCAGCAAAACGACAATTTAAAATAATAATTACAACTATTAACTCTTATATAACATTTCTTTTTGTCAGACACTCTTCTAAATACTTTTACATATGCTAACATACACTATTTTCACAAGCATCCTAAGAGAATGGATGTTAATTTCCCCCCATTTTACAGATGAATAAACTGAAGTGTGGAGAAAATAACTGACATACCAAGGTGCTGATAACCTTATGCTATCCTGATCACAGATTCATACCAGAAAAAAGCAAACAAAACAAAACTCACTGCCATCAAGTCAATAGTGAATCCCTTTGGGTTTCCGAGGCAGTAAATCTTTACAGAAGTAGATTGCCCAGTCTTCCTTCTACTGACTGGCCAATGAGTTTGAACCACCAACCTTCTGGTTAGCAGTCAAATCTCTTAGGCACTATGCCACCAGAGCTCCTTATGGATTCATTGGTCACTTTAATATGAAATACATTTTCAATCCTTGCAAAAATGCATTGTTCCTGCTCTGGATTTGACTAAGAGGATCTCTGGAGTCCTTTCTAGGTCTAAAATTATACAATGTTGGAGAAGAAAACAACAGCTGTGAACGACATTCAAATAATTCCCATTAACTGTCAACAATGTAATTATGCATTATTTTTATATCTTTCATACTTTTTTTTCTTTACACTTTAAAAATTTAAATGATTGCATACAAAATGAGGAAATTTTGTCCTCATTTAGTTCTTATTATGAATATGGGCACAATGATTTCATTATTCTCAATCTATTGATTGCTCTTCAAATGTCCTGCTTCTGTAATTAGGGCAGGCTGTAATCAACCACATTTTCAATCTTCCCTTGTATAATCTTTTTGGCTGCATTTTTCAGTTACCCCCTTTAAATATAATAGTGCCTTGCAAGATTTGAGGTTTTCAGGTAAAGAATAGTTTTGTTGTTGTTGTTGAAGAAACCTAATTCTAGGTAAAATATATTTTATTGTGTTCTTTTTCAGGATAGTTTTTTTTTTTTTTTTTCATATTGCTCATTCACCCCTCAGAAATATTTCTCTGTTGGTGACACTGCATAAATTAAACAGTGCTGACTTATGTTTTAATTAGTTATATGGTGCAGTATCTTAAAATAATTTCTCAGGAGAAAATTGCCTTTTCTTTTAGAGAAAAATTGGTTTAAATGCTGTTAATACTTAAAACCAGTTACCCGAAAAGATCAGTAATTAAAGGGCACAATGTCACATGCATCCATCAAAGATACTGCTAAAAAATATTAGCCAAATGGGTAAGGCTCCTTGAAAGCATGTTGTATAAAGAAATCAGTGATATATCAGATATTTTAAAAATTTTAAGAATGTTCTTTATTTTTTCTAAGTTATCCATATTTCTTTATTGTGTTTCTGAAAATTACAAGTACATACAAATTGAATAATGAAAATATTCATTTACTAAGTCAGTTATCTATTTCACAGTCCTCTGCATTTAGTAGAAGTGAACTAAGAATTAACCAGGGCTTTGAACCAGTTAATTGCAGTTGTATCCCTTGCTGAGAATTTGCATTTCTGTTCCAGATAAACTGAATCATAATCTACATTTAAAAAATGTGTACATAAGAATTGCCTGAGGAACTTGCTAAAATGTGGATTCTGATTTGGTATATCTGGGGAGGAAATGTAAATTCTCAGCAGGGGGTTGAACCAGAATTAACCAGTTTAAAGTGTTGGAGTTAACAAATTTTGCACTGTGAAAAACTGTTAAGGGGATGAAAAGACATTTTATAGCTAGGAGAAAATATGTGCAAGTCACATATTTGACAAAGGATTTGAGTCCAAAATATATAAACATTTTAATCTCAACAGTATGAAAATGGGTAAAGTATTTGAAAACACATTTCACCATAAAGGATATATGGATGACAAATGAGTACTTACAAACGTACTCCATGACATTTCAGAAAAAAAAAAAAAAAAAAATTTAGTCATCAAGGAAATGCAAATTAAAGACACAGTGATATACTACTACACACTTAAGATGGCTGAAATTTAAAAATACAGACAATATCAAGTATTGGCAATGATGTGAAGCCACTTAAAGTCTCATACACTGCTGGAGGGAATGTAAAATGGTGTAGCCACTTGACAGTTTATTATAAAGTTGCACATAAACTCAGTAATCACATTCCTGGTAGTTACTCCAGAGGAATGAAAAGTTACTAATGTCACACAAAACCCATATATGAATATTACAGCTTTATCTACAAAACCCAAAAACTGGAAACAAGACAAAAGTCCTTTAGTGGGTGATTGGATAAACAATCTTGATATATTCATACCATGGAATATTACTCAGGAATAAAAATTAACAAATTATTGATACACACAACAACATAGATGGATCTTAAAGACATTACACTACATGAAAAAAAGCATCTGAAATAAAATTACAGTGATGGAGACCATATTGGTGATTATCAGAGGTTAAAGTTAAGGTTAAGGAATAGTATACTTGTAAAGGAGTGGTATGAAGGAATTTCTTTGTGGTGACAATACAGTTCTGTATTTGATTGTGTGGTGGTTATAAAAATCTACATATGTTATAAAATTTCATAGATATATGTACCAATAAAAAAGTTTTTTGTTTTTTTTTTTAAT
>NW_006921956.1:324494-326323 GCF_000298275.1 Orycteropus afer afer | reverse complement strand
TGGCAGTCATGGTATATTCAATATTCTTCACCAACATCATAATTCAAATGCATCAGTTCTGCTTCAGTTCTCTTTACTCATTGTCCAGTTTTCATTTGCATATGACACACTTTAAAATACCGTGACTTGAGTCAGGCACACTTTAGTTCTCAAAGTGACATCTTCACTTTAACACTTTAAAGAGGTCTTTCGCAGTAGATGTGCCTAATGAAGTGTGCTTTGATTTCTGGACTGATGCTTCCATGGGTATAGATTGTGGATTCAAATAAAATTTGAATAAAATTCTTGTTTTCTCCATTTATCATTAAGATTCTTATTAGTGTAATTGTGAGGATTTTTATTTTATTTATGTTGAAGTGTTATCTACAGTGAAGGCTATGGTCTTTGGTTTTCATCAGTAGATCTCTTTGCTGTCAGCAAACAAAGTTGAGTCATCTACATATCACAAGTTGTTAATGAATTTTCCTCCTATCTTGATGCCGTAGACTTCTTCATAAAATCCAGCTTCTCTGATTTGCTTAGTATACAGATTGAATAAATATGGTGACATACTGAATAAGTATGGTGAAAGGATCCATCCCTGACTTATAGATTTCCTAATTTTAAACCATATAGACTGCCTCTAGTTTTATGTACAGGTTCCACATGAGCAAAATTAAGAGTTTTGGAATTTGCATTCTTTGCAATGTTATTGATAATTTGTTAGAGTTTACAGAATGGAATGTCTTTGCATAGTCAATAAAGCACAGGTAAACATCTTTCTGGTATTCTCTGCTTTCTGGTATTCTCAGCAAAGATCCACCTGACATTAGTAATGATATTCCTTATTCCACACCCTCTTCTTAATCGGGCTTAAATTGCTTAGTTCACTGTCCATGTACTAGTGCAACCATTTTTGAATTATCTTCAAGTACATTTTACTTGTGTGTGATATTAATGATACTAAGTATATTAGTTATAATTTCTTTTTAGATATTCTTTATCAAGTTGAGAATGTTTTCCTCTATTGCCAGTTTGCTGAGATTTTTGTATTCTGAATGGATGTTAGGTTTTGTCAAAATCTTTGTCAAAAGATTTTCCTGCATCTACCGATATGATATGATTTTTATTCTTTAACTTGTTTATATGATGGATTGCATTTTTTGCTTTTTGAATGTAGAACCAGTCTTCTGTACCTGGAAGAAATTCCACCAGATCATGCTTTATCATTCTTCTTATAAATTATTTGACTTGTGATTTTTTTTTTTTTTTGAGAATTTTTACATCTATCCTCATGAGAAATATTACTCTGTAATTTTCTTTCCCTGGAATATATTTGGTTGGTTTTAGCATTAGAGTAATGCTGGAACAAGATGATTGAATAGGGTAGATCTAACCAAAGGCTTAGTTAACTTCATGTTGATTGACTATACCTCTATCCTTCTGTCTTCCTCAGGTGGAAGATATGATGGGTTATATCTCCAGGATCTATTAAGCAGAAGACTTTTCTCTTAGTTGTTTCCCAAAACTGTCTTTTGGTCTTGATGTCTACTTCAGGAGAAGCACTTTATATCCTCTATACATGAGAGGAGCTGAGTTCCAATTCCCCGCAGAACTCAGCACACTCATGTCTCCACTGGTGTCTCTACCCGAAACTTGCAACATGTTTGAATCCATCATTGTACAGAAGAATGTGTTGTTGTATACTTTTGAGTGAATTCAACTCTTACTGACTATATAAGATAGAGTAGAACTGCCCCAAATGATTGCTTATGCTGTACTCTTTACAGAAGCTGACTGCGAGGGCTTTTCTCCCTTGGAGATATTTTGTTTAGTAGCAGAGTTCTTAA
>NW_006921956.1:321862-324034 GCF_000298275.1 Orycteropus afer afer | reverse complement strand
ATAAATGGATGCCACTCTGGAGGCACTTACACATCTAAGCCAAGAGATTTGGAAGACAGCTACCTGACCAACTGACTGGAAGAGAAGCATATCTGTACCCATTCCAAAGAAAGGTGATCCAACAGAATGTGGAAATTATTGAACAATATCACTGATAGCATAAGCACAGGAGAATAGGACTCAGTAATTTGTTTCTAAGCTGGAGATGGTCACAAAGTAAACAAATTAACATAAATTTTGTATATGGGGTTAGAGTCTGTCAGGCTTGGCCCCTAGAAATAACTTTAAAAAATAGCATCCACTGCAAATCAAAATAACAATGGTACACCATCTTTCTCCAGCACTAGTAGCAAAGTTCAACAAGACAGAAAATAACAAATGTTGGTGAGGATGTGGAGAGATTAGGACTCTCATACACTGCTGGTGGGACTGTAAAATGATACAACCACTGTGGAAAACAGTATGGCAATTCCTTAAAACGTTAGAATTAGAAATACCATTTGACCCAGCCATTCAATTACTAGGTATATATCCTAAAGAAGTGAGAGCCAGGAAAATAACAGATGTCTGCACACCCATTTAATTGCAGCAATATTTACAAGAGCAAGAAGATGGAAACAAATTAGGTGTCCATCAACAGAAGAATAGATAACCAAACTATGGTATGTACAATAATGGAATACTATGAAAACCTAAAGAATAGCAGAATTGGCAAAACACTGCATAATGTGGATGAACTTGGAGGACATTATGCTAAGTGACATAAGTCAATCACAGAAGGACATATATTGTATTAGTCCATTATTGTAAAAAGTCAAGGAAAGGTTTAAATATGAAAGGAAATTTTCTTTGTTGGTTACCAGGGTTGGGAGGGAGGGGTGAGAACACTGTTCAACAGGTAGAGACAAGTATTGATTTGGGTGAAGAAAAGGGCAATGTACCAAATGTGAGAGATCAACATGGTGGTATTGAGGAAGAGGAAGAAATAGAGAGGGCATGGGAGATGCAGACAACAAAGATGAACCTGTTTGCACATACAGTACTGTGTTGTCAGTGAAGGTAAACATTGATCTATGGGTGGATAGATGGGTGGACAGGCTGAACTATTAAGTATGTCTATGCAGGGGGAAGTGTGCCCAATACCAAGTATAGGGTTGGCAGACAATGTTTCTGCAAGTGTATTTGTATATTCTGTAAGAATTCCTAGGTATATAGTAGAGTTGACAAGTGACAAGATTGTAGTCACTTCTTGGCTACAGACAACTACCCAGAGGGAGAGAGTAGTTGGACCTGTTGGCTCGGGACCATAGGGAACATCAAGCTCAATTGGTGTAACATACTACACAAAACATTGTTCCACATCCTAGTGTAGTGAGTAGCAACTAGGATCTTAAAAGCTTGCAGGTGGCCATCTAGATGCAATGATGGGTCTCTCTACGTCCAGAGCAAATAAGAATGAAGAAAACCAAAGACACATGGAAACAATTAGTCTAAGTGACTGGTACACCATGTGATCTTCATATATGACTAGGAGACCAGAAGAACTAGATGGTACCCAGCTACCACTGTCAACCACTCAGAGGGGGATCTGTGTAGGAGATCTTGGATAGATTGGGAGAACAATGTGGAACAAAACTCAAAATCATTAAAAACAAATGACCACGTTTGCTGGTCTGATAGAGCCTGGTGGAACCACTGAGACTATGGCCGCTAGCTGCCCTTCGGATCTGGAATTGAATCCACTCCTGTGACTTCCAGCCAAACAAAAGACAGGCATATGAGGTAAACATCTACATTAGGTAGATACACTCCTTGGAGATATCAATCATGAGAGAATAGAAGGGCTGTGTACGTGCAGGGAAACAGCTCTGGGGGCAGGAATGCATGGGAGGGAAGGACACAGGGAAGAGGTAACTATGAGGAGGAAGTGAAAAGGTAGCTGTTGCATTGTAGTAAATTGTAGTCAATGTCATGAGACAAAGTATATGTGAACTGCGGTATGGAAGTGATTTTGTTCTGTAAACTTTCACCCAAATCACAATAAAAATTATATATATGTATGTGTGTGTGTGTGTGTGTGTGTTAATATATATCATCCACATGTAAATTTAGACTTGTAGATATTACACTGTGTTACTTTTCTAGTGCTGCTATAAAAGACTTAACACAAGT
>NW_006921956.1:321195-321762 GCF_000298275.1 Orycteropus afer afer | reverse complement strand
GTTCTCTGGCTTTGACAAAGCATTATTTTTGCAACTTCTTGTGAGTCTATGAATATTTTTAAATAAAAAGAAATAATTAATATACTGCAAACATTTATTTATAATTAACCATACATTATGTATTTCAAATTACAACTAACTCATAATAAGGTTTAAAGCAGATTGGACTCAATCTGTGTTGCCACAAGGACTTCTTTTGCCTCTGTGACAAATATACTATAAGCTATAATAACTTTCTAAGGAATACAAAATTGTGAAAGTTAATGAATATATAAATTAGAAGACATAGATGTGTTGTGAGTTTGTTGCTGTTGTTCGTTGCCATGCAGTCAATTCTGGTTCATGGTGACCCTGTGTATATAGGAGTAGGCCTATGCTCCATGGGATTTTCAAGGCTATGACTTCTCAGAAGCAGATCACCAGGGCTGTCTTCCAAGGCACTTATGGGTTGGTATAAGCCACGAATTTTTCGTCAAGTAATCTAGCACTTAACTCTTTGTGACACTCGCTGACTCCTTGTTATTAGTTTAGGAAGGACTTTCAGTTTTGGCATTTAATGGTGTTTAT
>NW_006921956.1:315114-316055 GCF_000298275.1 Orycteropus afer afer | reverse complement strand
TTTTTATACTTTCTGTTTGTTTGCATTTTTCTATGGTGATAAACAAAATTTCTAGCTAACAGTCATTGTGGTAATAGATTCTACTTAAACAAGAAGATAGTTATACTGTATGATTTAAAAAAAAAAAAAATAACATGACCATGGAATCCATCCTGATTCATAATGACCCTACTGGACAGAGTAGAGCTTCCCTACAGGGTTTTGCAGGCTGTAAAACTTTATGGAAGCAGACTGCCTCTTCTTTCTCCCATGGAGTGACTGGTGGATTAGAACCATTGACCTTTTGGTTAGCAGACAGATTCTTTACCACTGCACCACCAGAGATCCTTTGCTTTATAATAGAGGTTGCAATTTATTAATAGGACACCTATTAATTTTACTTTACTTAGTGGGAGCTCTGGTGGCAGAGTGCCTAAAGCATTTGACTGCTAACCAGAAGGCTGGTGGTTCAAACCCACAAGCCACTCCTACAAAGGAAGATTGGGCAATCCACTTCTGTAGAGATACCATCTTGGAAACCCAAGGAGGGGATGCTATGAATCGAGTGAGTTTGGTTTCTTTGGTTTTGTAGTTGACCAGAAAGTCTCCCTCAAGTGTTTGTTTCACTTTTCTTTAGCTGTTGTGATGGGCTAGCATTTCTAAAACTTAGCAGAGAGCAAGGTAGGTGCAGAAATATTCATGTCTGCCTGTACTTCTTCCATTTTCCCGAGACTGCTGATTTCCATAGTGAAACACATTGTGTTGAATAGCTCTTTTGTGAAGAATCTATTATGATATTTTTTTTTCCAGACAGAATAATTACGTAACAACAGGAAAAGTATGTTACAGAAAACTCACTATTATCTTTTCTGAAAAGAAACAGAACTTTTGAGGAGAAGAGGGGGGAAATTAACTGAGCACACCATGCAATTCACTTTGGGAACAAAGGAAGTTTGATGAAA
>NW_006921956.1:308504-310404 GCF_000298275.1 Orycteropus afer afer | reverse complement strand
CCAACAATGGCAGACAACACAGTACAAAATGTGCCACAAAGCTAGAGATCTTTCCCATATATAGTGGAAGCAGGCCACATGCCAAAGATAACATCTCTTCAACTACTTACTTGCTCACAACAGAGTCTACAATGGAAGTAAGTGATTAAGTCTCATCATGGGGAATAAATACATACAGCTACTAAGCCACTCAAACCCATGGCCCATCCAAGTTGGCACACAACCTTAACTACCACATGCATATATAACACTGAAGTGTGGTATTGTACATTCTAACTCATCAGTAAGTAGTTGGCACTGGGAGTCACCTTGACCTAATTAGCTAATTGACTGAATTAGTTTTTTTCCTTGAAACCTCAAAATTACACATTTCTAAAGAATAAGGCACTATATTTTTCTAGAGTCATTGACATGACTTACTTCTGAAACAGACTGATTAGATGGCTTTGAACAATGAGCCTTGGGCATCCCCTTTTGATGAATAGCCATTATGTACGATCTTAGGAGAGGCGTATTAGAGGTTCAGTGGTAGATCCCTTCCACGCAGAGATCTTAATTTATTTCCAGCCAATTTGCTTTATATGAAGACACCACCTGTCAGTGGAGATTCACATGCTGTTATGATGTTGAATAGGTTTCAGTGGAGATTCCAGCCTAACACTAGATTAAAAAAAGTCTGGTAATCTACTTCCAATAATAAGCCAATGAATACCCTGTGGTCCACAATGGTCTGAAGTGCCATCATGGGTATGGGGCAGGAGTAAGCAATGCTTTGTTCCATTACATATGGAGTTGCCATGAGTCAAGAGTAAGCTCATCTACAGCCAACAATGATCTCAGAAAACTGACCTCTGTTTATTTTTTTGCTGATTTGTTTTCTTTAAAAAGTAAGAATTCCAATCTTTGTAATGAACACAGAATTTCTAATAAATTTTTCAACCTTCAAATGTACCATTTATTCTCAAAAATTATGTATGAGCCTTTTTAACTTTATTTTCAATCTGTTTGTAGTCTAAGAACAGCATTCTTTAGAAAAGAAAGTAATGGCTAGAAAAATATAAGTATACTTTCTGTGTTACTTTCAGTTAAACTGCAAAATTTAAATAGATATTACTTATAGAATATTACCTCTAACTATTTTCTAATAAAGAAGATCGTTTCATAATTCAGAATATATAGAAGGTAATTTTCTTGAGCAATGAAGAAATTGTGCTGCTTCTGAATTACAACATTTGTCATAGCTAAGAACAAAGGGAATTCAGTAGTTTAAAAATTAGTTATGCAAACATAAAGTAACTATGTATGCACTCCCAAGGGTGATAAAATATGGGAACAAGACATGTTTCCTAATGGTTAACATCCCCAAAGAGATTTGTAGAATCTTCCAACTTTATAAAAAATTAATACCCAGGGCATCCTCTCTGATAACATACCTTTAACTTTCAATTATCTGACAGGTATTATTTTTATTTTATCATTTTATTTAAACCATATAACAACAGAAGAAAATATACAGTTTTATTTTATTTTAGGTTCTGGTAGCGAAGTGCATAAGGCACCGGACTGCTAACCAAAACGCTGGTGGTTCAAACCCACCAGCAACTCCTCAGAAGGAAGATGGGGCAATCTACTTCCGTAATGATACCGCCTCGGAAACCCAAAGAGGGGTCGCTACGAGTCGGGTCTGACTTGAGGGCACATAACAACAACAATATGGAAAATATTACTTACTTTTTGAAGTTCAACTTTTTTAGGTGACTTTAATTGACATTTCCACAGAAAATGAGAATATGTATCATCATAATCTGTTTCTATGGTAACTATTTTTTATGCTGAAAATAAAGTTAGGAATATCATAAGAAGAATACCCTTTGTGGAGTTTGGATAAATGAGTATATAT
>NW_006921956.1:305596-307964 GCF_000298275.1 Orycteropus afer afer | reverse complement strand
GATTGCCCAACCTTCCTTCCGAGGAGTGGCTGGTGGGTTTGAACTGCCAGCCGTCTGGTTAGCAGGCAAGTGTCTTAGCCACTATGCTACCAGAGCTACCAGTTGTACCACCAGGGCTCATTCTCATTCACTAATGGACTGTGATTTGCGTACCTGGTAAAATGGCAGTTAACAGTTACTGATGATAACAAGTAAAGAAATTGACATAAGAAACATACATAAGACATTTTCAGATTTTAACTATCAATGTCCCAAAGGCCTGGTACCTAGAGACTGTATGACACAAAATCCAAAGGTTCTTTTTGCTTGATTTTGACTGCATTTCTTAAACTCTCACTCTTTCAGTCAGTCCAATTAAAAAAATAGGAATAATAGTATTTCTCCTACTTCCATTTTAAGACTATTTTGAGAATAAAATAAGAGATTGAGACAGATTTTTCCACTAATCAACATATTCCTCAGTAATCACCTCTGGAAGTACCTGGTGTTTTCAGATAATTCCCAATCATCCTCTCTAGTTTTCTCCAGTTTGGGAGCTTGCTTCAGGTACACAGTAAGTATTGTAATAGAGCAGGGAAAAGCATCAATGCAAGAGACCTGTAATACTCAAGATGAGATAATCTTCAAATCTAGAAACTCAAAGCCAATCTTGGCACCTTTAGACAAACGATTAATGTCTCTGCATTTTTTGAGGCATCTCAGGGAGATAATAATTCAGTCTTATCATCTGTAATACAAATACCACCCAAGTATTTCTACAACCCCCAATTTGTTTTTGTAGATGCTTTAAAATATGGTCCTAATATTCCTTTTTCTCCCCTCTCATTCAGGGGAGGAAATTATGGCCTTTTGCCTTTCAATCATGATTACTTGTGACTATTTTGATCAATAGACTTTGGCAGAAGAGATGCAGTGTGTTTTTTAAAGATGTGTGTTAAAAGGTGATGTATGCACAGTTTATTCATTGCAACACTCATGCTTGGTGCTCCTAGCCAACAATGAGCATCAATTTTCAGCTAAGTGACTGAGCCATCATGGATGAAGACTTCAATCCCAGGTCAGTCATGTGACAAGATTTCAAGCCACAACTTCCCAGCCAGGTCCTTCCCAAAATTCTGACACACAGAAACATGAGCATAAATAAAATAAATAGCATAAATAAACATGAGCATAAATAAAATGATTTTATAAGCTGCTAAACTTGTAGTAATTTGTTATGTAGCATTTAGACAAGGAATATTATTTCTCTTTCTTTTACAGGTCTATACATATTTACAAAGGAATAATTTATGCAAAATAAAATGTACAAATTTTCAGAATGTAGTTGGTTGACCTGTATAACCATTCCAAAATTAAGATACAGAGCATTTCTATGAATCTTGAAAGTGGCCCTTTACAAACAATTTTTATTTTCTACTCATCTCCACTCTATCCAGACAACTACTATTCTGAATTCTATTACCATGTTGTTGCTGTTGTCAGGTGTCATTGAGTTAGTTCTGACTTACAGTGACTCTACATACAACAAAACAAAGCACTGCCTGTTCCTGAACCATCCTCATAATCGTTGCTATCTTGAGCCATTGTTGCAGCCACTGTGACCATCCACCCAGTTGAACATCTTTTTCTTTCACTTTATTTCACTGACTCTCTACTTTACTAAGCATGATATCACCTTTCTCCCAGTCATAGTTCAACTTGAGGGGCTTACCTTCTAGCACTATATCAAACAGTGTTCCATTACTATGCATAAGATTTTCAGTGGCCAATATTTTTCAGAAGTAAACCTTCAAGTCCTTCTTCCTAGTCTTTCTGAAAGGTCTTCTGAAATCTGTCCACCATGGGTAACCCTGTCGATATATGGAATACTGGTGCCACAGTTTCAAGCATCACAACAATAGAAAAGCTACCACAGTAGGACAAATTTACCAATTAAACTTGGCAGAGGCTCTCTTGAGCTCCAAGTCTATATTTTACTAAATGTAAATATAGCAGATGAGTAAAATACGCTGCTGTTGAGTTGCTTCTGACTCATGGCACATCTATAGAACTGCCCCATAATGTTTCCAAGGGTGTAACTTTTACAGATGCAAACTGCCACATCTTTCTCCCACAGAGTGACTGGTGGGTTTGAACTGACCTCTTCTTCAGCAGCTGAGGGCTCCTTATAATGTGAATAATTCCAGTGATTAGTGGAAATCATGTGTGCCTTTTCCACACTCTCTTTTCACCCACTAGTTGAACATCCACCATTCCAGGGCACCAGATGGAAAAATGTCAGCATTGTGACTCACTATATAGGTGTGATCTACTCAACATTCACACTGGACTATTTTCTGAAGCAGAAGTAAACATTCCTTTTGTTAAG
>NW_006921956.1:299870-302981 GCF_000298275.1 Orycteropus afer afer | reverse complement strand
AGACCACAGAAGTTGATAAAAATCTTCAATTTCCTCATCTTTGGCTTTGGTGGTTGGTGCATAAATTTGAATAATAGTCATATTAATGGTTCTTCTGTATAGTCATATGGATATTATCCTATCACTGACAGCATTGTACTTCAGGACAGATCTTGAAATATCCTTTGTGCTGATGAATGGCACACCATTCTTCTTCAAACTGTCATTCCCAGCATAGTAAATCACATGGTTTTCTGATTCAAAATGACCAAAACTAGTCCATTTCAGCTCAATAATGCTGACGATATCAATCTTTATGCATTCCATTTCATGGAGCTCTGGTAGACACCTTCATTCTCTATCTCTGTGATTCCTTTTGCTATGTGTCTTGGTTGTGTAATACAATTTTTCTTTAACATGTATTTTTATTTTGCTATCTCAATATCAGAAGGAAGTTTAGGTAATTTACTTCCATAGTGATACTGCCTCGGGAACCCAAGGAAGGGTCACTATTAGGACCTACTCGAGGGCACGTAACAACAACAACAACATCTCAATATAATCATTGAGAATCAGTGAAGTCTTGAAGAATTGCCTCTTTGATGTTTATATATCAACAGTATTTGTTGATCTAAGAGTTTTAATTTTACAAGAACAAAAACTTTTTTTTCTATAAATTGTAGGATAAACTGATCTGAAGATCTTTACCATCTACTGCTTAATCATCAGTGGTCATTACTTTCTGTTTATTTTGCTGAAGCTCAATCTGAAGTTTTATACTAAAGTGTTTGCATTAGCTTATGATATATATGCCCACATATGTCATATAAGTAGGACATGGTAATTTTTTTTTTCTGGTTTAATTTGCAATGCAAAAAGAGTTCAAAAACTATTCACTAAAATACTTCTAAATCTAATAATATTTCATTAATAAATTAGGAGGTTCATTTTTAAATTTATAAGAAAAGATATACAATAAAAGCAGAAAACACAAAGTCTCCCTCTTACGGAAATAAGATTTGAGAGATGGTTGTTGCTGTTGCTGTGTGGTGACATTGAGTCGGTTCTGACTCATAGCTCCCGACATGCTCCCCATGTACAACAGAATGAAATACTGCCCAGGTCAGTGCCGCCCAGGTCAGTGCCATCCTGACAATCTTTGCTATACTTGAGCCCAGTATTGCAGCCACAGTGCCAGTCCATCTTGTTGAGGTTTTCCCCTTTAGAAATGAGATCAATTACCTCACTTGAATTCCCTGTTTCATAAAATTCAAAATATTTTTGATAATTCTTCATCTTCCTTCATTCTTTCAAACAGTTTGTGGATTGTATATAATTCACCAGGATATACTCCTTAAAAACAAAAGGATTCTCAAAGTTTGTAGGTAAATATGTTTTTATGTCTTAGAACCTTATATTCATTATGTATTGGTATCTGGTTGTGTAGTGCCTAAGACATCTGACTGCTAACCAGAAGGCTGGTGGTTCAAACCCACCAGCCACTACTTGGAAGGAAGATTGAGCAATCTACTTCCATAAATATACTGCTTTGAAAATCAAAGGAGAGGTCACTATGAGTTGAATTGACTCAACTGCAGTGTGTTTGTTTTTCTTTTGGTTTATCAGAGACAGTGAGCTATACAAAATGCAACTGTGCTCACTTTTCATAGCATAGAATTTTTGCTCTACATCTTTAACTGGCCAAATAGCCACACAAATACAACATATCTAAAATTTAATCTGAAATTTCAAAAATTCTAAATAACCTCATTATGATTGTATGCACTAATTATGAGAGTAGATAAAATAATCCTTTTAAAATTTTGAAAATAATTGTGATGGATGTCAAAAGAAACTCTGAAACTTGCTCTTGAATGGAGAGTAGCTAAAGCAAGTGAAATAAATGATGAAGTAAAAAAAAATGATCTGAAAAGAAAATTTCACAAGACAGGTCTAGAGGACAACATAAACTGTTATAATGAAATATGTAAACACCTGGATTTAGAAAAACAAAAGAGAACATACTCAGCATTTTTCAAGCTGAAAGAACTGAAGAAGTAATTTAAGCCTCAAGTGGTGATATTGGATTCTATGGGCAAAATATTGAATCATGCAGGAAGCATCAATACACAAAACATCAAAAGGAATACATAGAGAGGCACTGTACCAAAAATAATTGGTCAATGTTCAAATATTTCGAGATGTAGAATATGATCCAGAACTTATATTACTGTAGTTAAAAGTTCAAGCTGCACTGAAGGAATTGATGAAAAATAAGGCTCCAGAAAGAAATGGAATACCCATTGAGATGTTGCAACAAATGGATGCTGTGCTGGAGGCACTCAATCACGTATACCAAGACATTTGGAAGACAGGTACCCAGCCACACTACTGGAAGAGATCCATATATGTGCACATTCCAAAGAAAGGTGATCCAACAGAATGCAGACATTTTCAAACTATATCATTAATATCATTTGCATGCATAATTTTGCTAAAGATAATTGAAAAATGGTTACAATAGTATATTAACAGAGAACTGCCAAAAATTCATGGCAGAGTCAGAAGAGGATGTGTAATAAGGGATATCATTGCTCATTGGATGATTGATCTTGGCTGAAAGCAGAGAATACCAGAAAGATGTTTACTATTGTTTTATTGACTATTCAGAGGCATTTGACTGTGTGGATCATAAGAAATAATAGATAACATTGCAAAGAATGGGAATTCCAGAACATTTAATTATGCTCGGGAAGAAACTGTGTATAGACCAAGAGGCTGTAGTTTGAACTAAATGGTTTAAAATCAGGAAAAGTGTGTGTCAGAGTTGTATTCTTTCACCATATGTATTCAATCTGTATGTTGAGCAAATAATCTGAGAAGATGGACTCTATGAAGAAGACATCAGCATCAGTTTTGGAAGGAGACTTACTGACAACCTGAGATATGCAGATGACACACATCTTGATTGCTGGAAGTGAGGAAGACTTGAAGCACTTACTGATGAATATCAAAGACCACAGCCTTCAATATAATTTACACTTCAACACAAAACAAAATCTTCACAACTGGCCCAATAAACAATATCATGAAAAATGAAGAAAAGATTGAAGTTGCCAAGAATTTCATTTT
>NW_006921956.1:296124-299380 GCF_000298275.1 Orycteropus afer afer | reverse complement strand
ACTATGGCCTACTAGAAGAACAAACAAGTTTGTCTTGGAGGAAGTACTGCCAGAATGCTCCTCAGAAGAAATAATGGCCAAAATTCATCTCTCATACTTTGGTCATGTTGTCAGAAACAACCAGTTCCTGGAGAAGGATATCATGCTAGATAAAGAAGACAAGATGGGTTGACATAGTGGATGCAGAGATGCTGCCACCCCAGCAGTGCTTCATTTTATTTTACTATGAGTGCCTGTAGGAGTTCTGGTAGCGTAGTGCCTAAGACACTTGACTGCTAACCAGAAGGCTGGCGGTTCAAACCCACCAGCCACTCTTTGGAAGGAAGGTCGGGTAATCTACTTCCATAGCGATACTGCCTTGGAAACCCAAGGAGGGGTCATTATTAGTTGGGTGCTACTTGATGGCACATAACAATAACATGAGTTACTGTGAGTTGAAACTGCTGGGATGGCATCTAACAACAACAACCTGTCACCTCATTTATTCTTCACTAACATTTTATTTTGATAAATTTTAAATCTACAGACAAGATTCAAGAAGAATAAAATTTACCGCATATAATCATCATCTGGGAGCTCTGGTAGCGTAGTGCCTAAGACACTTGACTGCTAACCAGAAAGCTGGCAGTTCAAACCCACCAGCCACTCCTCGGAAGGAAGATTGGGCAATCTACTTCCGTAGTGATACTGCCTCGGAAACCCAAGGAGGGGTTGCTGTGAGTCGGGTCCGACTCAACGGCACATAACAACAACAACAACAATTATCATCTAGATTGACCAATCGTTAACATTTTGCTACATCATACAGTTATCACACACTCATACATCTTTGCTCTGCTGAAACATTTGATGTATACAGTGATATCAAGAAATCTTATGCTTCAATATTTTAGCAAGTATCTCATAAGAAAACCACAAAAACACATTACTCAATATAATACAATACAATTTATACACTTAGAAAACTTAACACTAATATATTACTATTTTATAGTATCCTTAATCAAATTTACCAATTATCTTAATAATTTTATTTATAATCTTTATAAATAAAGCTAAGAATCAATAATCATCTATCTCATTTCATTTTCATAATTTTTTTTAAATTTAGTTTATCTTTCCTTTTCTTTCATTACATTGCAATAAGTAGTTGAGTTTTTTTTTTTTTTCCCCCAGAATGCAATTTCCATTCATTTGATTATTTTATCATGGTTAGACGCAGATTGACCTATTTTTTTCCCCCATGTATATGTATAGGTGTTGAATTTTTATTTTTCAGTGCTTGCATCACAAGAAACATAATACAAACTTTTTGTATCTTTACTTTCAAAGTAAAAAACTTAGGTTTTTTTTTTTTTTGGCCAGGTTTTTTTTTTTCCTTTCTGCCAGACAGCTAAGGTCTTTATCTATCCTGCTTTAAGGCTTTAGGGTTTTCTGGTCTCCTTAGATGACCTGAAGAGAGGTTTCTTTATCCCATTCTTGAGTTCATCCGTTCAGAGCTTCTGCCCATAACACGTGTGTCCCATGGGCGTTCACACTTAGCTGATCTTGTAGTCTCACCCTATTCTTCTAGGAGCTAGAATCCACTCAAAAGGACTGATAATATTTCAAATGTTATATTAAAGTAGTGCAAGGAAAAATAAAAAATAAAAACACAGCTATAGTGTTGATTGTTACTTCATAAGGTTTCTAAGGTGTAAATCTTTACTGAAGCAGACCACCTCATCTTTCTTCCCCAGGGCAGTTGATCAGTTCAAACCTCTGGCCTTTTAGTTAGTAGTCAATTGCCTTAACCACTGCACCACCACACCACCAGAGCACGTTAACCAAAAAGACCAAACTCATTGCCATTGAGTCAAATCCAACTCATACTGACCCCCAATGGGTTTCTGAAGCTGTAAATATAAAAGGAATGAGGTTGCCCTATCTTCCTTCCATGGAGCAGCTGGTGAGTTTGAAACACTGACCTTCTGGTTAGCAGTTAAATGCCTTGTCCACTATGGCACAAAAGCTCCTTCCAGAGTACTTAAAAAAGAAAAAAAGAAAAAAAAAAAAAAAAACACTGCTGTGGAGTCCTGTCTGACTCACAGCGACTTCTCTTGAGTTTCCCAGGCTGTATGAGAGCAAGAGAAGTCTTTAAAGTCTCCACTCTGGTGTCCTCTGGACTCTGTTCCTGATCCCCAAACTTTCTAATGGGGCTCTGCCAGTCTCAACAGCCCTCCTTCCACCGGCAAATGCCTTAGGGTTTGACAAGGCTCAACTTCATATTTTTGTGTTTTTCTGCTTTCAGTGATACTAGGGTAATTACTTTTATTGTAAGTCTTTGAAGCAACTAAGAAGGTATGTCTTGTATCATGGTTGTGGCATTTTTTAAATTCAACTCTAGAGCTATCACTTAGGCTGCAACTACTAAAAAACTAAGAAACAAAAACTTTGCTGATGATTTTCATGCCTTATTTTCAATTTATCTTTGTACATGCAACATATTGCTGATTTTTTTTTTTTCTTTCTGTTCCTACTGTTCTTCTCAATTCTCTTTCGAGGACTTAGATGTGCCTGATACATCTATGGTATTTTCCATTGCTTCAGATGCAATGTGAAAGCTGGGTAATCAATAAGGTAGAGTGAAAAAGATGGATGCCTATGAATCACGGTGTTGGTGAAGAATATTCCGTATACAATGGATTGCTAAAAGAATGAACAAACTTGTGTTGAAAGAAGTACAGACAGAAGGCTCCTTAGAAATGAAGATGGTAAGACTTTGTCCCTTGTACTTTGGATATGTCATCAGGAGGGAGTGGTACCTGAAATGTAATATCATGCTTGATAGTGAAGAGAGTTAGTGAAAAATAGGAAGACTCTCAACAAGATGGCTGAAATGTAACAATGATTGTCAGTGGCAAAGGACAGCTGTACGTGGGGTTGCTATGAGTAGGAGCCAACTTGAAGGCACCTATCAGCGCAATAACAGAATCACTGATCTCCTGAGTAGCAGAGTGAGAAGAAGTGTTGAACCAGTATCCCAGAAGCAGGTGTATGAAGCTCATTTTATTGTTTACTTATTTTTTTTTTGGGATATTCACTGAGTAAAGCATTAAATTTTGAAGATCTCACATGAATAGTATCTAATTCCTTGTTTAATTTTCTACAGTAAGCTCTCAAGGGATATTTAATAAAAAATGTATAAAATATACATATTGCATACATTTTTCTTCATGTGGCCTCACAGGAAGAGAAAAATGGAAAACCGGAAGTA
>NW_006921956.1:293461-294004 GCF_000298275.1 Orycteropus afer afer | reverse complement strand
ATTATCCATTAAACCACAAAGGAAACAAAACAATACCTCAATGTTGATATTATGCTGGCCATGATCAATGACCATAAATGCAATAAACCTAGAGATCAATAATCCAAAATAACTGAAGATGTGTATATCTGGAAGTTAACATAAACATACATACATATTCCTATGTACCTAAAGGATTTTGGATTGAAAGATGACATTTAATTAAAAAATTACAATTACCCAAAAACAACCAAAAATGTTGTAAGCACTCTGCTGTAACAAAAGTGTATTCAATAGGAAAAGAAATGTTGAGAATATATTAAATAACCCTGTCTTCAATAAGCTAGGGGGGAAAAAAAAAAAAAAGATAGCCAAAGTGAATTACTCACTGTGGTTGAGCTGTTCAACTCATAGCAACCCCTCCTTGGGTTTCAGAAATGGTATCTCTAAGAAAGTAGATTGCTCAATCTTCCTTCTGAGAAGGGGCTTGTGAGATTGAACCACCAGTCTTCTGGTTGGCAGTCAAATGCCTTAGTCACTACACTACCAGAGATCCCTCCAAAG
>NW_006921956.1:274645-277989 GCF_000298275.1 Orycteropus afer afer | reverse complement strand
TGTGAACCCATGAAAACTTTAGCCTGTTATTGTCCAACTTAAAGCCTTAAAACTGCAGGTGAATAGATTGATCAGATGTTTTCCCTAGTGAGAACAGCTTTGAGAGAGCTGTTATTACGCTGTCCCCTCTCCCCTCTTCCCAATGAAGAAAGCTTCAGATAATCATTCCAGAGCCTAACATGGGCAGGCTGCAGACAGGAAGACAAACTTGTTCTTGCCTTCCTTGTGGACCCAAGAAAGGTAAACAAACCTTAGCAGGCCTGAACCTATCATGAGGTCATCTAGAGAAGTGAAGTACCTACAAGAGGAAGAGTCTATGTAGGGAGGATTACTGGAAGCCAGAGCTATCTGTTTATAAGGATCCAGCCAAGAGATTGTTGTTGTCAATTGTTGTCTACTCATTTTGAACCAGTGGTGACCTCATATGCTGCAAAAGGGAACTGCTCCATAGAATGTTTAAGGCTATGACATTGTGAAAGCAGACTTGATGATAACTGATGTTTTATATACATGCATACATGTATATAGAAATGTGTGCATGTGTGTATAAAAAAATGAGTTTGGCAATAGTCAGGGGGCAATTAGAATTAGCCAGAAAAGGGAGGATTATTCAATAAACACTTTTAGGACAGTTTGATATTCGTATGTAAGTAATAAAATTAGTTGCTCATTCCATTTACTCAAGTTCCAGATAGAATAAAAGCATAAACATAAATAACAAAGCAATGAAAATATTAAAAGAAAGTATAGGAAATATGTTTATGACTTTTGGGCAGAGAAGGACTTTGTAAACAAAACCTATAAACACCATAAATTAAAGGAATCATAAATTTACCTTATTAAAATTTAAAGCTTCTCTAAAAAAAAGAAAAATTAACTAGAGTAAAAGCAAGCAGTAGACTGGGAGAATATATTAATACCATAAATAATGCTAAAAATTACTCTCCAGAATACAAAAGGAAATCCTAAGAATAAAAAATGTAGGCATGCCGATAGACACTTGCAAAATGTCCACGAGCTAGCAACTCACAAATGAAGAAGTAAAAAATGTCTAAGAGCTTCAGAAAAACAGATTACCATTAATAGTATTTAGGTAAATGCTAAAATGGAGCACTGGTGTTGTAGTGGGTGCAGCATTAGTCTGATAGGCAAAAAGTGGGTGGTTCAAATCCACCACCAGCTCCACAGAAGGAAGATGAGCCAATATAGCCTCAGAATACAAAAGGAAATCCTAAGAATAAAAAATGTAGGCATGCCGATAGACACTTGCAAAATGTCCACGAGCTAGCAACACACAAATGAAGAAGTAAAAAATGTCTAAGAGCTTCAGCAAAACAGATTACCATTAATAGTATTTAGGTAAATGCTAAAATGGAGCACTGGTGTTGTAGTGGGTGCAGCATTAGTCTGATAGGCAAAAAGTGTGTGGTTCAAATCCACCACCAGCTCCACAGAAGGAAGATGAGCCAATATAGCCTTAGAAACCCAATGGGGGTTGCTGTGAGTTGGAATTGACAGGATGGTAATGGCTTTGGTTTTGGTATTTTTTAATTAAAACAAACAAACCAAAAATATGAAAGTTCAAATTGCTAAGAATTTAGATAGGCTTATTTTCTTACTCTGTACCAATAAACCAAAACCAAACTCACTGTGATCCAGTGGATTCCAAATCATAGCGACTCGAGGCTGTAAATCTTGATGGAAGCAGACGTCCTCATCTTTATTTTGTGGAGCAGCTATTGGGCACAAACCAAACAGCTTAACCACCACACCACCAGGGCTCCTTACTCTATACCAATAGGGGTAAATTTATTTAGGAACTTGATGAGAAATAGATTGGACAGAATTTATTAAAGTAAGTCATATATTTTAAATGCCTATGGCCTATAAGCCAATAATTCAGTTTGTGGACAATTACTTTCACCCTTCAGGACATCATGTTTGGTAAAGTAGTGGGTAGAGAATAGGAAAGAAATCATCTGTGAGATGAATTTACACTGTTGCTATAACTAATACACCACAGATTGTGAGTGTGGTACAGGACAATATTTCCAATGTTCCCTCCTGTTATAAATAAGATTGCCATGAGTCAAAGCTGGTTAGATGACCACTAACTACAACAACAACTTTCACATATGTATATAAGAAGACAAAAAATATAGATGAACCTAAATTGTATCTTTGTAGTAGTGAAAACTGGAAGAAAAAAAATAAATATGTATCAATGAGAAATAGCTAAATTAACAATGACTAATTCATACATGACATTCTATATGATATTTATAAAGAATAAGAGAGATCAACTGGCATCAGTCATGTAGTGAAGAAAAGGTCTAATGCGCATATTGCAAAACTATTTAAATAAAAAGTCACAGAATAATATTGTCTTATGAAGGTACATACATACATGCAAAAGGCACAGAAAGCTATCTGGAGGTACCTACAATAAACTGTTGCCAGGTGCTTTTGGGGAGAGAACTGAGACTTCAGTGGTTGTGGTTGGTGTAGTGAACAAGGAGAAGTTTAAATATCTGTCAAGTTTTAGTTTTGTATAATATCTAGTCTGGTTGAAAGGAGACAGACTACAGGATCACTTGGATACAAAAACCAAATCCAAACCCACTACCATCAAATTGATTGCAACTCATAGAGAGATCCATGCAATTTTTTTCTTGTCCATTCTTTGTGTTCTATCATTATATCTTATACCACATGGGTACTACATTTGTAGATCAATGGATAGTCCCCAGAGGAGTAAAAAAAAAAAAAAAAAAAGTGTGCTTAAGCTTCACCACCTTTATTAATATGGAAATGTGAAGATGTACTACCCATTTTCAGGGATATGGTTGTGTGTAAATTTTGTGGTTCTTGTCCTTAATTGGTTTTGTCAATGAGTCAGTCAAGATAGTTAATCCTTTTCATTTCTTTCAAAGAAGTTAGCATACTATATCCTTTAAATACTTCCAAGTATTTAAAATTTTACCTAAAATAGTAAATAAAATAAAACTGTTTTAAGGAAGGAGGACTTGGTGCTTCAACTGGTCCCTTTACAATAAAGACCTGAGAAACCAAGTGAAATAGATATAGATGATAATTCTGGAACTCTGAGCTAAAAATGAGAGGATAAAGTATAAGACACTGATTGGAAAAAGAAATTGAATTAGAACAGCAATCAGCGAGAGAGATTTAGCCGAGGCTTGCTGCCAGCCAGCCCAGCACAGCTTGGCTATTTAGGAATGTACCAGGCAACATGCATAGATGAGAAGCTGGTTTTATGGAATCCCCAAGACAGAGATACCGTGTCAATAAATCTGGAGTGAAGGTGAGCAGAAAAAGAGCTAGAT
>NW_006921956.1:272478-274545 GCF_000298275.1 Orycteropus afer afer | reverse complement strand
GAGATGCTGGACTCTAGGTGGTCCCCCTTCGTCTCTTGAGTCAGGACAGAAACCAGAAACTGGTTGCACTTGCCCATAATAGTGGATGATGACCAGAGAAATGTGCTCTTCTGCCATCCCCCACACATCTTCCAGTGACCACGTATAAGATTGCCTATGCTGCATCATTCGGTGGCCACTGATGCCTCCTACCTCCCTCCCCGATCCAGTTCACCTGTTCACCTGGATGGTCTCCTTCCCACACCACCACATGGTCCCTTCCTTCAAGGAAACCCCAGCAAACCATAAGGCATTTATGCAGATCACTCACTGTGGGCCTGGCAGTCATGTAGTTAATGAGGCATGCTTTCATATATCACTTATGGCATGCCCATTGCTTTCACAATTGGGGGCGTGCACTCTCACAGACTACACACCACATGCCTGTTGCCACACCATTTCACTGGCAACTGAGGGTGTGTGCTCATACGCAGAATATGTTACATGCCCACTGTCTCCATAGTTGGCAGCACACTTCCCTACAGATAAGGTGCCTTAGCTATTATAAGCACATGCCTGCTACCACACCCATCATTTTTCTCCTATTTTATGTTTTTCTTTTTTCCACTTCTTACTTTTTATTTTGTTTTTAAAACATATCTTCTCTATTCCTCTTTTTCATCCTTTACTTTTATTTCTGTTGTCTCCTCTCTGTCTCTTTTTGTGCCCTATCTGGCAATAGACTGACATAGAGGCCCAGTAATTAGCTACAGCTGCCATACCTGCCACCTACCACCCCATGCCAGGTGAGTACCACCACCTGGTCCCACATCACTGGATGATCAACTGGTAGTGAAAACAACTGCTCAGTCTGCCATGTCTACTCTACAAGACCACAAAAGAGACCTGCACCCACATCCCCACCCATTATCCCACCCATTCAGAGATAAGGTGGTATGTACCCCACTGCTGCCAAATAGTGACCAGAGCAGCACACTCATGCCACCTGCTCAGATATATTAAATAAATAACTTAAAAAGGAAGAAAAAAAAGGCAAAACAAACCAACATAAAATCAGCAAATAAATACAGTAATACTGCAGTGTCTCAGACATAACAGCAACAGCTAATGAAACAAATGAACAGGACAAGATGATTCAATCAAGTGACCAAGAATAAAGAAGTAAAGAACCAGGAAACCTCCCTGAGGAAGAAATGGTAATGGAATTACCTGATAAGGAATTCAAAGACTTGACTTATATAGAAAGCCCACAAGAAATCCAAGAAAGCATGAATTAATTCAAGGAAAAACAGACAATATCCTAGAAGAATTCAGGTAAACAATTGTTATTGTTGTAAGGGGCCACTGAGACAAATACAATTCATAGTGTCCCTGTGTATAACAGAATAAAACATTGTGTGCTCCTGCACCATCCTCACAATCTTTGCTGCATTTAAGTGCATTGTTGCAGCCACTGTGTCAATCCATCCCATGGAGAGTCTTCTTTTTTCAATCCATCCCATGGAGAGTCTTCTTCTTTCATGCTTACCCTCTGCTTTACCAAGCATGACGTCCTTCTCCAAGGGCTAGTCCCTTCCCGATAACATGACCAAAGTTTGAGACAAGAAGTCTGGCCATTCTGACTTCTAAGGAGCATTCTGACTGTTGGTGAGTAGTAACTTGGGTCTTAAAAGCTATTGAGCTACTCTCTAAGATACAACTACTGGCCACTCCCCATCTGGAGTAAATAAGAGTGAAGAAAGTTAAAGACTCAAGGAAATAATTAGTCCACAGACCAAATTAACCATGTGAACCATTCCCTGCTCTATCCTGAGACCAGAAGAACTAGATGTTGCCCAGCTGCCACTAACAACACTTCTGCTTGGGACCACAGAATGTCCTAGACAGAATAGGAGAAAAACATAAAGGAAAATTCAAAACCATAAAAAAGGCCAGACCTACTCATCTATGGAGATGGGTCAAACTCCCAAGAGTGCCCTTAGACACATTTTAAACTTGGAACTGAACCCATTCCTGGGGGTCACCTTGTAGCCAAACAACAGACAGGTCTGTAGGGTGAAAAATAGC
>NW_006921956.1:270412-270963 GCF_000298275.1 Orycteropus afer afer | reverse complement strand
AACTAACAGACCTGTCCTGGAAGAAGTACAGCCGAAATACTCCTTGGAAGTGAGAATGGCCAGACTTTATCTCACCTACTTTGGTCACGTTGTCGGAAGGGACCATTTCCTGGAGAAGGATGTCATGGTTGGTAAAGTGGAGGGTCAGTGAAAAAGGGGAAGACCCTCAACAAGATGGACTGACACAGTGGCTGGAACAATGGGCTTGGGTATAGCAAGGATTGTGAGGATTGTGCCGGACTGGGCAGGGTATATTTGAGTGGGAGCTGACTCAATGGTACCTAACAACAAAAACAACAACATATACAACAAATTAGATTCCTGTTTAACAATTCATACATTTGTGTATATCTATATATATCTATATAGAAATCATATAAAATCACATATATATGATTTTCTGGTTGCTCCACTTCCATTAATCCAACTTCTCTGCCTACACCCTCCACCTTCTTATCTTTGCTTTAGGGTAAATGTTGACTGGTCTCAAATAGATTATATATATATATATATAGGAGCTCTGGTAGCATAGTGCCTAAGGCACTTGACTG
>NW_006921956.1:267437-268827 GCF_000298275.1 Orycteropus afer afer | reverse complement strand
TAAATATGTCCAAAGATAGAAACATTTACAGGATTTCTTTAAGAATTAGTATGCTTTACTCAATAGGGTATTTAAGACACATTATTTTCACATAAGATATATTTATTATCATTATAGTATGTCTTAATTTCATCTTACCAAACATTTTATATTTTGTCTCCGCCACTCCTCAGAAGGAAGATTGGGCAATCTACTTCTGCAGAGATACTGCCTTGGAAACTGAAGGAGGGATCGCTATGCGTCGGAGATGACTCTACGGTGCATAACAACAACAATGTATTAACCAAAATTAAACTCTACAAATTGTGATGTATCATATTTAAATGGGAACAATTCTTTTAGGGAGAATAAAAGCAAAACCTTTTGAAGACACTATGGTGGTCTTCAATGAAAAGTCATTAAGCATGTGAAGGGTACAGTGGTGAACTTGGTAATTGCACTTAACCGCAGGGCACTGGAGTTGGCAGAATGCCGAACGAAGTTCGATCTTAATGCACCAAATGTTAAAAATACCACAAATTCTAAGGAGAAACTGAGTGTTGCTTCTGTGCCTCGAAGTGCACGTAGCCAGTCAGTTGATGGATTAAAGTATTCCTTGAGTAGGCAGTGTTCTTAAGTATTTTCTTAACCTTAGTATACCAGCTTGGAAAGGTCTGCTGAAAACTTAATATTGTAAGGAAAGTTGTCATGGAGAAGAATATTCATCTCTGGAAAGTGAGTACATTATTTTCAGATTTTAAAAAAAGATCCACGATCAATTTCTTTTTGAAGGGTTTCAGCCTTTTTCTCACTCCCTCGACAGTGCCTCCTCTCCTCTTTCTCTCTGCTTCCATTTCTCTTCCTCCTTGCTCCTTCTCCTCCTGCTGTTTCCTCCATCTTCCTCCCCCTTTCCCTTCTCCTTCTCTTTCTGCCTCTCCTCCTCCTCCTCCTCCAGCCCTCTTCTCCCCTCCTCTCATCCTCCTTATCTCTCCCCCCATCTCTTCTCCCATATTCTCTCTTCTCCTCTCTTTTCCTTTCTTTTGCTCTCATTTCCTCTTCCCCGATCTCTTCTCTTTTTCTGTCTTGTTTCTATAGTTAGATCTGAAAACAAGCTGTGAATCCTGGTACAGAAGAGGCTGACTCACTTTTCATTCTTCCTCATTGGAACATTCCCAAAAGAACTTCTGCCACTTCCCCCTACAATATGAGTGAGAGTTGAGTAGTAACTTAATGTTTGTATTATGATAGTGTTACAAAATTAGATGACACAAAGAGTTGTGGCATACAAACTGAGAACACAGGAGTTCTCAGTAACATCTCATTTTTGACCATTAGGGGGAGCCACTGGACTTTAACCTCACATCCTGAAATAGGCATCTGTCTTTGTTATCTGGAGTTGCTGTAAAAGAAA
>NW_006921956.1:263792-266532 GCF_000298275.1 Orycteropus afer afer | reverse complement strand
TTTTTTTTTGGTTGTTGTTGTTATGTTGAGATGTAAACTATAGTCTTTAATCTTCATCCATAAATCCTAATCCAAAGTACAGCTATAGGGGAGGCTTTCTCTCTCAGTGTCTCCTGGTTCTAGGAGGTTTCCAGTGCAGGGACTATGGGTGCAAAGGGCTTGCTCTGCTCCCAGCTATTCTTTCATGGTGATAGAAAGTCCTTCAATCTCTGCTTGTTTATCTAAACTCTTCTATATCTCAAAAGAGATTGATGTAAGGTACAACTTAATCCTATAGATTATACCCTAATTCATTAAATTAAGTGCCAATAATCCTGCCTCATTGACATAATAGAGGTTTGGATTTACAACTTGTAGGATAATTATATCACATCACAAAATGGAGGAAAATTACATAATATTGAGAATGATGGCTCAGTCAAGTTGTCAAGTAATTTTGGGGACATAATTCAATCTATAATGGCATCTTTAAACCAACAACAAAAACAACAACAAAAAAAACTTTGTTATTGAGTACATTGGAATTATTAAAAAGACAAAATGTCTACAAAGTTCTGTTTTCTTTTAATGCCATTTTGAAGTGTAGCTTCCTCAGCATATAATTAAGAAGTGTTGTTTTGAAGTAAAAATTTTAAAGTCCCTGTCTGAGTATATCCTCTGGCATAGTAATAGAGTTGGCCTTTTATTTTAAATGGGCAATTACATTTTAAATAATATGTGGGTTATCACAAGAGTGGCAATATTAAACAGCATTCATTTTGAAGAAGTAAATCAGGTTAAGATGAAAGCATGACTACTTGAGGATAAGAAGACTGAATGAAAAATGTTGGGAACTTCCAGAAATGCAAGCTAGATCCAGAAGAGAACCTGGAATGAGGGATATCATCGCTGATATCAGATGGATCTTCACTGAAAACAGAATACCAGGAAAGTGTTTCTAGTGTTTTACTGACTATGCAAAAGCATTCAACTGTGTGTTGTTGTTGTTGTTAGGTGCCGTCAAGTTGTCTCCAACTCATAGTGACCCTATGCACAGTAGAACGAAACACTGCCCGATCCTGAGCCAGCTCCATGATTCTTGCTATACTTGAGCCCATCGCCACTGCCACTGTGTCAATCCATCTTGTTGAGGGCCTTCCCCTCTTTCGTCGACCCTCCACCTTACCAAGCATGACATCCTTTTCCAGGGAATGGTCCCTTCTGACAACATGACCAAAGTAAGTGTGACGAAGTCTGGCCATTCTCAATTCAAAGGCGCATTCTGACTGCAATTCCTCTGGGACAGAACTGTTAGTTCTTTTAGCAGTCCATGGTACTTTCAGCATTCTTCACCAACACCACAACTCAAAAGCATCAACTCTTCTTTGGTCTTTTTATTCATTCATTGTCCAGTTCTCATATGCATATATGGCAATTGAAATTACCATGGCTTATGTCAGGTGCACCTTAGTCCTCAAGGAGACATCTTTGCTCTTCAGCACTTGAAAGAGGTTCTTTGCAGCTGATTTGCCCAGTGCTATACCTCATCTGAAGTCCTGGCTGCGGTTTCTGTTGGCGTCGATTGTAGAACCAGGAAATGTGAAATCTTTGACAATTTCAATCTTTTCTCCATTTATCATAATATTTCTCATAGTTCCAGTTGTGAGAATTTTTGTTTTCTTTATATTGAGATGTAATCCATACTGCACACTGTATTCTTCAATCTTTATCAATAAGTATTTCAAGTCATCCTCACTTTCAGTAAGCAAAGTTGTGTAGTCAGTGTATCACACTGTATGGATCATAAAAAATTATGGATACCACTGACAAGAGTGGGAATTCCAAAACACTTAATTGTTCTCATGAGGGAGCTGTACATAGACCAGAAGAAGCTGTCATTAAAACAGAACAAGGGGATATTTCATGGTTTAAAAGCACAAAAGTAGTACTTCAGGATTATGTCCTTTCACCATAATTATTCAATCTGCAGCTTAGCATATAATCTGAGAAACTGGATTATATGAAGAAGAACATGGCATCAGGATTGGAGGGAGACTCATTACTAACCTGTGATATGCAGAACACAAGCTTGCTTGCTGAAAGTAAAGATGACTTAAAACACTTATTGATGAAGACTAAAGACTACCATCTGCAGTATGGATTACACTTCAATACAAAGAAAATGAAAATCCTCACAACTGGATCAATAAGCAATATCACAATATATAGAGAAAAGATCAAAGCTGACAAAGGTTTCATATTACTTGGATCCACAATCAACCTCAACGGAAGCAGCAGTCAAGAAATTGGACGATGTATTGCATTGGGCAAATCTACGTCAAAAGACCTCTTTAAAGAGCAAAAAACTGCTTTGAAGACTAAGCTGTGCCTAACTCAAGCTCTGGTGTTTTCAGTCACCTCACATGCATGTGGAAGCTGGACAATGAATGAGGAAGACTGGAGAATTGATGCTCTTGAGTTGTGGTCTTGCTGAAGAATGCTGGAAGTACCAAGAACTCCCAGAAGGATTAATAAATGTGTCCTGGAAAATGTGCAGCAGAATGCTCCTTGGAAGTGAGAATGGCCAGACTTCATCTCACCTATTTGGCCTTGGTGACAGAAATAATGCTGGAACTCGTATGGTAGAATTTTGCAAGACCAATGACTTGTTCATTGCAAACACCTTTTTTCAACAACACAAATGGAGGCTGTACACGTGGACTTCACCAGATGGAACACACAGGAATCAGATTGACTACAT
>NW_006921956.1:255602-261694 GCF_000298275.1 Orycteropus afer afer | reverse complement strand
GGGCAGTGTTTCATTCTGTTGTGCATGAGGTCACTATGAGTCGGAAATGACTCGACAGCACTTAACAACAACAACAACAAATTTTGTTCATATTGTCAGAAAGAATCATTCCCTAGAAAAAGATATCACACTTGGTAAAGTGGAGGGTTAACAAAAAAGATGAAGGCCCTCAACAAGATGGATTGACACAACAGCTACAACAATGGGCTCAGGTATAGCAAAGATTGTGAGGCTGGTATAGGGCCAGGCATTGTTTCATTCTGTTGTACATAAGGTCACTATGAGTTGGAGCTTCGGACCTGACTTGAGAGCGCCTAACAATAACAACACACATATGTATCTAGATCTAAGCATAGATCTAGATCTAGATATATTTGTTTGTTTATTTTTGGGTTATTTAACATTTCTATATTGTCAAAGTAAGTGTCAAAGAAAATGATGGTCTGGAGTTACTGGCTGATTTACCTGCCATTTCTTTTTATATCATGTCATGCAAGTCAAATAAGACTTTCAAGTTGTACCAGTGAATCTGAAATGCAATTTCACTGTCAATATGTGAATTAGAAGCAAACTTTTGATTCAAGGTACAAATTAGGAAAGCTTATAGCCTTGACAATTCCACAAAAGAACTTCAAAACATTCTGAAATATTTGATTAATAAATATGCTAATGATGCATTTTGAATGTTAAAGAAAAAAATGAATCTGTGTAAGACTACTTGTTCTATGAATGTAGACCCTTATAAAATCATGCATTAAGAGGTTTAGCGAAAGGTCCTGGAAAAAAATAAGTGACATGTTGGGAAAGTTATCACTTCTTGCATTAACATAGCAGGGGAGAAAATCAGTCATTAAAATAGTCATTTATTCCAGAAGTATGGTATTTTCAAATAGTTAGTTACAATGTTAAGGTATTATGTCAGCATAAATATTGTCAAAGTTTTAAGATAGTATATTAATATCATACAAAAAGGATTGTATCATGAAGTATATAATGCTGCACTGCCAATTCAAAAACTTATCTAAAAAGAAGATGATTATCAATTGTATCTTTGTCTCTATTCTGTGACAGTCTAAACTGAATACATTTTAGAAATGAAACTTATGTTGGCTCATCCGAGGGGAAAAGAATGAAAATGAAATGCATCACAGGGAGTTTAGGACTATATTATAGTCTAAATTAAATACCCATTTTGCCTCTAATATGAGCCATTGTTTCTAAGCTGCACAGAGATGGAATTCAGCTAAAGCTAAAACTATTTTCCTGCTCTGCTCTTGGAACCCCAAAGTCAGAACATTCAGCATGATGTCAGGCAATACTCCCATAAATTGTAAAGTAATGTGACCCCTAAAACTGGAAAATTTATTGGCAAGGTGAAAATACCATAACTTTGGGACTTCCCAGACTTGGTTTCACAGCCAACTCATAGGAGGTAGGAGCTGCAAGGGACCACCTGTTAAGACATAGGTTTTAAAGAGTAAGAATCCAAGACTCATAAAAGTTATCATTTGGTTACCCTCACTGATTGAAAGGATATTAGCTGAGATCGGTGACCTCAGAAAATTCCCCAAACAATGAGGAAGAAATGATGAAGCTGATAATTTTTCACTTTGGTCTATAGGATTCCTCTCTTCTTTTTCCACTCTCTTTCTCTCTCAGAAAATATGTAATTAACTGCACTATTACTGTTCCTGCCTACTGCTTTTTTTATGTATATAAATATAACTTTCTGTTTGAAATTCAAATTTTTGTTGAATCAAAAAATCAATTTGAATAATTCAAGGCATGGGATAAAAAATGCTATTTTTGTTTTGAGAAAGTAACCATCTTAAATCAAGTAGAACATATCAGGAAACGAGGTCACAGCTAGAATCACAAATGAGTTTGGGACAGAGTTGTGTAACTCAACGTGTTGACATAGACAAAAGTCAGGTCACCACATTTGAAAATTAGACATTGTTTTTGTGCGTTGTCAAATCATTCTTGAATCACATACATCCTATGTGACATAATAGAATTGCCCCATAAGGCTTTTTTGGCTGAGATGTTTACGGAATAAGATCATCAAGTCTTCCTCCAGAGACCAGCTGTGTGGGTTCCCACTGCCAACCTTGTGGTTTGCTTGGTGATTACTTAAACTTTTGCACTACTAGATGTTACGAATACAATTATGGGAAATTATCTTATTTTCAATTAGAAAATGAATTTAATAAATTACCCAAAATGTATTCATTGCTAGTAGGTTTAGCCACATATATATATATTTTTTAATAATATTTGCATTTTACCACAAAGACCAAAGGAACGATAACTTTAAGTGTCTGTGGGTGTCTGTACATATAGAGAAGAGAAAGAAATTGTTAGCAGTAGCAAAATATCTAGTAAACCCATTATACAGAATAGATTAAAATTTAGAAAACAAGTCACCAAAATATTTTAGCTAACAAACTTTCTATAAACCTGAAGGAAAATGTCATGTTAGATCTTCCCCTCCTTACAGAAAGTCTAGGTGATGTCATTTTTGCTATCAGTTAGGTTGTGTAACATCAGTCATAATCAAATGTCTGTCTTAATGTGCCTTAATAGTTTAATGAATTCAATTCAGTTCATTTTTAATTTTACAAGGCTTTGTTATTTTGCCAAGAGTTCATAGCTAATAATTGTAATTACTGTAGAAAAGATACTATGTAGGAAAAAATTACATATACTATGTGGAATATTTGAGGCTGTTGGTCAGTATCAATGGTCTTTGATTTAAAGACATCAGTTATCTAAATCTGCTTCTATGTAAGAACTCCTAGATGAATAAATGTTTTTATTGAAAATCCTTTATGCTATTTTGAAAGGTATTAACATGTTTGACTATGGCTATGAACATTCTTGTGATAAATATCATATTAAAAAAAAATTCATCATCATTGAGTCGAATCTAACTCATAGCAACCCCTATTGGGTTTCCAAGATGGTAAATCTTTACAGAAGTAGATTGCCCAGGCTTCCTTCAATGTAGTGGTCGGTGGGTTTGAACCAGATTTTAGTGCAGCCAATATTATGATGCTCCCATGAGTAAATATGTTCAAAATCCTAGGCATTAGTGAGCTGAAATGGACTGATATTGGCTGTGTTAAATCAGCTAATCATGTAGTCTATAGCAGGAATGACAAATTGAAGGGGAATGACATTACATTCATTTTCAAAAGAATATTCCATCCTCTACCCTGAAATACAATGCTGTCAGTGATAGGATAATATTAACCCACCTGCAGGGAAAAGCAGTTAATTCTACTATTATTCAAATTTATGCCCCAGCTCCTAAAGCCAAAGATGAAGACAGTGCAGGTTTTTACCAGTTTCTGCAGTCTGAAATTGACCAAACATGCAATCAAGATACATTGGTAATTACTGGTGATGCAAATTTGGAAACAAAGAAGAATCATTGGTAGCTGGAAAATATAGACTTGATGATAGGAGTGATGCCAGAGACCAAAAGACAGAATTGTGCAAGATCAATGATTTATTCATTGCAAATATCTTTTTTTCCAACAACATAAACAGCAGCTATACACGTAGACCTCACCAGACAGAATATATAAGAATCAAATTGACTACATATGTGGAAAGAGATAATGGAAAAACTCAATATTATCAGTCAAAACAAGGCCAGAAGCTGACAGTCAAAACAAGGCCAGGCTCAAACCATATGCAATCATATGCAAGGCCCAGGTGAAGCAGAAGAAAATTAAAACAAAATAAATTATAGTCAAAAATGACCCTGATTATATCACGCCCGAAATTTGAGACCATCTGAAGGACAGATTTGACAGATTGCATACCAATGGCTGAAGACTGGATGAGTTGTGGGATGACTTCAAGAATATCATATATGAAAATAGCAAAAGGTCATTAAAAGACAAGAAAGGAAGACAAGACCAAAAACGGATGTCAGAAGAGATGCTGAAACTTGCTCTTGAACGGAGAGTAGCTAAAGCATATGGAAGTAATGATGAAATATTATCATTAATAACAAACATTAATCTATAGGTGGATACGGGATAGGTAGGTAGGAAAAGAATGTTGCAAAAGTAAATTGATAGGGAACTGCCAGAAATTGAAATTGGATTCTGAAGAGGGTGTGGAACAAAGGATATCATTGCTGATGTCAGATGGATCTTGGCTGAAAGCAAAGAACAGCAGAAAAATGTTTACCTGCATTTTACTGACTATGTGAAGGTATGTACCTGTGTGGAGCATAATAAAGTATGCTTTGTTATTATTGTCTAATATGTTTAACATTATAATTTAAATTACTATTTATAATTTAAATTAATAATATTAATTTGTTAATATTGTTTATATTATAAAGACAACAGTTCCAGAACACTTAATTGTGCTTATGAGAAAACTATACATAGACCAAGAGGCTGTCTTTCTCATGGAAAAGAATACTGCATGGTTTAAAATCAGGAAAGGTGTACCATACTTATTCAATCTGTATGTGTAGCAAATAATCCAAGAAGCTGACACATATGAAGAATATTGAGGTGTTAGGATGAGAAGAAGACTAATGAAGAGCCTGAAATATGCAGATGACACAACCTTGCTTGCTGACTGTGAAGAAGATTGAAGCACTTACTGATAAAGAGCAAAGAGTACAGTTTTCAAAATGGTTTACACCTCAAAATAATGAAAGCAAAAATCCCCACAAGTGGACCAATAAGCACTACTATGATAAATGCAGAAAAAATTGAAGGGTTTGGGGATTTCATTTTACTGTTATCTACAATCAACACGAATGGAAGCAGTAGTAGAAAAGTCAGACACCATATTGCACTGGGAAAATATACAGCAAAACACCTCTTTAAAGCGTTAAAGAACAAAGATGTCACTTTAAAGATTAAGGTGCATCTGACCCAAGCCATGGTATTTTCAACAACCTCATATGCATGTGATAGTTGGACAATGTATTAGGAAAACTGAAGCAGAATTGATTCCTTTGTATTATGGTGTAGGCGAAGAACATTGAATGTACTATGGCCTTCCAGAAAAATAAACACATTTGTCCTGGAAGAAGTACAGCCAGCATGCTCTTCAGAAGCGATAATGGCCAGAGTTTATCTCACTTACTTTGGTCATGTTGTCAGAAGGGACGAATTCCTGGAGAAGGATATCATGCTCAATAAAGTAGAGGGTTAGAAGAAAAAAGAGGAAGATTTTCAGTGAGATAGACTGACACAATGGTTTCAATGATGGGTTCAGGCATAGAAAGGAATTTGGTGATGGTACAGGACCAGGCAGTGTTTTGTTCTGTTGTACCTGGGGTCACTACGAGTCAGAGCTGACTTAATGACACTGAACACCAACAACATGAGTGTGTGTGTGTGTGTGTGTGTATATATATATATATATACACTCACACATATACACATATATGAAGTTCATGAGGAATTTGTACAGAGACCATGCATTTTGGAAAGAAAGAAAAGATCAAATTGTATGTTGGAAGAGATTCTGCAACTTGCTCTTGAATTGAGAGAAGCTAAGTTGAGTGGAAAAAATTATGAAATTAAAGAGCTGAACAGAAGATTTCAAAGGATAAGAAGACAAAGTAAAGTATTATTATGAAATATATAAAGACCTGAAGATAGAAAACTAAAAAGAATGAACAAGATTTGTGTTTCTCAAGCTAAAAGAATTGAAGAACATGTACAAACCTTGAGTTGCAATGTAGAAAATATTGTGTGATCCAGGAAGCATAAAAAGAAGATGGAAGAAATTCAGAGTTGCTGTACCAAAAAGAATTGGTCAACATTCAACAATTTCAGGAGGTAGCATATGATCAAGAGCTCATGGTATTGAAGGAAGAAATCCAAGCTGCACTGAGGGAATTGATAAAAAACAAGGTTCCAGGAATTTAGGGAATATCCACCGAGATGTTTCAACAAATAGATGCAATGCTAGTAGTCCTCACTTGTTTATGCCAAGAAATTTGAAAGAAAGCTGCCTGGCCAACTGACACAGATACATATTTGTGTTCATTTCAAAGAAAGGTGATCCAATGGAATGTGGAAATTATTGAACCATATGCTGTAGTG
>NW_006921956.1:242081-254212 GCF_000298275.1 Orycteropus afer afer | reverse complement strand
CGTAGTGATACTGCCTCGGAAACCCAAGGAGGGGTCGCTATGAGTCGGGTCTGACTCGATGGCACATAACAACAACAACAACAACAGAGTAAAAGGTCAGCAGAAAAGGGGAAGACCCTCAAGGAGAGGGATTGACACAGTGCCTGCAATGATGGATCCAAGCATGGTAACACTTGAGGACGGTGAGACTGGGCCGCGCTCTATTCTATTTTACAGAGTTGCTGTGAGTTGGAACTGTCTGCATGGCAATACCATCATCCATATATATTTAACAATCTCTACAATAAAATGGATCTTAGTAATAATATATTTGTGTCACACTGAAATATTAGCATAATAATTAGAAGAGGGAAATTAGACATCACTGAAATTATTAATGATCATTCTCTGCTTTGTTTCATTTATGTTTCAAACATGTTATCAACTTTTTCTTAATAGAGATATTTAAACTGTAGATAGCTTTAATATTTAAACACAGAAACATGTACTCACATACACACAAAGAGGCATACAAATACAGGGTTTTTGAACCTAAATATCTTTTTATTTAAAAACAGAGGCAGACAAAACAAACAGTCGCATGAGCTAGGTATTTACCAATACTTTACTTGTATACTGTCATAAGATAGTATATTAAGAAATTCAATACTAAGAGTTTTCGTCTTGAAATTAGTATTGTTCAAGTGAAGAATTTTGTTGATTACAGTATATCTTATAAAGGTCAGAAAACCCTTATAAGAGCTTCCTACTTTCCATTATACAAAACAGGCAAGATCATTAAAGAAAACATGAAAACATTTTTCGAAAACCTATGCTTATATGTTAAAGCTATCCAAAGACTATATTTAATTCATGCTCCACATGGGCTTATATGACTGTTACATTACTAAGGCCAATTCTAATAGCAGCTTCCATTTACAAAACAGGCAATCCCCAGGTTACAAAGAAGATCATTTTTTGTAGGTGTCTTTAAGCCGAATTTGTAAGTAAGTCATAAAAAAAAAAAAAAAAAAAAATCCACTGCAATGAAATCGGATCTGACTCATAGTGACCTTGGGTTTCAGGTAAGTCATATGTTGTTGTTGTTGTTATGTGCTGTCAAGTCGGACCCAACTCATAGCAACCCCTCCTTGGGTTTCCGAGGCAGTGTCACTACCAAAGTAGATTGCCCCATCTTCTTTCTGAGGAGTGGCTGGTGGGTTTGAATCTCCAGCCTTCTGGTTGGCAGCCAAGTGCCTTAGGCACTACACTACCAGAGGTCCTGGTAAGTCATAGAGGTGCATACAATTTTTATTTAGCTATGTCAGTGCAAGTAAAGGCTCGAAGCCTTCTCAATGATTCAAAAACTGTATGTGGAGCAAGTGAAGGTTATTGTGATGAAGAATTTGCTTCACAAGTGTTTGGTTCAGTGGTTTCAAAGTGAGGGCAAACTTTCATAACCTTAAAAGGCAAGTATGTGCTGTCCTTTAAATGGGATGTTCCCAACCTGGGGACCTTGCCGTATCTGGGAGATACAGAGTAGTTTATTAAAATGCTTATTGTCACTGATAGGAAATCTGATCACTATATTTTTTTCCCCTAGAATTATTAAAAAAAAAAAAACCTCAGTGCCATTGAGTGAATCCCAACTCATAGCCACCCCTCCTTTGGTTTCCAAGACAGTATCTCTAAGAAAGTAGATTGCCCAACCTTCCTGCCGAAGAGTGGCTGGTGGGTTTGAACCACCAGGCTTCTGATTAGCAGTCAAATGCCTCAGGCACTACCCAACCTTATTGTTGTTGTTGTTGTTGTTGTTAGGTGTCTTCGAGTCAGACCCGACTCATAGTGACCCCTCCTTGGGTTTCCCAGGCAGTATCACTACAGAAGTAGATTGCCCCATCTTCCTTCCAAGGAGTGGCTGGTGGGTTTGAACTGCCAGCCTTCTGGTTAGCAGTCAAGTGCCTTAGGCACTATGCTACCAGAGCTCCTGGTAAGTCATATAGGGGCATACAATTTTTATTTAGCCTTATGTCAGTGCAAGTAAAGGCTTGAAGCCTTCTCAATGATTCAAAAACTGTATGTTCATCAAGTGAAGGTTATTGTGATGAAGAATTTGCTCCACAAGGATTCGGTTCAGTGATTTAAAAGTGAGGGCAAACTTACATAACCTTAAAAGGCAAATATGAGTTGTCCTTTAAATGGGATGTTCCCATCCTGGGGACCTTGCTGTATTTGGGAGATACAGAGTAGTTTATTAAGGTGCTTATTTTCACTGATAGGAAATCTGATCACTAGATTTTTTTTTTTTTTCCCCTAGAATTATTAAAAACAAACAAACAAACAAAAAACTCACTGCCATGGAGTGGATCCCATCTCATAGCCACCCCTCCTTTGGTTTCCAAGACAGTATCTCTAAGGAAGTGGGTTGCCCAAGCTTCCTGCCAAACAGTGGCTGGTGGGTTTGAGCCACCAGGCTTCTGATTAGCAGTCAAATGCCTCAGGCACTACCCCACCTTATTAGGAGGGTAAAAAAGAATTTGTTTCTAGATTAGATATTGAAATAATTTATCTTTGTATTAGATGTAGATTTACCCTTATCATTTTAATATAACATATGAGTAGGATTTTTTAAAAGATGCTCAATAAAAGGAAGGCCTCACATCTCCCTGAGAGCCAACACCCGGATTTCAGACATCTAGCCTCCAGAACATATCCAAGTAATCCCACGGACACTCAGGACCTGGACAACTGAAAAGGTGCCACATTCCCCTTGCTGCTCTTATACCCCACACCCACTTGGTGAACAGAGGTTTGGCTGTAGCCCACTCCCACCCACCTTCTGGGCCCGCAGGAACTCCATCCCACTCTGTGTGCTTGGATGGAGCCTGGGTGCCCTGCCCTGCCCTTCCCCGATTTTTTTTTTCTCTTTCTTTTTTTCTGGTTTTTAGTTTGCTTGCTTTTGATTACTTTAAAACTATTACTATTATTAATACTTTTGTCCTTTTTACTATTATTCCCCTCCCAGGTTCTAGTTTTCAGCTTTTTTTCTTTTCCCTGTTCCTGGTTGCAAAATTTTTTTCTTCCTTTTTTCTCATGGTTGTTTTTCTTTTTGCATTTTTCCCATTTTTTTCTTAATTTCCTCCTTCTCTGCCTTTTTCTCTCTTATTGCCTTATCCCCAGATATTGCAGGTTTTCTTGTTTTTTTTTCACTGACCTTCTTTGTCCAGAGGGAGCAACCATTTTGATATTTTACACGTGGTGGCCATTTTGGATATTTAAAGTGACCAAGGGTGCAGCCATTTTGAATGTTTGCAAGTGGCAACCATTTTGGATTTTAAAACGATAGCATTCTCTTTCAGATTCCAGGGACCTAAGAACAGGCAGCAAGTCAGGAAGCAGAGAGAGGACAGAAAGGCAAAGGGGACCAGAAAAGATTGAGGAGTCAGCCACAGGGACCCAGGTGAAGACAGGGAACCCAGGCCATGCCCCACAAGGAGCAAGGCGGGAAGGCAGGGAAAGGACAGAAAAGGCAAAGGGTGTAAGAACAGATAGAGGAGTCTCTGCCGCAGGGAGCCAGGTGAGGACAGGGAACCCAGGCCACCCACCACAAACAACGAACTGAGAAGCAGGGAGAGGACAGAAAAGGCAAAGGGGACTAGAACAGATTGAGGAGTTAGCTGCAGGGATCCAGGTAAGTGTGGTTGGAGGGGTTTCCAACAGCTAAGAGAGACAAACTTGTCTGTCGGTTTTTCCTACAGTGGTAATGTGTTTCTGTGAGTCTTGAGGCTGTGTCACTGGTGTTTCAAACCCAGTGGGGTGCACCAGTTGCACAGGTATCAGCCCAGCTTGAAGACTGAGACAGACTAGGAAGAAAGAGGAGGACATCCACTTCTCAAAGAATTGGCCAGGGAAAACTTTATGAACAGCAGAAAAACAGTGTCTGAAACATTACTGCACAACTTTATGAATAGTCCAGAAACATTGTCCAATACAGAGGAGGAAGATGAGTCACTTAGCTTAGAAAGTTCTCAATGTAGGACTGGGGGAGAGCTGCATTATCAGCGTAAAATCAGCCTTGCTCCTTTGGATAAGGTAAAGCTTTTGAGACCTCCATTTGCTGATGTGGTACCATTCAAATTGAGGAGAAACAGGAGCAAACATCCATTAACAATCAGAACATGGAATGTACAAAGTATGAATCTAGGAAAATTGGAAGTTGTCAAAAATGAAATGGAACACATAAAGATTGATATCCTAGGCATTAGTGAGCTGGTACAGACTGGTTTTGGCCATTTTGAATCAGACAACCATATGATCTACTCGAAGGCAGTGACTAGTGAATGATCTACTATGCCGGGAATGATAGTCTGAAGAGGAATGGTATGTTTCAAGATCTGTCCTGAAGTACAATGCTGTCAGTGAGAGGACAATATCCATACATCTACAAGGAAGACCCATTAATATGACCATTATTCAAATTTATGCACCAACCACCAAAGCCAAAGATGAAGAAGTTGAAGATTTTTATCAACTTCTACAGTCTGAGATTGACTGAACTTGCAGTCAAGATGTGTTAATTATCACAGGTGACTGGAATGCAAAAGTTGAAAACAAGGAAGAATCACCGGTAGTCGGAAAATTTGGCCTTGGCGACAGAAATAATGCTGGAATCACATGGTAGAATTTTGCAAGACCAACGACTTGTTCATTGAAAACATATTTTTTCAAAAACATAAACGGCAGCTGTACTTGTGGACTTCTCCAGATGGAACACACAGGAATCAGATTGACTATATCTGTGGCAAGAGGTGGTGGAAAAGCTCAATATCTGCAGCCAAAACCAAGCCAGGAGCTGATTGTGGAACAGACCATCAACTGCTCATATGCAAGTTCAACTTGAAGTTAAAGAAAATTAAAACAAGTCCAAGAGAGCCAAAATGGGATCTACAATATATCCCTCCTGAATTTAGAAACCATCTAAAGAATAGATTTGATGCATTGAACACCAATGACTGGAAACCAGATGAATTGTGGGATGACATCAAGAGCATCATCCATGAAGAAAGCAAGAGGTGACTAAAAAGACAACAGAAGAAGAGAAGACAAAAAGAGATGACAGAAGAGACTCTGAAACTTGCCCTTGAGTGGGGAGTAGCTAAATCAAATGGAAGAAATGACAAGGTAAAGGATTAAACTGAAGATTTCAAAGAGTAGCTTGAGAAGACAAATTCAATTATTATAATGAAATGTGTAAGGACCTGGAGTTAGAAAACCAAAAGGGAAGAACACACTCAGCATTTCTCAAGCTGAAAGAATTGAAGAAAAAATTTAAGCCTTGAGTTGCAATATTGAAAGATTCTAAGGGCAAAACATTGAGTGATGCAAGGAACATCAAAAGAAGATGGAAGGAATACAGAGAGTCACTGTACCAAAAAGAACTGGTCGATCTTCATCCATTTCAAGAGGTGGCATATGATCTAGAACCAATGGTACTGAAGGAGGAAGTCGAAGCTGCAATGAAGGAATTGGTGAAGAACAAGGCTCCAGGAATTGACGGAATACCCATTGAGATATTTCAACAAATGGATGCCCCATTGGAGGCACTCACTCGGTTATGCCAAGAGATTTGGAAGACAGCTACCTGGCCAACTGACTGGAAGAGATCCATATTTGTACCCATTCCAAAGAAAGGTGATCCCACAGAATGTGGAAATTATTGAACAATATCATTAATATTGCACGCAAGTAAGATCTTACTGAAAATAATTCAAAAATGGTTGCAGCAGTATATTGACAGAGAATTTCCAGAGGTGCAAGCTGGATTCAGAAGAAGATGTGGAACAAGGGATATCATAGCTGCTGTCAGATGGATCTTGGCTCAAGGCAAAGAATACCAGAAAGAGGTTTACTTGTGTTTTATTGACTATGCAAAGACATTTGATTGTGTGGATCATGACAAATTATGGATAACATTGAGAAGAATGGGAATTCCTGAGCACTTGATTGTACTCATGAGGAATCTGTACCTTGACCAGGAGGCTGTCGTTCAAACAGAACAAGGGGACACTACATGGTTTAAAATCAAGAAGGGAGTACGTCAGGGTTGTATTCTTTCTCCACACTTATTCAATCTATATGCTGAGCAAATAATCCGAGAAGCTGGACTATATGAAGAAAAACGTGGTATCAGGATTGGAGGAAGAATCATTAACAACCTGAGATATGCAGATGATACAACTTTGCTTGCTGAAAGTGAGGATGACTTAAGGCACCTACTGATGAAGGTTGAAGAATACAGTCCGCAGTATGGATTACGTCTCAATAGAAAGAAAACAAAAATCCTCACAACTGGACCAATGAGCAGCATCACAATAAATGGAGAGAAGATTGAGGTTGTCAAAGAATTCACATTGCTTGGTTCTACAATCAATGCCAACGGGAGCAGCAGTCAGGACATTAGACAACGTGTAGCACTGGGAAAGTCAACCATGAAGGAACTGTTTCAAGTGCTGAGGAGAAAGAATGTTTCCTGGAGGACTAAGGTGTGCCTGCACAAGCCATGATATTTCCAATTGCCTTGTATGCATGTGAGAGTTGAACAATAAATAAGGAAGACCAAAGAAGAGTTGATGCTTTTGAGTTGTGGTGCTGGAGAAGAATGCTGAAGGTACCATGGACTGCCAAAAGAACTAACAGATCTGTCCTGGAGGAAGTGCATCTGAGATGCTCCTTGGAAGGGAGGATGGCCAGACTTCGTCTCATCTACTTTGGTGATGTTGTCAGAGGAGACCATTCCCTGGAGAAGGATGTCATGTTTCTTCAGGTGGAGGGTCTATAAATGAGGGGAAGGCCTTCGAGGAGATGGATTGACACGGTGGCTGCGACAATGGGCTCAAGTATAGTAAGGATCATGGAGCTGGCACAGGATTTGGCGGTGTTTCGTTTTGCTGTGCATGGAGTTGCTATTAGTTGGAAACAACTCCACAACACTTAACAACGACAACAACAACAGCAATAAAAGGAATCTACAGAAAGTACAAAGAAGAATACAGACCCTGACAAGAATACTTCCCCAGCAGAGGAAACAGAATAAGGAATTTACTTCCATCTGTGCCCACAAATCTCTCCCCTCCTTTTTTTTTTTTTCCCCCATTCCTTATAAGCACATGCATTGAAATTGGGAAATATGTTTATTTCCAGAACCTTAGATTTTTTTAGAAACTTTGGTGGCATGGTGCCTAAGGCATTCGACTGCTAACCAGAAGGCTGGTGATTAAACCCATCAGCCACTCCTGGGAAGGAAGATGGGGCAATGTATTTCCATATAGATACTGTCCCAGAAGGAGCTCTGGTAGCATAGTGGCTAAGGCACTTAACTGCTAACCAGAAGGCTGGCGGTTCAAATGCACCAGCTATTCCTCAGAAGGAAGCTTGGGCAATCTACTTTTGTAGCGATACCACCTCGGCAACCCAAGTAGGGGTTTCTATGAATCAGGTCCGACTCCACAGCGCATAACAACAACAACAACAGCAACTGTCACAGAAACCCAAGGAGGAGTTGCTATGAGTCAGATCTGACTCGAAGGCAGTGACTAGTGAATAGATTTCTTTATCCAGCCTCTGCATTACTTATAATATTATTATCAATTCTATCACCCAAGCACAAGGAAAATCTAATTTCATTTTTCTTTGCTAACAGGTATAAATAGAAGCTTGCACAAAACAAATAAACAGTACCTTCTTTTTCAATATTTTCAGAATTGATCAGACATTTTTAAATACTAAACATACTTTCAATAAAGCCAGTAAATTAAAAAATATCAAACCACATCCTAATTTACTGTAGGTCAATTCAAACGCCATATCCCTTCAAATAACTCTCTATAATGCGAAAGCTAATTTATGATGATCAACATCTATCATCACTAATATCCCAAAGCCAACCTTGTTGACTTCTAATCAATTCCAATTCTTGGGGACCCTGTAGGACAGAGTAGAACTGCTCTACAGGGTTTCCAAGGCTGCAATCTTGATGAAGCAGACTGCCACCTCTTTTTTCCAAGCAGTGGTTGGTGGGTTCAAACTGCTGACCTTTTGGTTAGCAGCTGAGTACTTAACCACTGTGCCACCAGGGCTCCTCTGTTGTCACTACTACTAATAAAATAATAGTGAGAATAAATAGAGACATAACTACCTCGGGTCAACTCAAACTTTTGATGACCTGATATACAACAGAAAAAAAGTGTTGCCGAGTCTTGTGTTATCCTCATGATCACCAGCACGTGGGAGCTCATCTTTGTGACTATTGTGCCAATCTATCTCAACAGACATCTTTCTCTTCTTGTTGGCCCTCTACTTCGCTAAAAATGATGTGCTCCTCTAGAGATCCATCCCTTTAATAACTTGTCCAAAGCAAGTGAGCTAGACAATGTTATATCGTGATCCATAAGGTTTGTTGTTGTTAAATGCCATCGAGTCGTTTCCGAATCATAGCGACCCCATGCACAGCAGAACGAAACACCACCCGGTCCTGAGCCAGCTCCGTGGTTCTTTCTACACCTGAGCCCATTGACGCCATCACCGTATCAATCCACCTCGTTGATGGGCTTCCCCTCTTTCATCAACCCTCCGCCTTACCAAGCATGGCATCCTTCTCCAGGGAATGGTCCCTTCTGACAACATAAGGTTTACATTGGCTAATTTTCAGAAATAGATCACCAGACCTTTCTTCCTAGTTTGTGCCAGTCTGGAAGTTTGAGTGAAATCTATCCTGCATGGGTGACTCTACTGGTATTTGAAACATTGGAAACACAGTTACCAGTATTGCGGCAACACAAGTCAGCAGGTTAGGCAAACAGAAAGATTGGTTCTGGAATAATGATAATCATTATAATTTATTACATACTTTCTGTACACAAAGTGCAGTGTCAAATGCTTTTCTCTTATATCACACATGCTATGGCCCTATACATTTATTGTAGTCTCTGCCAGCTCCAATTTCATAATTTCATACCTCTGCTGAATTCTCTGTCTGTTTTGGCTCATCTGTTGTGGCTTTCTCATCTGTCCATCCTGCAAAGGCTCAAAAATCAATTAAAAACATTTTTTCTTTGATTTCCTCAAAACACTATTGAACAAAGGCAATTATTTGCAACCAACTCTTAATCATATTTTGAGGAAAATAATGGAAGTATTTTGTAGATTGGAGGTGCATTACAACAAAACATGCACAAAGAATTAAAATATTCTTGCTCTTTTCAGTTCCTCAGCCATTTCTGTTCAGTCATGTTTTTCCACCCCACCCCACTTCCCTGGTACCAGTATGTTCTTTTCCATTCTTTGGTGTTCTCCATTCTTTTCACTCTAATCTTATCATTTCTGGCTCCTCTCATTTCTCTGATCTTGCTATAAGCTCAGATGTACTAAAATCTTTGTAAGTTTTGTGCACAAGTCAGCTCTGTCTCTAACAATGTACATAACCATGGGTTTCTGAACTGTCATGTTCAAATTATTATTTTTTTTTAATTTATTGCTACATTTAAGAATAAATTGAATATTATTAAATCAGTTAAAATAAATTTGTTACTTTTAACAAATTTAATTATATTACAACATTGAGTGTCAATTCAGTTAATTGAGGGTCTTCCATTTTTTTGCTGAGCATTGCATGGTATATTTATGCAAGGATTGGTTCTTTCTGACAACATGATCAAAATACAAGCCATTTTCACTCTTAAGGAGCATTCCAGCTATACTCCCTCCAAGATAGATTTATTAATTCTTCTATCAGTCCATGATACATTCAATATTCTTTGCCAACATGACAAATCAAATGCATTGATTCTTCTGCAGTCTTCTTCATTCATTGTCCAGCTTTCACATGCAAATGAGACTATTGAAAATACTATGTTTTAGGTCAGGCACACCTTCATCTTCAAAGTGATGCATTTACTTTTTAACACTTTAAAGAGGTCTTTTGCAGCAGATTTGCCCAACGCAATATGTCCTTTGATTTCTCGACTGCTGCTTCATGGATGTTGATTATAGATCCAAGTAAAATGAAATCCCTGATGACTTCATTCTTTTCTTTATTTATCATGATGCTGCTTATTGGTCTAGTTGTGAGGATGTTTGTTTTCTTTTCATTGAACTACAATCCAAACTGAAGGCTATAGTCTCTTATTTTCATCAGTAAGTACTTCAAGTCTTCTTCACTTTCAGCAAGCAAGTTGTGCTATCTGCAAATCTCAAGTTGTTATTGAGTCTTTCTCCAATCTTTATGCCATGTTCTCCTTCATATAGTCCTATGTCTCAGATTGTTTACTCAGTATGCATATCGAATAAGTATGCTGAAAGGGTACAACTCTCATGCACATCTTTCTTGATTTTAAACCATATAGTATCCCCTTGTTCTGTGTGAAAGAATTCCTCTTGATCTTTGTGCAGGTTCCTTATGAGTACAATTAAGTGCTTTAGGATTTCCATTCTTTTCAATGTTATCCATAATTTTTTATGATTGACAGAGTTGAATGCCTTTGCATAGTCAATAAAACACAGATAAATATCTTTCTGGTATTCTTTGCTTTCAGCCAAGATCCATCTAATATCAACACTGATATCCCTTGTTTCATGTCCTCTTCTGAATCTGGCTTGAATTTCTGGAAGTTCCTTGTCAATATACTGCTACAATCATCAATGTCCATTGCAAAATAAATCCTTTTCTATAAATAGCCTATTCCAGTTGGTCCAATTGACCACTGCTGAAACAATCAGTGATAATTATGGCTTAAAGAAGAGTGATAAGATATTCAGTTCCAGTATCACAGGTCTTCTCAAGAATCTGATCCTCCCATCTGCCTGGAACTAGTAGAGTGGTATAGACTTGTGTCAAGTTCCTAAAGATTGGAAATGTATTTTCCTATATTCTTAGCTCTGAAATTGCTTAATTGCCTGCATCTCCATTGTTTGTAGTATATTAATTAGGATTGTCAAAGGAAATAGAGCCATTGAATAGGTAGGTGAGTTGATAGGTAGGTAAATAGATAGGTAGGAAGGTAAGTAGGTAGATAGGTAGGTAGACACCAATAGATAGCAGTTTTAAGGAATAGGCTCAAGTAATTATGTGAGCTGGCATGCCCAAAATCCATAGGGAAAGCTTTGGAGTGGAAACTCTAGACATATTGTACTAGGAATTGATGGGTCAAGGAGCAAGCAGGAAATTCTAGTGTGATGTCGATTTGCAGTCTGGAGGCAGAATCTTTCTCCCTTAAGAAACCTGATTTTGATTGGAAGGCCTTAAACAAATTGGATGAGGCCCACCCATATGTGTAAAGTAATCGACTTTACTTAAAGTCAACTGTGGTGTAGTAAATTACCTGGTATGGCTTTTCCTTGGAAGGAAGGTTGGGCAATCTAGTTCAGTAGTGATACTGCAACACAAGGAGGGTCGCTATGTGTGAGGTCAGACTCGACGGCACATAACAACAAAAAAAAACATGGCTTTTCTAGCCATAAGTCTTTGTAAACTCTGTGGTGGAAATTGCTGTGAGCAACTGAGTAGCTCCTGATCATTAAAGTTATCCACCTGGTGTATTTCTGTTGTGAAGGCCACAAAGCCATGTTCTGGGAAGTTTGCTTTCTCTCAGGTGTTTAGAATTCTGATGTTATGGTTGGTTAGTTTGGTTACTCTGCTGGGCTCAAAAAGAGGCAGAAGGAGTCTCTCTGAATGCTGGCTGAGAAAGATGTGTTGCTGAGAGAAACATGCTACTGTGAGATACATGCTGCTGAGAAAGAGACACCAAGAGACATGAGCTGCTGGGAGAGAGACTGAAAGAGACTGTTGGCTGAGAGATGGCTAGCTGAGAGAGACTGAGTGTAGTTCTTAAACTTGAATTGTAGCCTGGTGCTTCCCTAATAAACTCCATAATCTGTGAATTCTGTGTGGCCACTGCAATGGTTTTGGCCATTTTAAATCAGACAACCATAGGATCTACTATGCCGGGAATGACAGTTTGAAAAGGAATGGTGTGGCATTTATCCTCACAAAGCATGTTTTAAGATCTGTCCTGAAGTACAATGCTGTCAGTGATAGGATAATATCCATACGCCTACAAGGAAGACCCGTTAATATGACTGTTATTCAAATTTATGCC
>NW_006921956.1:231248-239826 GCF_000298275.1 Orycteropus afer afer | reverse complement strand
AAGAGGCAGAGGCCTTCAACGAGATGGATTGATACGGTGGCTGCGATGATGGGCTCAAGTATAGCAGGGATTGTGGGCTGGCGCGGGATCGGGCAGTGTTTCTTTCTGCTGTGCATGGGGTTGCTATGAGTCAGAAACGACTCGACGACACTTAACAACAACAACAACAACAACTGCAACGAATTATCAAACCTAGCAGAGAAGTGGTGGGTGTTGTGGGAGGAACAGTTGGTGCAAGGGCTGGAGGGAGGCAGCATGACTGGCCTCACAGGAATAGGCCTTGGGCTACTGATGGTGATTCTGTCTTTCTCTTGTGCAGTTAGAGGAGGTTGGAAGATGCAGGCTCCCTGCACCTTTTGCATCAACCAATATAAATGTTATTATTGTTAGGTACCTTTAAGTCAGCCACCTACTCTTGGTGACTCTATGAACAGTGGAACAAAATGCTCTCCTGTCCTACACCACCCCCATGTTCAACTGCGGATCAGACCACTGTGATCTATATGGTTTTTATTGCCTGGTTTTTGGAAGTAGATCACCAGGCCTTTCTTCCTTGTCTGTCTCAGTCTGAAAGATCTGCTAAAACCTGCTCAGCATCATAGCAACACACAAGCCTCCACTGCGAGACAGGAAATGGTTGTGCAGAAGATGTATATAGGTAAACCCTTTCACAGCAACATGTACACTTGTGTTTGATCAAACAACTGAGCATCACAGACTAGCCACGTTGATATAAAAAAAATAAAAACCACCTCAGAAGTCTGCTCCTCATTGTGCTGTTTTGGACTGTGTGAAGACAACAGGCCAAAAGATGAATCGGACTAAATTTCAGACCAGGTGCATCAGACTATGTGCTCTGTTTCTGTGAGACCACAATCCCCAACGGAGGTTCCTTTTTTAATTCACACTACCTGATGATGTGCAGCTTATCACTGACCTTGAATGTTTATCTGTCATGTACCTACATGTGGACTGTGTAATTCTCATTTCCTCTATTAGCTTTTAATTGAGGGATGTTACTAGAAATATTCCTTGCACTCCTGAGTTTCCCATATTTCCTAATACCTTTTTCATGATATACAATAAAGATGATTCAATTAACTACAGTGACTAAAAGGGTGACCCTAGCTCTCATCTCAATAACTCCCCCTCAGAAAACTCTTGCATCATACATTTTAAGAAGTCCCTGAGGAGTGTCACACAAATGCTTACAAATAAGCTTACCAGGTGTTGAATATGTTGAGTTGAAAGCCACTCATAGGGAAAGTCTGCCCTCCTAGGGCAGGCTTACATTTCCTGCTATGACACTATTCCTGGGTAATTAACATGCATTTACATTTAGGACCCCAGATCACACACACATTACTTTCTTCTCACACTAAATTCTCCATAAAGCAGTGTGTATTTTTAAATTATTTTCTGAGAAACAATCTACAGATATGCTCAGATGATAAAGCCATGCTTGGAAAATACGGTTTTCTCTGATAATTCTTTCTGAAGAGTTCATGAATGTTGAAATAAATGTCTCCCATGATGACCATCTGCTGTGAGCACAGTGACACAAAGCAATGTTCCTCAGCCCTGGCTGCACAGGAGAATCACCTGGGAGCTTTTAACATTTCCAATGCTCAGATCTCAGCCCAGGCCAATTAGAGCCTTTATGGGGTGGAACAAGGGCATCAGTATTTTTTAAGTTTCTCAGGTAATTCCAGTGGCCAGCTGAGATTTTAAATTACTGATGAGTATGATGGGCTCAAGAACTGTGAGGATAGCACACGACCAGGCAGGGTTTCATTCTGTTGACATAAGGTGTCTATAAGTCAAAGTCGACTCAATGTCACCTAACAACAACAATGCAATTTTACCACTAGTCTTCTGTCAGTCTGTTGTGTAGTGATGGCTTGCATGTTGCTGGAAGCTATGCTACTGGCATTTCAAATACCTCCATGGTCACACATGGTGGACATGTTTCAGTGGAACTTCCAGACTAAGACAGACTAGGAAGAAGTATGCGGTGGTCTATTTCTGAAAAACATTGGTTACTGAAAACCTTATAAACAGCAGTGGAAGTATTATAAAGATGGCATAGGATGGGGCAGGGTTTTCATTCTGTTGGGCATAGAGCCACTACCATGTTTTGGAGCCCACTAAACAGCACCTAACAACAACATACAATTTTATGTGTAAAATTTCTGATAATTAGACATCAGTTAACAGTAGAACAAAGAGAACATATATTACCCTTCTGATTTAATTTCCTAAAAAAAAATTTGGGTTTTATTAATGAATCATTAAAGTTCTGATTCTCAAATTCATCTAATAAGTATAAAGGAATCTAACAGCCTTCATTATTTATTCGGTCTTATTTAATTTGATACCACTCTTAAAGAGAGGCATGATATATTCATAACATATATTTTCATAAGAAATAGCTTTTAGCTCTTAATAGATCTCAGGCTCCTGCTGCCTGTTTCCAACTTAATGTCATAATCATCTGTGACATCACAATTAATTCCTGCAGAGATGATTATAGTTACAAGAGAGGATTATGATTTCAGGAAAGTGATAAACAGCAGGGACAGAATAATGACTTTTTTTTTTTTTTTTTTTTGTATCCCATGGATTACTAGTTTGATGAAAATGAAAGAAAAAAACACTTTCAGAATATTGTACAATAGCATAAAACTGGTAGTAGATTTGTTTCTTTTGTGAAAGACCATTCATTGACTTTTTAAATAGTTTTCTGTTGATTACACTAGCTTATTTATTTACTTAAATGGTGAATCTTTTGTCAGCTCAATCAAGTATTTCATTAGTATTCCTTTAAATAACAAGCCCTGGTGTCACAGTGGTTAAAGCAGTTTACTGCTAACCAAAAAATTGGCATTCTAACCCCCAGGCAGTCTGTGGGAGAAAGATGTGGCACTTGGCTGCCATAATGATTACAGTCTTGGAAACCTATGGGGCTGTTCTACTCTCTCCTAAAGGGTCTCTATGAGTTGAAGCCACAGGCTCAAGCACAGTAGCAATTGGGAGGATGACCCAGGACCAGGCAGTGTTTCAATCTGTTGTACATAATGTCACTAGGCATTGGAACCAGCTCATTGGTACCTAATAATCTAACATTAGCTGGAATTGACTCAACCACAGTGGGTTTGGCTTACTTAGATCATTGTTTTAAATTAAGATTCCAAATGTACCTAGTGATTTAGATTTACTAGTATTTTTTTTATGGATGTAACCTATCTGTGAATGTTAATAAATTTAGCCTTTATAGTATACATTCACTTTCACTAAGGTTATCAAGAATTGGTTAATAAAGAAAGTGATATATTTGTTTACATAATCCATATTTCCTTTTGAATGAAACATCTATCAAAGCCTTAATTCCATGGAAAGATTCTAAAAGAATTAAGTACAAACAATAAGCATCTAAATTCTGCTTAAACATTAATTATATTACTCGAACCACAAATCTCTTTTGGGACTACTAACTATTTTACTTATAAAGAATGTGATTCTTGTCGATAGGGTACAACTTACAGTGTTCCAGCAAAAAGGACAGAAATGAGAATAGAAAGCACAGAGATAAAATTTGAGACTGTGAAATAGACATCATTCCCATGTGGCCATACCTCCTGATCAAGGTTTGCCAGTAAAAATGCTTGGATACCTACAGTTCAGAATTTTTATTTGTCTAGGCGTTTTTAGAAAGTCCCATTAAATATATAAGGAACATGAGTTACTAGTTACCTCCACTAACAATCTAAATCAAAGTCATATTTTATTCTCAAGGAAATTCATTTTTTATTTTTCAGACTTCTCCAGGAAACTGTATGTCCATTTAATTGCTATATAAGCCATATTTAGCCTTGAAAGGTTCAAAATAATCCTAAACTTACCTGCTCTGCTCCTGCAGGACTCTGACTTATTATTCTCAGAAAACTTGAAAGCTATGATCAATAAGTAGTTAATTCTTTTTACATTTGTGCCATTGTTTTTGATACTGAAAACAAAAACAAAGTGGAGAAATTTATAAATGCTTAGGGAACTTGCAAAATGGCATTGTGTAAGGCTATCTTTTTAAATGCTAAGAACTTCCTTTATAATTACCCAAACATAAGTTTCACTGAAAGCTTTCTAGCTTTGAAAATTTTCTAAATTATAATTAATTGATTTAAATTTTGCCTTGATGAAAGAATCCAAGCAGATAAGATTAATTTCTTAGTCTCTAACTATCTAACTTACCTAAGAGGCTATTCCAAAATGTGAAGCACTCATACCCCCATCGATTATAATTTATATAAATGATCTGTTTTTCTCCAGAACTACTGAGGAAGTACAACTGATACACAAATCAGTGGGCTGGCAGGAGTGTACAGAGCAGACTCTCTTCACGTGGGATATTATAAAAGCTGATTTAATTATTTCTTTTAGAAGTTTAATATGAAAAAAGTTAATTTTTGGAAATATCCATACCACTGCCAGATGGCTATGAAGATTGTTTGTCATTAAATTGGATGGCACAAATTTTTCAGGCTCATGAATCCAAAGACAGTTTAATCATAGTCAACAGGGAATTATAACTCTGAAAAACTAAGCAGAACATTGTAGCCAGTGCAATAATGATAATTATAATGAAATAAGATCACATGATTGGGAATTAGCCTTCAAGAAGGTAGTTTTACTCATCCAGGATCTGACACAAGAGGTTTATCAAAGGCAGGGCTTGTGGAAAATTCCTAGATAGTCTACTGAAGAAATAGGAAGAGGATTTCCTCTCTCTAGAACATGGTGTCATTTTTGGGTTGTATGTGCCATCGAGTTGGCATTGTGACTTCAAATTTAATATTAATTTACTCAATCAATAGGACATTAATCAAATACCTTTTTCATTTTGTATATTTTATTACAACAAAATATAACTAAATTTGAAAACAGCATGTTGGATGAATGATGTGTGATATTGCATCTCCATGGGAAGGTTCTGGGATACTCCTCAGTTTTCAAAATGCAAAACATCTTCAGAATCATTTCCTAAACAATTTAAGGCAATATCATATTACTTCAGATGTAGAACTCTTAACAGTATTAACACTGAATTTTGTGGATTGTTGAGCTAATTGAGAGTGTATTATAAATATGTGAAATATAACAATTTCAAGATGACATAGCAATTGCCTGGCAGAGTGTACAAATGCAAATCTCCACCATACCCCACAGCATGATTAAACTGTGAGGTCCTCTAGGGTCCTACTGCAGATGGTGTTGTTGAGGAAGTATGATGGCATTCATGTTTCTGCAAAACTTAGAGACTCTTATTAAGAACAAATGGTGACAAAGAATATTTCTTCCCTCTTTGAAAATATCCCAGCCACTAATAGATAGACTACAGATAGTCTAGAGTTAGAGTTTCTACTTTTAATTATAAATATAGAGTCATATTTAATCTATCTATATTGAATATAGTTTAAAAAAATCACCCAAATAATGTTTTTCAGACATCGGAAAGAAACAAAGCTTTCCATAAACAATGAAGACTAGGTACAATGCATTGAGTAAGGTTAGGTACTATACATTGAGTAAGTGCCAAGACAAGGAGTCCAAATGAGTACATTTTGTGTCAGGAATACTATATAATTTGAGAAGTGGAATGATTCCATCAGCTGCACTAATAAAAATATTTTTTCTCCTCCTCAATAAAGACTCCACAGACTGACAAAAGAAACTTTCTATCCTTCATCATTCTTATATATAAAATATAAATATTCTCATGAAAAGATAGGGATTCAGTGGTTCTCAATAGAGACTTTGTCATAGTCCTAAACATCTTCAAGTATGAATGTAAAGATAACACATCTGGGAATAAAGTACCTTGTTATCACAGTCCAGTGTCTGGGGAATTAAGTGTGTACAGTGCAGGGCCCTTCCTTTCTCTAAATTTCTGACTGAGAAGACTCATTTCAAATGGACTGATCTGTATGTAAGCTTAAATGTGAAGGAAACACCAACAAAGGGCTTGACAAGAGCAGATAGTATGTTCACTCCATGCATTGGTTTCCATTGTTTTCTGATTCAGATATACACTGTACTTTATTTTCAAGGTAAATCAATAAAAGTTCAATTACAATTTCTTGGGGAAAAGAAAAAAAGAAGAAGAAATTGCCCCTAATGGTAATTTTATTCCAGAATTAAGTGAAGTCTTTCTTTAACTGAAAATGATTACTTCTCTCATGAAACCCCATTAGACAAAAGTCAAGAATGGGTTGATCTACAAATAACAGTTTCTTACTTTTTTTATTCCAAATTCTAATAAAAAACTGGACTTCGTACTAAGTTAACCTACCCTTTATATTGTTTTCATTCCCTCCTGAAGACTTAATTACTTTGTGTTCTACACCTGGAGAACACTTTGCATATACTACCTCTGAAATAATAGCAACAATGGAAACGAAGCCAAACCCACTGTGGTCGAGTCAATTCCAGCTCCTAAGGACACTATAGGACAGAGTAGAACTGCCCCATAAGGTTTCCAAGCTTCTAAATCTTTATTGAAGCAGATTGCTACATCTTTCTCCTGCAGAGCAGCCAGTTGGTTTTGACCACCAACTTTCTGGTTAGCAGCTGGATGCTTTAATCACTGCTCCACCAAGTCTCCCTCCAACAATGAAACAAGCATTAATTGCCTATATACTAATATTAGCTTATCTGCACTATAAAGACATTATTTCATTTCATGCTCATGATGGCAAGGTGAGGTTGAGATTCTGTTTATACCCATTTCTTCAGAAAAGGAAAGCTTTTTGAGAGATTAAGAGACTCAGTTCACCAGAGTTAAGTTTCTTCAAATTCTACATAATATCACTTCTTTAAATGTTGCAGCAATATCAGTTCATATTTTACTAGCTTTGTTCCTAGTTTTCTCATAATATCAGAGTGCTAGTTCCCAGATAGGAAGATTTTGTATTCTGCTTCTTGGCATACTTAAAACAAAACATTGCCCCACTCTAGGACTCAACAAATGAATAAGCACATGGCTGAGTGAATAAATACTTGAAAATAACAAACCTTCTCTCAGCCAAGCCAAAATTGACAGTTATGGTCACTTTTTCAAATAGTTTAGGAAACATTGATTTTTTTGCAGCCTCAACAGAAAGCTCCTATTTTTATTTGGGAAATATTAGAATAATCATAGCTGGATATATAGCTAAATGTTATCACTTGACTTGAGGATGATTTTTCCATTTGATGATTTGTTGGAGTCCTTCCTTAGAGACAGCACACAGGACAGCATAGTTGATCATGCCTCTGGCTTCAAAAGCGTGAAGAAAGTGGCAGGTTTGAGCCGAGAAAGAGATGTGCCCAGTTAAGTGCACTTCTGTTGCTTTTCTAGGTAGGACGTTACTTTGATATGTCCTTTGACCTACAGAAAATACAAAACCAAACTCACTGCTGTAGAGTCGTTCCCAAATCTTTGGGTTTCTGAGGTGATATCTCTATGGAAATAGATTGCCCAATCTTCCTTCCAAGGAGTGGCTGGTGAGTTTGAACTGTTAGCCTCCTGGTTAGCAGTCAAATGTCTTAGGCATTACATCATCAGAGCCAACATTTGTCTCTGGTGGCATAGTGGGTTAGGCATTTAGTTGCTAACCAGAAGGTCAAGGGTTCAAATCCACCAGCTGTTCTATGGAAGGAAGATGTGTCAATCTACTTCCATAAAGGTTTACAGACTTGGAAATCCAGTGGGGATTACTATGAGTTGGGATTGACTTGATGGCAGTGGGTAATGTTGTCATTGGTTCTCTGTCCTGTGAAGTTGATTCTAACTCATAGTGGCCCTATAGGATTGAGTAGAACTGCTCCATAAGCTTTCCTAAGCTGTAAGTTTTATGAAGTCTTTGACAATTTCAATCTTTTCTCCATTTATCGTGATGCTGCTTATAGGTCCAGTTCTGAGGGTTTTTTTTTTTTTTTTTTAAATATAAATTTAGATGTAATCCATACTGCAGACTGTATTTTTCAATCTTCATCAGTAATTGCTTCAAGTCATCCTCACTTTCAGCAAGCAAAGTTGTGTCTTCCGTGTATCACAGCAGTGATGGTTTCAAGTACAGCAAGGCTCATGGAGATGGCGCAGGACCTGGTGGTGTTTTGTTCTGCTGTGCACAGGGTCGCTATGAGTTGGAAACATCTCGATGGCACCTAACAACTACATTAACACCAACAATTTTTATGGGAGCATATTGCCAAGTCTTTTCTCCTACTGAGCCACTGAGTGGATTCAAACCACCCACCTTTTGGTTAGCATCCAAGTGCTTAACCATTACACCACCAAGGCTCCTTATCTAGCAGTTGAGTCTAATTTCCTCAAGTCAATGAGTAGTACAATCATGGCTCAACCTCATAGCTGGTTGGCATTCCTACTAATGACATAGATCCTATGAACCCTTTTATGTACAGCTATGAGAAGCACCATAATTCATCGGGCTTTCGGTCGTTGGTGTTCAATGCATCAAATCTATTCTTTAGATGATCTCTAAATTCAGGAGGGATATATTCAAGATCATACTTTGGCTCT
>NW_006921956.1:227873-229628 GCF_000298275.1 Orycteropus afer afer | reverse complement strand
TGTCCTGGAGGAAGTGCAGCCAGAATGCTCCTTGGAAGTGAGAATGGCCAGACCTCGTCTCACCTACTTTGGTCATGTTGTCAGAAGGGACCATTCCTTGGAGAAGGATGTCATGCTTGGTAGGGTGGAGGGTTGATGAAAGAGGGGGAGGTCTTCAACCAGATGGATTGACATGGTGGCTGCCATGATGGGCTCAAGTATAGCAGGGATTGTGGGCCTGGCACAGGATTGGGTAGTGTTTCGTTCTGCTTTGCATGGGGTCCCTATGAGTCGGAAACGACTCGACGGCACTTAACAACAACAACAACATGAGAAGCACAACTCCATACTGTGCATTCATAAGCATTTACTCACAAACATGGAGAATATGGTTTAATCCTCAGAAGTTCTCAAGTGCTTTGAAACTATTCTCAACTCTCTCATAGGACAACCAGGAAAACTATTGTCCTTAAAAAAAAAAAAAAAAACCCAAACCTGTGGCTATCATGTTTATCCTGTCTCAAGGCTACCCCATAGGTTGCAGGGTAGAATTTCCCACAGAGTTTTCTTGGCTGTAATCTTTACAGAAGCAGGTTTGCAGGTCTTTCTTCTGTTGCACTGCTAAGTGCATTGGGTTCACATTGTCCTTTGTTTAGTAGCTGAGTACAAACAATTTAAAACACCCAGAAACCTTTAAAGGATTCAATATTTGCAAAGTACCTGAAGTTCCTGGAAGCACTCTGTAAATACAAAAAAGTAGCCATGCATGAGCTAGTCTATGTAAGATGTCTTGGCATAGTGAGTTTAAGAAAATATATCAGTAGGTTGTATGTGGTTTGAGTAAAACTGTGGTAAGTAAATTTGCCCTGTTTACACGGAAATAGCAAACACTAATCCTAGAGAAGATTCTTCTCAGCTTCAGTTGTTTTAAAACATTTACTATGTATGTTGATATATATATAGATAGATAGATATGCACATAGATATACACATAGATATGTATACATATATATACATATACATATATACATATATATATATAACTCATTGCCATCAAGTTGATTCTGACTCATAGGGACCCCCATTGGTTTTCTGAGGTGGTATATCTTTACAGAATAGATTGTCTCACCTTCCTTCTGCAGAGCAGCTGGTGGGTTTGTACTGGCAAACTTCTGGTTAGCAGTCAAATGCCTCAGGCACTGAACCAACAGAACTTATATACATACAGTATTTTTTGAATAGAGAATGATAAGTATCTACACACAGAAGCAACATTGATTCTGGTATGAGATTGATGTTCAAAGACTCGTTTTCTCAGGTCTTCAGCCTTAGTAATGACAGACCAAACAGTTTACTTGAATTTTTTTGTGTTTATTGTTACGATTGTCAATTGTCCTATAGCTCTCGGTGCTTTGAGTCATTTGTGAGTTACAAGGATGAAAAACATTTGTCACAGCCCAGAAACTGCTTCCTGCAGGCATGTTGAAACACATAATAGGCTGGTTCAAGCACTCAAAAGTTGGGACACTTATCTGTGCTCCATTCAAAACCATCTAAACAGCTTTTGATATTATATTCTGACTCTTTCCATTTGGATCTTATTTGGAAGAGCAAGGGCAGAGGCAATCAAAAATAAAATAAAAACCTGGGATGGGAAGAGCAGATATGAAGCTACACGAGCATAAAGGATTTTTTTTTTTTTAATTTATTTGTTTTTATTTGGGTGAAGATTTACAGAGCAAATTCACTTTCCATACAGCAGTTCACATATACTTT
>NW_006921956.1:221073-223837 GCF_000298275.1 Orycteropus afer afer | reverse complement strand
GCTGCCAGACCGCAGCTCCATGTGTCTCATTTTTTGGTATTTTCACGCAATTTCTTCTGCCTGCGGTTTAGTCCACTTTTGTATCCTTCCCTTCAAGGCTCAGGGGTCCAAGATTATCTTCTGTGTCTGTGTTAATTGGTTTCCCTTTTCTTTGTTGAAGAGCATCTCTGCAGTCCTTGTGCCTAGTCCACCATCTTCGAGCATAAAGGATTTGATTTAAATTTGTGGTGAAGGTCTGAAGAATTCCTTGGTAGAATCTCCAGGTTTGTTGTTACTACAGCAAATCTGTTTATTATGTCTACCTGGAATGTGTACCTATGATAAGGATACTAAAGATTCTTGTCCATGCAGGCTGTGGTATTTCTCTAGTCATTAACTAGGTGGAGTTTAAGAGTTAATCTTCTAATCTCCGCCCCCCCCCCCTTGTTTATCTACAAACAAGATTCTTATTTTCCAGGTTAGATGGAAAAAAAGAAAAAAAAAAACAGCAAAGAAAAGCAAACTCTCTTATATTGCAGCGTTTCCTGTGCTCCTGATATTGAGAGTACTGCTGTCCCACCTGCTTAGATCTCAACTTCACCCATCACTATACTGGTAGTAAAGGTATTCCCAAGGTTAGGTAAAGGTCAACTTGATCTCAGTTTCTGGATTTCCACAAATGTACTCAGTGGATACTTGGAAATTTTTAAAAAATGTTTTGTTGTTTCTTCTTTTGAACCCCAATATAACTCCATATAGACTAGCATGGATTCAATGGAGGGACCTGGAACTAGGCAATGAGGTCACTCTCTGAAAAATGAAAGTTAAAGGAATGAAATCATAATGGCAACATCAAACTATTTCAGAGGTATTTAGTTTAATAGTGCTTTGCAAGTAAATCACTAGGAAGTTTGCAAAATATATTTATATATATATATATATTTGGCCATGTGTGATCCTCACTGGAGAAAAAACAGAGGTGATTTTATTTTTATTTGTTTATTTATTTATTTTTTATCTTATAGCCCCGGTGCTTAGTAAAGTGTATGGCATAGGGAGGTTCTCAGTAATATCGGTTGCATTAACCTCACTGCTATGGAGTCAGTTGCAACTCATACTGACCCTACAGGACAGAAGAGAATTGCCCCACAGAATTTCCAAAGCTATAAAATCTTTACAGAAGCAGATTGCCTCATCTTAGTCTAGCAGACCTATAAGCAGCATCATGATAAATGAGAAAAGATTGAGGTCGTCAAAGAATTCACATTGCTGGGTTCTACAATTGATGCCAATGGACTCAGCAGTTGGGACATTAGACAATGCATAGCACTGGGCAAGTTGGCTGCAAAGGACCTCTTTCCAGTGCTGAGAAGCAAAAATATCTCATTGAGGACTAAGATGAACCTGACACAAGTCATGGTATTTTCAATTGCCTCGTATACATATGAGAGCTGGACAATGAATAAGGAAGACCGAAGAAGAGTTGATGCTTTACAGTTGTGGTGCTGGCAAAGAAGGATGAAAGTACCATGGACTGCTAGAAGAACTAACAGATCTCTCCTGGAGGAAATGCAGCTGAAACACTCCTTAAAAGTTAGAATGGCCAGATTTCGTCTCACCTACTTGGGTCTTGTTGTTGGGATTATTCCCTGGAGAAGGATGTCATGCTTGGTAAGGTGGAGGGTCAATGAAACAGGGGAAAGCCTTCAACGAGATGGATTGACACAGTGGCTGCAACGATGGGTTCAAGTATAGCAAGGATCATGGAGCTGGCTTGGGATCACTCAGTGTTTCGTTCTGCTGTGCATAGGGTTGCTATGAGTTGGAAATGACTCACTAGCACCTAACAATAGTCTAGCTTAGCTGCTGGTGGGTATGACTGCCACCCTTTTGGTGAGCACCTGAGTGTTTTAATCATTCTAGAGGAGCTTCTTGTTGCATTAATAGACTGAAACTAATCAATAATAGAAATAACAAAAGCTAGTATTACAATATAACTATGGCATAATAAAATATGGATGAAGTTAAAAAGAAAAAGCAAAGAATCATTAACAATAAGAGGTATTCAGTCTCACTACTAATCAAGGATACACAAATGTGAAATGTTTTTCCTGTCTAGCAAAAACAGACTAAAATATTAATTTCATTTTTTTGCAGAGAGTGTGGTAAAATCATATCTTACAGAGTAAATTTGGAAAGACTATGAATTTCATAAGAAACTCTGGTGGCCCAATGCCTAAGGTATTTGACTGTTAACCAGAGATTGGAGGTTCCAACCCACCAGCTTCTCTGTGGAAGGATGATGGGGCAATCTACTTCTGTAAAGATTTACCATCCTGGAAACCCAGTGGTGGTCACTATGTGTAGAAATAGACTCGATGGGAATGTGTTTGTTTGGATAATACTCATATTTAACCTTAAGTCTTCAGAAAACACATAGCATTTGAGACACAAATTTCATTTTTGAGGACTTAGTCTATGGCAATAAACAGAAAACAGTGTAAATACATAGATGCAAAGATATTATTTTCTAATAATATTCATAATTACTGGAAATGATGATATAACCTAAATTTCCATCATTAGAGCATGAATACTGCAGAGCAGTGAATTGCTTAATATTGGTGTTCTAGCCATAGTCTTCCATTTTGTGATGCATTATAAATCCTAGTCTCTATGGCTGTGGTTGGGAGCTCTGGTAGCATAGTGGCTAAGGCACTTGACTGCTAACCAGAAGGCTGGTGGTTCAAACCTACCAGCCACTCCTCGGAAGGAAGATGGGGCA
>NW_006921956.1:199997-219508 GCF_000298275.1 Orycteropus afer afer | reverse complement strand
TACTTCCGTAGTGATACTGCCTCGGAAACCCAAGGAGGGGTCGCTATGAGTCGGGGCCGACTTGACGGCACATAACAACAACAACAACAACAAGCTAATCAAAACTCTGGATGAATTAAACATACTGAGTTTATGAATCTGTATAATGTGAGTATCAGTGACCCTCCGACCCACAGAAGGCACTATCTCCCTGAGGGATCCCACTCTCACACAGCCAGCTGATCTCTTTAGCTGCCATGGAGTTGACTCCCACCTCCTGTCAACTCCATGCACAAAGGAATAAAACATTGGTCGTTCTTGAGCTGGTCCCATAAATGGTTGCAGATTGGCTCATTGTGATTCATAGAATTTTCAATACCTGATATTTGGAAGTAGATATCCAGGCCTTTCTTCCTGGTCTTAATAAAGAAGTACCACTGAAACTTCTTCGGCATTCTAACAACATGCAAGTCTCCACTGATAGATGGGTGATGGCTGTACGTGAAGTGAACTGGTCAGAAACACACCTGGATTTCCCGCAGAGGAGGTGAGAAATCTAGCACTGATCTGCCACTGCCCTCAACTAATGTTCTAGCAGGTTATTATTGCATGTAGTATCACCAGGCCCAATGTTTCCGCTTCAATGTTATTGAGTGGCAGGTGGTTTTATAATGTACATTAGCCATAGTATGGAAGGCATAAACACACAGACTGCTGTGGATTTCACTTCATGGAGACCAAATGTGGGTCAGTGTAAAACTGTGATCCGTGGAGTTTTTAGTTGCTGCTTTTTTTCATAGTCACAGGCCCTTCTTCTGAGGCAACTCTGGGTGAAGTTGATTGTCATGAAAGGACCCTTAAAATAGGACCCTTGCCTACCCTTCCAGCCTTATGTCCTAATTCCTTACCCAATCATACCAACTGCTTATATTGCTCCAAGTTTGCTGTAACACATGATTCGCTCAGCCTGCCCTCTGCTGATTTCCTTCTCTTGTAGAACTTTCTTGACCACCTACACTGGGTTAGGGTCTGCTTTTCTGTGCACCACTGTCTGTTGGTTTCCTTGCCTCTCTTCTCTACTATACTCTCAGTCCCTAGAGAAGGACTTATATTTTTTCTAGAACCTAGAAGAACAACACCAGACACTAGGCACCCAAGAAATGTTAATACAGGAGTGAACAGTTGAATGCATAAATGAATAATGATAATTACTCTGTTGTCATTCCGAGGATCAAGCTACTAGTTAGTCACAACTACTGAATCTGATTCTGATTAGAGGAAAAGTATTATAATTAAAATTAAAAATAAGTCAACATTTTCAACACTGTTCTTTAATAAATGAACTGTAGCATTTAAAAATTTTATTTTTTTCATTTTTGACTTTGAAAGTTTTAAGTTCCAAAATAGCAGTTACTATAAAGTTTCTTAAGAAAAAAAGATCAAATATCAAATAAATCCTGAGCAGATAATTAACACATTATAATGTCATAGCTATTCTATCTTCTTGTGTTCCCTTATCTTATTTTCGTGTCATTTTCTATGAATATTTTCTTGGAGTTGTCTGTAGCCCAGGGATTATTTTAAGAGTTGGAGACACACAAATAAATAAGACAGACAAGGTCCATGACTTCCTGTTGGAGGTAGTTGGGGAGACACAGTCAATAACCAAACAAACATATAAATAAAGTCATTTCACAAGAAGAGAAATAATACAAGCAGTAATGTGATTTGATGCATATATGTAGGGATGGATTGCATGCCTGATTTAGGATGGGTAAGCAGGGAGAGTGTCTTTATTTATTTACTTTAAATTTTTATTGTGATTTGGGTGAAAGTTTACAAAGCAAATTCATTTTCCATACAGCAGTTCATACACATTTTGTTTCACAACGTTGACTGCAATTCTCCACAATGTAACAGTACTCCTCCTGCTTAGGAAGGGTTCCTTTAAAGAAGGGATAATTAAATTCCTGACCTGGGCAGCAACAGGGTCCAGGAGCTTCCCTTGTGGATTACAACAACGCCTTGCCTGATTACAACGTGACCTTCCTAGTCCTAAATCCATCTAGACATTGATAATCTCCACCTGCCACTGTTCATGGTTTTGAGAAAGATTTCCTCAGAAGATGGAATGCCAAGATTATAATTGCATTTTGTGGATCTTCCAAATTCTTGCATATTTCAAGCTTATTTTGTCATGACATTCCTAGATGCATATCTTCCTTTCCGCTAGTCAAGTGGTGATGTTTCCTATATTTCAGAGATGATGCTAGACACATGCTCACAGCGCAATACTTGTCTTTCACATTTCTACTTCTTGTTAACAAACAAATTTAAAAATGCTGTTGAAATTGATGAATCAAACCATGTCTCTCTAACTTAGGGAAAATGCTTCTCGAAATTCATAAAGACATTGAGATTTGCTATATCTCTTCAATAATATTCATATGTCAAGTTTATTTTTATACTCACAAGGCATAAGTAGGGTGTGTATCCAAAGACAGCATGTAAATAATCAAATATTCCTTCTATCATATGGGTTCAGGGACCTGTTTGATTTCATTTAGTAAACATTTTCCTTTCTATTTTGTATTCAATATGCTTATCCTCTCCAACACATAGTCAATTTGTAGGGGACACTTGGACATAGAATCTCCATGACAGCATACGTCTCTACACTGTAACGACGCTGCCACCAGGGTGTCCTGAGCTGCTGCCACCAGGGTGTCCTGAGCTGCAAGTTTTAAGCCACATGCAATGGAATGACAAACATCAAGTAGCACATCTCTCATTACTTTCAAAACTCTGTCTTTTTCATTCCCTTTCTACCTTATTTTCACAAAGGACAGGATACACAAAGCAATAAATGAATAGGAAGCACAAATACATATTGTTGATGTTGTTGTTAGTTGCTGAGTCAATTTTGACTCACAGCAACCCCATGTGTGTCATAGTAGGACTTTGCTCCATAGGGTTTTCTAGGCTTGACTTTATGAGGAGCAGACCACCAGGCCTGTCTTCCAAGGTGTTTGGGGCGGGTTTGAACCACCAACGTCTTGGTTACTAACTGAGAGCTTAACCATTTGTACCACCCAGGGAGCCATACACACACATGCATGCCATTAATCTCCAGGGTAGAATAGTTTAAAACAAGGGTTCTTATTGTGGCTTGGTGAGAAAGTCTTAGGGAACTTGCCTAGAGGAATTAGAAAAAAGTCTTTAGAACTCTGAACTTTCTCAATGATAAAATCTTTGATTGTTTCTTCTTCAATGTCTAGAACAGCTCATGCCCTTCCAAATGTAACACTTACGCATTTTTACTTATTTATTTTCCCTTTTTATTACCATTAATCCCTGACTATGATGTCTGGCATCCCTTGTACTGATACTTGAAAAATTCTGTAAATGGTTCCTGTGTTTACCTCAGCTCAATTTCTATTAGTTTACTCTTACGTTTTCCTTTGTCAATGATTCTTTTGTGTAAATGCAAACATGCAAATATGTACATTATTATTATACTTTTCAGTAATTAATTAATGGGATATTATAGGAAAAGAAATGGTCAGAGAAGTTTTATCCTAAGAAGTAACAATTAAGTTGAAACCTGGTGAGGAGTTGGAGAAAGTACATGCTAGGTAGATTGAATAACAAGAAATAAAAGAATCTCAATGTGGCTGCAGGTCTGAGAGAAAAGCCTTGGGAGACAATCTGGAGGAGAATGCAATAGTGAGCTTTTGTAGGACATGGGATACAGCACTGGAAACCAGTAAAGGAGTTTATGGAGAAGAGTCAAATTTATAAGTTCAAAAGATGTCACACTTGTTTTGCTTGATTTTATTCCTTTACCCTCACCCACATTTCCTAGCAGTCATAAATCATAATAGGGTTATTCTCTCACTCTAGATGATGAAACGATAGAGAGACCTCTGTTCAGCAGAACACAACAGTTTCTTATCATGCTCATCCCTTAATTGGGACTCATGAAGTTTCAAAGAAGAGGATGGCCCTCAATAAGAAGGATTGACACAGTGGCTACAACAATGGGCTCAGATATAGCAAGGATTGTGAGACTGGCACAGAACCTGACAGTGTTTCATTTTGTTGTACGTTGGGTTGCTATGAGTTAGAACCAAGTCTATGGCACCTACCAACAATAAGACTCAGAAAGTTTTCATCAAAATAGAAATAAGAATCCCAGGCTCATGTACCTTCCAGGAATGGAGAGAAGGTTAAATGGAATATTTGTAAATATTAACAAAAAAAAAAAAAAAAAAAACTACTATCGGGTCTCCTTGAAAAATAAGGAAAAGGTTATATTTTCCATTTCAATACAGTCACTGTGGTTCAAGGAGACTGGCAATGCCTGGTATTTCAGAGAAACCTGGTCTGCAGTCTTGGCTGTGCCATATATTAGCTGAATAATAGTTGGAAACACCATGAACTCTCTTATCTTCAAAGTTCTCATCTTAAAATGATATTATTAATTTTATCTCCTTTTCTGAGTTATTGTACAGTTTAAGTCAGCAAAATGCATGGATAACACAGAGGCTAGTATCTACTAACAATCACTAGTCTCATTCTTTTTAAAATAAATACCATAGTACCCATTTTTCTGTACCTCATTGCCATTATTTTACTGAAAGCTCAATTAATGTGTGTTTTCTAAATAATTAAATATGTCATCTCTTCCTTAGGACCTCTCTATGCAGAAGTCCACTTTAAGCAATTGCACTGATTTTCCATAATAGCTGTTTACAATCAGCTTAAAGGAAATTGTAGCCAGGTTTCCTCTGGCTTTAGATGCCAGAAGTTCCATTCTTTTTTGTCAGTTGGTGTCATTTCCCATGGACTAAAAGTAGTATAATTTATTTAACATCTTTTATCTTTATATATATACATATATATATTTACTTATAAATCTATTTATTTATACATCTTTATCATAGTGTCTTATTTTTCATGGAATATTGAAATGCCATTGAGGCAGAGTGAGCTGCGTTTGCATTATCGGTTAACTAACTTTCTGGTGATGAATGGCAGTCCAATGGAAGAGCAAGTGTCTTTTACTCAAACTGTGAAAGCAGAGTATGGATTTGGTCCCACGTAAATAAGAAAAGAATGTACCCACACATGGCTTGGGTTGCCATTCTTAATCTCTAAATTATTTAAACTAAATATTAATAATTTTATAGTAAAATGTCTAATACATCTCACTCTTCACATTATGGCTGTTGTCATATAAATTTTTAGAGATGAAATATTAAGGACTTAGGCACTTAACTGGTGCACCATCCAGGCTGTAGAAGAAAGATTTTGGAAAACTCTTTACAAAAAAATCTATATTACTTTGGTTAAAAGCAAATAAATTAGATTTAAGAGGGTTTAATCATGTCAGTCCTTATTTACTTCCATGGGATTAAACTGCTTGCTAGATTTAAGAATGGGTTGTTTTCTTTTTTAAAAGACATTGTGAACATAATTTTCCTTCTAGCTATTTTGTAATTGAAGAGTTCATTTCGTTAAGCAGATTTGTCTTTAGAGCTTGTGTGACAGAGACTGCCTTTGCTGTAAAATTTCTCAGAACACTGAGGTCAACTTAAACAAGAAACTCCCTGAAACTTTTAATTTTTAAGTCTGCCAGTTTATTTGAGACTTGAGGCTAAGTGAGAGTAAGATCAATTTTTCTGCTTCAATTCTCTTCTCCTTTTCCTGTTCTGCCTTTGCTTCTTTCTTCACGTTTTTTTCTTCATCTTCTTTTTCTTACAAATGGTCAAATGCATATAATACAGACACACAAAATAGAAACAGAGATTCCAGAGCTTAATGCCCTGTGTAAGCCCTCACAGTCAAGACTCCAGTGGCTACTGGAACCGTTTTACTGATTATGTTGTTGTTGTTTGGTGCCATCGAATCAGTTCCAAGTCATAGTGACTCCACGTACAACAGAAGTCAAGACTGCTCGGTTCTGCCCCATCTTCACACGCCTGAGCCTACCATTGCAGCCGCCATATCCATCCATTCCATTCAGAGTCTTTCCCTTTTGCACTGACTCTCCATTTTACCAAGCATGATACCCCTCTCCTTGAACTGGTCCCTTCTGATAACATGGCAAAGTACTAGAGAGGACATTCGGCCATTTTCACTTCTAAGAAGCATTCTGGCTGTAGTCCAAAGACAGATTTGTTTGTTTTTCTGGAAGTCCATGGTATATTCAGGATTCTCCACCAATACCACAATTCAAAGGCATCAATTTTTCTGCTATCTTCCTTAGTCATTGCCCAGCTTTCACATTTCCACCTAGTGGAAAACACTATGGCTTGGGTCAGGTGCACCTTAGACTTCAAAGGGACATCTTTACACTTTAACACTTGAAAGAGATCTTTTGCAACACATTTTCCCAGTTCAAGATGTTGCTTAATTTCTTGACTGCTCCATTCATGAGTACTGACTGTGGAGCTAAGTAAAATGAAATCCTCAACAACTTCAGTCCTTTCTCAATCACTAATATGATCGTGTTGTTGTTGTTATGTGCCGTCAAGTCGGACCCAACTCATAGCGACCCCTCCTTGGGTTTCTGAGGTGGAATCACTACGGAAGTAGATTGCCAACCTTTCTTCTGAGGAGTGGCTGGTGGGTTTGAACCTCCAGCCTTCTGGTTAGCAGTCAGGTGCCTTAGCCACTATGCTACCAGAGCTCCACTAATATGATATGCAAGTAAAATGTTGGTGAAAATAATGTAAAAATATTTGCAGTAGTATATTGCCAGAGAACTGCCAGAAATTCAAGCTGGTTTCAGAAGAAGACATGGAATAAGGGATATCTTTGCCAATGTCAGGTGGATCTTGCCTGAAAGCAAAGAATACCAGAGAGAAGTTTTGTGTTTTATTGACTACACAAAGACATTACATCCTAACAAAATGTGGATAACATTACAAAGAACTGAGATTCCAGAAGACTTAATTATGCTCATGAAGAAACTGTATATAGACCAAAAGTCAGTCATTGGAACAGAACAAGAGGATACTGCATGTTTTAAAATCAGGAAAAGTGTGCCTCAGGGTTGTATCTCTTCACTATACTTAATGTATATGGTGAGCAAATAATCCAAGAAGCTGGGCTATTTGAAGAAGAACTAAGCATCAGGATTGGAAGAAGGCTCATTAACAAGCTCCAATATGCAGATGACAAAACCTTCCTTGCTGAAAGTGAGGAGGACTTGAAGGACTTCCTGATGAAGATCAAAGACTACAGCCTTCAATATGGATTGCATCTCAGTATAAAGAAAGTAAAAATCCTCACAACTGGATCAATAAACAACATCATGAAGAGCAAAGAAAGGTTATAGTGCAGTTTTATTACAGTGCAGTTTTATTTTTACTGTCTATTTTAGTTACCTAGTGCTCCTGCTATAAGAAATACCACAAGTGGTTAGCTTTAAAGAACAGGATTTTTTTTTTTTTTTTCTCACTACTCTGGAAGCTGAAACCCCCAATTAAAATCTCAGCCATGTCAATTATTTCTGTGGGCCTCTCTCCTAATTTAGGCTATTTGTCAGGAATTCTTTGCTTGCAGAAAGGTAGTCATAGAGTGTCTGTCTTCTACATATGTGGGTGTCCATGTCTGTTCTACTCCTTTTTTATGACATTACTTGGAAGTGGTTAGTTTTAGGACCCACCATATACTGGTATGAAGTCACTAACATTCAAAAGAATTCCCTTAGTTATAAATAGGCTCATTTTTATAAGTATGTTTCTTGGGGACATAATTCAATTTATAACATTACCTCAATATCCACTACTAATGGCCAATGTCAAACACATTTCCTTGCGATCACATCTCATTTTTCTAACCAATAGCTGTGCAACATTGGAGAAATTATTGAACTTATTTCCAATTCCATTCACCTTTCTGCAAAATGAAGATCATATTAATGACTACTCTAGGGTTTTTTGTGCAGGGGTCTTTGTGTTAAGTAAGACAGGTTATGGAACTATTTAAACCAATGTCCTGAACACAGTATTTGGTCAAAACTCATTTGCAATTACTCTAATATTCTTAGTTGTGATGTTAATATATAAGAGACAATGATAGGGAGATGGAAATTTAGGTTACAAAATATCATGCTAAAAGTAATCAAATTATTAAGTAGTATCTCTAAGCTTCAGTTTCCCCATCTTTCCTCATCTGGAAAATGGGAATAATTCAAGTGCTTCCTACAAGGTTGTTTTAAGGATTGTGTGAAACAGTGCATTTTGGGCACTTATGCAATGCCCTGCCCATGGTAACCACTTGAGAAATGATAGCTATCATAATGATGGCAATAGTGAATAAAATGAAATGAAATCAGGGCCAGTGGGGTGACGTGGAAGCAATATACAGACCAAGGCAAGGGGACACTTGAAAGGACAGCTAAACACAGCATAAGGATTGAAAACCGTTGTGCACCTTCTCCCTCTAAAAGCCCTTAGCCCTTCCCATTCCAGTGAGTCATCACTTCCTAAATGTGCGATTTATGAGCTGTTTTCACAGGTTTTGTCACGTGGTTACACATTCTGATTTAGTCTCTTTAGAACTAGTCTTCACATTGTTGATGTCCCAGTTACATATTTTTTTTCCAAATTCACACCAACATATGTTTCTAACTATCAAAATAATAACAATAATAATAATAATAATAATAAAAACCATGTCATCTCCTCACCAGAGAACATCTTATGTGATAGCATTTGTTCCATTTTTGGAAGCTCTGAGATAAACACCTATTGGTTATTAGCATTACTGTTACAAGTAAAATCATACAAAGTGAAGTTCTGAGAATAGAACACTCCAGCTAGGCTGAATTCTATTGTTTTGCTTTGTTTGCTTACTATGGTTGTTTGCTGTATCTCTCCAATGCCAGCCCTCCCTTCATGGTCTGTCATCCAGTCCCATAATATTTATGACAAGTCAATCCAGTATCTTAACATTTTACGAAGAGCTTAACAAACAAAAAAACAAACACACTGCTGCTGAGTCTGACCGACTCATAGTGACCTTGGATTTCCCAAGTGGTATCGCTATGGAAGTAGATGGCCCAACCTTCCTTCTGAGGAGTGGCTGGTGGGTTTGAACCACCAGCCTTTTGGTTAGCAGTCAAGTACCTTAGGCACTATGCTTCCAGAGCTCCCTACAAAAAGCTTAGATATTTTAATAACGTTTGACTTATCACATTTATGGTGCATCTGTGTGTTTATTATGATCGTTGTTATTTTGTATAGTGTATGGACGTATGTTTATTTTATTATTGCTTTTATTTTACTTTAATTTGCCAAGCCTCATAAAGACGAGGATGTGACCCTTCTAAGTTCAGAACTTAGGTTTCCTTGGAAAATTGATACAAAGGACTGAAGTTATTATTTCTAAATACTGGCTTTTCCTCCTAACTTTCCTTTCACCCCAACCCCACCTCCATATCCTTTAAAAATGGAAATAAAGTTGAATAGTTCAACGCAAGACCTTCAGGTAATTTCCTCACCTTAAGGCTTCTCTTTGAGGCAAAGACTAATTGTTACAACTGTGGGTAGCCGGAACAGATAAGAAAGATGTACTGAGACAAGGACAGGCATAAAACAGCTCATTAAAGCGCACTCATCTGTCCACTCTGGGCTCTGAGATCCAGGGAGCGTTTACGACACACCGGTGTGATTCTCACCAGGGCTGAACCGGCCCTGCCAAGGCGACCGCCAGCCCTCTCTGAACTCCCTCCGCGCTCGGGGTTGGATTTTTCATTTCACACATCATTCCACTCCTTGCTCCAGTGACTCTGAAGAGCCAATAACCCACCTGATCCTGTGTGCACATTAGTGCCAATCATTTAAATTCATACTTCCGAGAGGGGGAGATTATAATACAAATTCTTCAAAAGCACACACACGAGGGACTTTTATGGTGCATTCTCTCAGAAATCACTTCAGAAAATGATGACATTTGGAGCCAGGAAGTAGGGTAGTTTATTTACTGACCAACCTTCACATGTATAATAATGTTTCCTCATGTGAGCTTCTCTTTTTATGGCCATCATATAAAATTGTATTTCTGTTTACTTTATGCAAGGAATTATTTTTGTTAAATATGAAATATCTTCTTTGATCACTTCTGCTTACTGGCTGGCAGCTGATTGAGGAGAATGGAGAGACCTCGTTTAAAATCTTAAACTCACCCTTGCCTAAATCGATCCACACACTCTAATACCCAAAAGTAATTTGTAACTGATGTTGTCTACCTGATAGCAACACAACTAGTTTAAAGTTAAATAGAATAATCAAAAATAGTATTTTCAAAATCTGACAACCCAATAATGGGACCAGTTTGTGATTAAAAAAGCAACAGAGTAATAGTTGGACATACAGCAGGAATTTCATGATGGCAGGAGAGGTTCAGACCATGGGTATTGGAGTCTAATGGAGCTGGTGTGTGCCCCAGGTCTCTCACAAGATAGTATTTGAGCTTTAGATAGTCATTTGAAAATAAGAATAATATTAATATCGACTCAACATCACAGCAACACATAGGCCACCGCAGTATGACAAACTAGCAGATGAGTGGTAGAAAATGCATAATAAACCCAACCAAACCCCACTGCCATCGAGTTGATTCTGACTCATAGCAACTCTATAGGACAGAGTAAAATCGCCCCATAGGGTTTTCAAGGCTGTAAATGTTTACAGAAACAGACTGCTTCATCTGTCTCTCACAGAGTGGTTGGTAGGTTAGAACCTCTAACCTTTTGATTAGCATCCAAATGCCTTAACCAGTGTGCTATAATCGTTTTATTTCAAAAATAAATTTCTTTCCTAAGAACACTGTTTCTTTCCTGCTGTCCATTGCTTGACATTTTGCAATTATGTCAGTTTTGTCAGTGGAAAGAAGACAGGAATGTGATTAAGCAAATTTAACCTAAAATTAGTAATTCATAGTACATGTAATACAATGCCAATGTGGGTGGGAGATTTTCTCCATAAATAAATTCTCGGGTATAATTTTTTTCTGTACTGTACTTCTCACTTCTTAAGAAACACATCCATAGAGAGCTTCTGTAATGTGAAGATTTTAAGTGCATATTGGTGTAAACAGTACCCTATCTTTCAATCATGACTGTGTTGAAATGTGCCACAATTTCATATTGCAAATACATAAGGGCAAAGAGGGATGGTGTGGGTATAAAAACCCTGAATCTTTCCTGTCACCAAAGACTGACGTTTACCTTTAATGAACTGCATGTGCATTCGTATATGCATGTGCATTCGTATATGTATTTGTGTTTGTACAGGGTAGTGTGTGTGTCTGTGTGGGGGGGTAGAATTAATTGGAAGAAGAGAGGAAAGCAGTGCTCTATTCCTCTTCAGCCAGCTTTTCATTCATTCAACAAATATTGGGCACCTGGTATGTTCTAAAACCCAGGCTAAGCACAGGATGACAATAATGAAGAGGACAGATGCATATTTTGTCTTTGAAAAGGAAGAAAAAAAATAGCAGCAAACATAACATCAAACACATAAATTGAATACTGTGATTAATACCACAATGTAGCAATGTACTGTGGTATGACATAATTGAGATAGATCTAGAAGGGCCTTAGGGAGGAACAGAAATTTAAACTGAATGTAGATAAGAAATCTGGGAGGGATAGGCAAAAAAGGGAAAGTGAGATAAATACACCCACACATCAACACATATTCCATTCTGTTCTGAGATCTTAACATCTGCGTTTTGTTGTCCACGTGTGTTCAGGTTTTTCTTTGTGCATGAACTGGAGGGAGTTCCACCGAGTAATTAACATCTGCAACATTCTTCTGTCATTATCCAGAGTTTAATTCTTAAATAGCTTATATTTCATTCTCTTCTAAAGAAATAAGATTGTCTGGATTCAAGCAGTTAATCAATAGATATTGATTAATATTTTCCCTTTGCTGAAAGTTAGGCAGTGCAAATGGTTAAGAGTTTGACTAGCTGAAAGGTTGGCAGTTCTAACACATTCAGAATTGCCTTGAAGACAGACCTAGCTTTCACAATGTCATAGCCTTGAAAACTCTGTGGATTAATTCTGCTCTGCACACAGGGGTCATCATGAATTGCAATTGACTCACAGCAATTCACAACAACTACAGTAGTCCTTTCATGGTCCAGAAGAAGTAGATGTCAAGGCAGGCAATACAGACTAGGGGAGAAAACTGAGATAAGAATGTGTACTGATTAGTGAAACATAATGATTATTGTGCATAGTGAAACTGTGTTGCAATGCTCGTACATTGGATTAAATTAGTAAAACATTAATGAGACCTGCAGTAATAGTAATGATAGCCAAGAGTTGGATATTACTTTAAAAAATTACAAACTCCTTCAGACTTATTCTTTGTTTTGATCTTTATGTCAACCTGTCTTAAATCTAACTCCATAAGAGTTAATAGTGGAAGACAATTAATTTTGACATCAGTTCTAAATCCACAATTAATTATTCTTTTGACCTCTAGCATGGCACTAAGTCCTCTTGACTTTAGACACCTTATCTGTAAATGGAAATTAAGTTCAAGAGATGTACTAGATTTGTTAATAGTGCTTTGAAATGAAAAACAATCAAAAGTCACCCCACTTCCCATTATTTTTTTGCAACAAAGTAAGATAGGAAAACTTCCTATTCTCTGCCCTCCTCCTTCCAGAATCTCAGGAAGTAACTCAGAGAAGGGACTTGGTAGACATAAATTGATTGGTGCAAAATTACTGAAGGTAAGTTATTTAGGATCCTTTCAGGTTCAATAAAGAAAAGAGAGAAAGAAGAAAAGAAGGAATGAAGAGAAATAGGGGAAGGAAGAGAGGCAGGAAGGAAATTAAAATGACTTCAGCTTAACTTATATTACATAGCAAAAAGCCTCAATTTAGACTAGATAGATTTGAGAAGATAGAAGACGTGAATTTCAGAAGATAGAAGGTCTTGAGTGTTGTACAGATACAGGAAGTATGGGAGGGCAGTGGATTTTCATGATAAAGATGCTTGACAATTGTATGTTCAGTGCATGCTAAACTTACACTTGATAAAAAAATAAATTTTGAAAGTATCCTATTTACCACAAGAAGAACAATTAGATATTTAAATTATAGTTTGGAATATGCTTTAGCATAGTGAATGGTCATTACCCCAAAATAAAATATTGAGATTCACTTCCACGGTAGAATGAAACAATGATCAATGAATCTGATTTATCTACCGCTCTGTTCTCTGAACTTCATATTATCTTGTGATATCAAATGTCAACATTCAGAGATATTGAGTGTTCATAACAATGACCTGACACTCAGCAATATTGACAAATTTCTTTCTAATTACCAACTAATAAATTGATCATGATTTATTCAAATTAATGTATTTGGGATATGTGGTCTTCTTTGCTATTGAGAAAGCATTTTCATTCACTCAATAAGCATATATTTTGAAACTATTGTGCGTTGGAACTTAAAGACAAATCGAATAAGACCTTATACATACAGATAGTAGGCTAGGGTCAGATAAACAAGGAGTCTGATTCCACTCTAGTAAATGCTATGATTGGGATTCTTGAGTGGTGTTATAATGATACAAGAAGCTAGACTACATGAAGAAAAACACGGCATCAGAATAGGAGGAAGACTCATTAATAGCATTTGATAAGCAGATGGAACAACCTTCTTTGCTGAAAATGAAGATGATTTAATGCACTTACTGCATTAAGATCAAAGCCTTTAATATGGATTACATCTCAACATAAAGAAAACAAAAATCTTCACAACTGTACCAATAAGCCTCATCTCATTAAGTGGACAAAAGATGGAAGTTGTCAGGGATTTCATATTATTTGGAGCCACAATTAACACCCATGGAAGCATCAGTCAAGAAATCACGTGTTGTATTGCACTGGGCAAATCTGCTACAAAAGACTTCTTTTAGTCGTGAAGAACAAAGATGTCACTTTGAAGACTAAGATGTGATTTTTTTTTTTTTTTGAAAGTAAGCCATGGTACTTCTAGTGGCCTCATATGCATGTGAAAGCTGGACAATAAATAAGAAAGATGAGAGAATTGTTGCCTTTAAATTGTGTTGGCAAAGAACAGAGAAAATACCATGGACTGCAGAAGGCTGAACAAATCTGTCCTAGAAGAAGTGCAGCCAGAATACTCCGTGGAAGTGAGACTGGCCAGACTTCATCTCACCCATATGGACCATGCTGTTAGGAGGGACCGCTCCCTGGAGAGGAACATCATGCTTGATAAAGTGGAGGGTCAGAGAAAAAGGGGAAGACCCTCTATGAAATGGATCGACACAGTGGCTGCAATAATAATTTCAAGGATAGTAAGGATTGAGGATGGAACAATACCATGTAGTGTTTCCTTCTGTTGTCCATAGGGTCACTAAGAGTCACAATCTCTTCTATGGCACCTAACTACAAACAACAACAATAACACTTAACTTTCATCACCAGGGAAGAAAGGGAAGCAATCCATTAATTCTTCAAACAAGTACAGAAATATCTCAAGGTGACATGTACTCTCCAAATGTAGTCATAAAGTATTGCATAATTGTGTACCCCATCTCCAGTGAACATGTTTTGTCTCTGTCTACATAGTAAGGACAGATGTTTCTACATACTGTAAATATGGCTTTAAACATGAAAGCATCACATTCTCAATGTAACAAAACTGAATTAATTCTTGAGATGAACAAGACAAATATAACTACACCAATATCCAAGGTGAAGCTCTTATATGTTTCTGATAAAAGATACTTAAAAGCTGTGTGAAAATAATTGACGTAGATAAAGCGTTGTTGAAATAATTTCTCGTAAGTGTAGCTTTCCACCAATGTCACCTTGCAAGCCCTCAATTGCTTCTGTTTTCCTTCAAGTCCCTTTCCCATTGACTACTTCAGGGTAGTGAATTATTTAACATGGCCGTTATAGTCATAATCTTCTATTTTGTAAGTTACTGTAATTTCTAGCATCTATGCCTGTGCCTAGGAGCTCTGGTGGTGTAGTGCCTAAGGCACTTGACTGCTGACCAGAAGGCTTGCGGTTCAAACCCACAAGCCACTCCTCGAAAGGAAGATGTGGCAATCTACTTCCGTTGTGATACTGTCTCGGAAACCCAAGGAGGGGTCGCTATGAGTCGGGTTTGACTCGACGGCACATAACAACAACATCAACAACAAGCCTGTGCCTAAGGCATTTCATTGCTAACCAGAAGGCTGGCAGTTCAAACCCATCAGCCACTCCTTGGAAGAAAGACTGGGTAATCTACTTCCTTAGTGACACTGCCCCAGAAACCCAAGGAGGGGTTGGTAAGAGTTGGATCCAACTCCACAGCAGTGAGTTTGGTTTTGGTTTTACACCTGTGGTTATGGTCCCATTTTTGAGTGAATTGTTCATAATGTTAATGAGGCAGGATTAGGGTGTAATGTATCTTGAGTCACTGCCTTACCAGAGGTTCTGACTCATGTCACCATCTTTAGTGTACTTGAGGGTATGGTCTGCATGCAATGTATATGAATACTTTGGCAAAATTATCTCTCTTGATCTGGGTCCTGAATCTAGTTTGTCTTTATCTGACTTCTTGTTCTTGGAATTTGAGCTAGCAGCCTGTTGTCTGCCCTGCTGTGCTGGCTTCTGTAGCCTTGTGAGCCAGAAGCCTGTCATCTGACCTGCTGATTGGAATTTGTCAGCCCCTGTAACTTCATGAGTTAGGAGAATCCTCCAGAATGATGCCTGACCCAGAGATATGAGACTGGCCAGCCTCCACAAATCTTGAGCCATTTCTTCAATGGTTTGTGAGTTCTACGAGATGTTGCAGCAAATTACATAACTCAAAGAAGGGAGAGAGAGTATGGAGGAGAAGATGACTAATTGCTGTTAGAGATGATGGAATGGTACAGAGGTTTGGAAAAGTTAGACATTTGTGGCATCTTTAACCTGCACCTCACAGGGACCAACCTTATGTTAATCCTTCTGAAAGAAGGATTATCTGTGCAAATATAAATCATTAGGTTTCTTCTTCACTTTTGTCTACTTCTGTTTCTTGCCTCCACTCATGTTATGTATATTTTGTTATGTAGTTAGACAAATTGACTGCTTAGCAATTATAAAATTATTTCAGGAAGAATGTATATTGAAGAAACAACATTCAATAATATTGTAGAGCATGTACTTGGAAAAATAATGTAAGCAGATAGAGATTTTCAGTTTATATTCATATGCTAGAGAGTTCTAACATGTATTTTAGTATCTCTGATAGCAAGAAAAATGGTAAGTTACTCTTTATATCCCTCATCTTGTTTATTTATTTCTGAAGTTGCTTCCTAATTTTCTATTTTGGATTCCCTACCCAAACCAGTTATTGTTAAGTTGAGAAGGATTTCATTTTAATTATTATAAAAATTTCAAAGTATCTATCATGGATTTTTTTTTTTCAATACATTTGTGTATTTTGGAATGGTTTTATCCCATAAGTGTTCACTACTAACTGAAAAAGAGTTGAGTTCAAATCCACCCAGAGATGCCTGGAAGAAAGCCTTTGAGATCCACCTCCAAAAGTTCACCTCTGTTGAAAACCTTAGAGAGTGCTGTTGATTTGGATTCATCTTGTTCTTAAGTCGGATTCATCTTTTGGGGAGCTTATTATTTATTTATTTATTTCCTATATGCCAGAAATATAAATGTATTGAAATGGCATTAAATCATTCCAACATTTATTTTTACCTGAACTTCTGTAATTATTCAAGTTGACGGTGTGGCTAATTTGTGTGGAATGGAGACTATGGTGGCAAATGTGTACATAGAAAGATAACCTGGTAATTTCTCCCAAACAAAAGTGAACTACAGTGTACTCTACTGAAAAGTAGGCCATATAAGAACTGCAGCAAAGTGTGGTGGCTGTTCTGATCAAAACTGAATAGCTGAAAACACAGCAAACCTCATGAAAGTTTCCTTGATCAAAGGGTTCATCTTAATTCTGTGACAGGGCTCTTCTGCTGTCTGCTACATTATTGGTGACTGCTCTGGACCCTACTCTCCAGTGATACCTCTAGGGGAGAACTAGGAAATGGTCCCCAGACTACATCGCATGCTGCATTCAAACATTACAGACGTCAGTAAGATTGGAAGCAGACAGAATGACAGGAAGACAAAATTGTTGAATTTTTGCATTACTCAGAAGGTGACTGATTATCTCACACAATTTATTTGTAATCTGCACACCTTCATCTAGCCCCTTCTCTCTTCTCCAACCCCAGCTTGATTAACACGATTTTTCTCATTCTTCCCCACCTTATATATCAGTATTCGGGAAAATGGCAAAATAATATACATAGGACTCTGAGCTCTTGTGAAGATGAATACAACTGTTTCCAAATTGATTGACTTTAAAACCAAAATTAAAAGAACAAACCAAAAAGAAAACCTGTTGCTGTTAAATCAATTCCAACTCCTGGAGACCACACTCCATAGGAACTTCAATAGATCTGATCTTTCATAAGTACATTGTCAGTCCTCTTTTCCTTCAAAACCTTTCTTCCAGGTAACTCTGGGTGGATTTGAACTGACAATCACTTGGTAAGCAGTTGAGTGCCTAACCAATTAAATGACCAAAGGACTCCTGGACAGATATTAGATATGGGCTCAAGGTAATATTGTTGTTAGTGACACCAAGCTGGTTCTGACTCATATTTACCTCGGACAACAGAAGGAAACACTGCTTGGTCCAGCACCATCTACACAAGTGTTGCTATGCTGGAGTCCATTGTTGCAGTTACTGTGTCATTCCATATCATTCAAGTTTTTTTTTTCTTTTTTACTGACCCTTTATTTTACAAGCATAATATTCTTCTCCAGGGACTGGCCTTTCCTGATTATATGTCCATGTTATGTGAGACAAAGTCTCACCATCTTTACTTCTAAGAGCATTCAGCTATACTTCTTCCAAAACTGATGTTTTCTTGTAGTCATTATTATTCTTTATCAATACCATGATTCAAAAAGAATACCACATTTCAAAGGAATCAATTAATCAATTCCATGTTTCACATACATACTAGACTATTGAACTGGCATCAGGCTCCCCTAAGTCATCAAAGTGACATCTTTGTTTTTTTTTTTAACACGTTAAAGTTCTTTTGCAGCAGAATTGCCAATACAATGTGTCATTTGATTTCTTGACTCCTGTTTCCATGGGCATTGATTGTGGATGCAAATGAAATGACATTTTTCACAATGTCAACCTTCTCTCAATTTATCATGATGCTGCTTATTGGTCCAGTTGTGAGGAGTTTTATTTTCCTTATGTTGAGGAGTAATCTACACATCAAAATTCAAACATTACAGAATGTTTGAAGACTGTAATTTTTGATGTTCATCAGTCAATGCTTCAAATCCTTTTCACTTTCAGCAAGTAAGGTTGTGTCATATGCATACCACAAGTTGTTCATGCATCCTCCTTCAATTCTGGTGCTCCATTTTCCATCATATAGTGCAGCTTCTCATATTATTTGCTCTGTCAACAGATTAAATATGAATGATACAATGATATAACTGTGTCACACACATTTTGTGATTTCAAACCATGCAGTATCCGCTTGCTATATTCAAACTGCCTCTTATTCTATGTACAGATTACTCGTGAGAATAATTAAGTGTTCTTTGAAATTTTATCCGTAATTTGTTATGATGCATAGATTCAAATGTTTTTGTATGGTCAATAAAACACAGGTAAACATCTTTCTGGTAGCCTCTTCTTTCAGCCATGATACATCTGGCATCAATACTGATAGCTGTCATTCCACATCCTCTTCTGAATCCAGCTTGAATTTCAGGCAGTTCCCTCTCCATATACTGTTGCAAATGTTTTTGCTTTAATTTCAGTAAAGTTTACTTTTGTGTGATGTTAATAATACTGCTTGATAACTTCCACAATCTGTTTGATCACTTTTCTTTGGAATGAGCACAAACATGAATCTCCTCCAGTTGAATGGCCAGATAGCAGTCTTACAAATTTCTTAGCATAGACTTTTAGCAATTTCAGTGTTACTTCTATTTGTTGAAATTTCTCAACTGTCATTCTGTCAATTCCTGAAGGCTTGTTTTCACCAATACCATCAGTGCAGGATCTCTTACTTCATGCCACTCATTCTCAATTATATGCTAGTTTCAGAAATGGTTGAACATCGACCAACTCTTTTTGGTACCATGACTCTATGTTTTCCATATTCTTTTGAAACTATTCATTAAGTATTTTTGCTGACAGAATCCTTCAATATTCCAACTTGAGGCTTGCATTTATCTTCAATTCTTTCATCTTGAAATGACAAACTTGTTCTTCTCTTCTGGTTATCTAACTCTGGGTGTTTGCAAATTTTAATTATAATGCTTTTAAGTATCTTCTCGAGCTGCCCTCTGAAATCTTTCATTCAGCTGTTTTACTTCATCATTTCTTCCATTCATTTTAGCTACTAGAGCAAGTCTCAGAGTCCTTTTTGAAAT
>NW_006921956.1:195836-199291 GCF_000298275.1 Orycteropus afer afer | reverse complement strand
GTGTATGGATCTTACCCTATCACTGACAGCATTTTACATTAGGATCAATCTTGAAATTTTCTTTTTGATGATGAATGCAACATCATTCCTTTCAATTTGTCATTCCTGGTATGACAATATGATTATCTAATAAAAAATGGCCAATAGTGGTTTATTTCAGCTTAACTAGTACTTATGATATCAACCTTTATGTGTTTCATTTCATTTTTTACAACTTTCTATTTTTTCTAGATTCATAGCTCTTGTATCACACATGCTGATGTTTAATGGATGTTTACAGTTGTTTCTTCTCATTTGAGGTTTGCTACATAAGTAAATGGCAATCACTAAAGTTCTACTCCACCCATTTCATGAAAGTCAACTTTACTTTGTGGAGAGAACTGTTTCTTTGAGTACCTTCCAATCTGAGGAGCTCGTTTCTGGCAATATATCTGACAATTTTCCACTGCCACTCATAAGTTTATTTGTGGTCAATTTTCTGAGAAGTAGACTGCCACATTTTTTCCCTAGTCAATCTTAGTCTGGAAACTCAACTGAAACCTGCCTACCATCACTGACACTTTTGGTATTTGAAAAACTATCGGCCTAGCTTCCAGCATCACAACAACATGTAAGCCACCACAGCAGGACAGACTGATAGATGAGTGGTGGGAGCTAAAGGTAGGCAAGGGCATATGTTTGTTCTCACTTTCATTCTATCTAGGTAAGAGATAGAAAAGATTTATAGTAATTGCCTAAAAAAACTTTGATGCATTTTAATTGTGTTGTTGGTGAGGAATATTGAATGTACTTGGACTGCTAGAAGGAAGAACAAATCTGCCTTGGAAGTAGTGCAGCCTGAATATTCCCTAGAAGTGAGAATGCGCAGACTTACTCTCAGATGTTGGATTTGTCAGAAATGACCAGTCCCTGGAGAAGGCTATTGTGTTAGACTGGGTTCTCTAGAGAAGCAAAGCCAGTGTTTTTGTTTGTTGTTGTTTGCCGTCGAGTCATCCCCAACTCATAGCGACCCCTCCTTGGGTTTCCGAGGCAGTATCACTACGGAAGTAGGATTGCCCAAACTTCCTCCCGAGGAGTGGCTGGTAAAGCTTAACTATATAGAGAAAGAGAAATTTATCTTAGGAAAATGGCTCATAAAAATGGCTTATAGAAGTTGGCAAGGCCAAAATTCTTGGATCAAACATCAAACTGGAGGCTTTTCCTGACTCGTGCAGCTGCAGGGGCTGAGGAGCTCAAGGTTGTCAGACAGTATACTGGCTGTTGACTCCAACAAATGACAAATCCGAGATCTCCAGGCTGAATTGCGATTGTTCATTCACAGACAGCTGTAGGCAGCACAACAGAGTCCCGATCCACAGAAAAGTGTCTCTTTTCTCAGGATATCTATAAATATACTGGCAGCAGACCACATCCCTAGGGAAACTCCCTTTCAATGGATTGGCTGCTGAAAACATCTACATCTGATCCCTTCATTGGAACAACCTACATCACTTGCTTAAACCACACAGAATTGTGGTCCAGCCAAGTTGACACACAGCTCCAACTATCACAGCTACCATACTGGGTAAAGTGGAGGGTCAGTGAAAACTGGGAAGATCCTCAATGAGCAGAATTGAAACAGTTGCTGCAAAGATGGGCTCAAGCATGGCAATGGTTGTGAGAATGGTGCAGGACCAGCACTTTTTCATTCTGTTGAACACAGTGTTGCTATGAGTCAAAAAAAGACTAGATGTCACTTAACATTAACAAGCAAATTTTTCATTATGAGTTTCCAATGTTATTTGGTAAAATTCGTCTGAATGTAACTGAGGATTTGTTTTTATTACTGGTTTTATTATGGATCAGTTTGTTTATTTGCGATTTCTTATGAGCACAAACTTCAGTTGAAAAGAAGTATTAGAACAATGTTCTTGACAAGTCCCAATTTTTTCTTGTACTTCTTCATATTAATTGAATTGATGTAGTTCATTCCTAGATAATGACAGATATTTTTGCTTACAATTGGTAATCATCTTAAGACAAAAGATTTTTATTGATTTTTTTAAGGTTCTTTATCTCTGATCAACCCTTGCTACCATTCAGGTTCTAGGGTCACATATATTATATATAATATATTATATAACTATTTTTTATTTATTTATGTTTTTAATTGTGGTTTGGGTGTAAATTTTCAAAGCACATTTGTTTTACTCTCAACAGTTCATGCCCATTTGGTTTCACGGCCCCAATTACAATCCCGAACCATAATAAACTCTCCTCCCCTCCTGTCTCTGTGACTACCCTCCCCCTGTGCCCTTCTTAACCAAGCATCCTGTCTGTCCGGCTTTCCCTCTATGTGAATGCTGCCCCTCTGGTGTCTCATGGCTGATTGATCTAAGGGGTGAATCTCCGTAGGGTAGGTGGATGCATCTCCCCGGTGTACGAGTTCTCCTTCTAGGTCGTTTTACTATCAGACAGAGACCTAATCCATGGAAATGAGTCTATTTGCAGGCCTTAAGGATAACCTGGGGCCATAGGCTCTGGGGCTCCACAACTTTCTGCCTGACCAGTAATTCTGGTCCATTTTGTGTCTTTGAATTTTGCTCCATGTTTTTCCTCCCATTATATCCAGGATCTCCTATTTGGTACATTTCTGAGTGGTTGGCATTGGCAGCTGGGCACCATCTAGTTCTGCTTTCAGGGTCATGAAGGCTGAGGTACTCTTGGTCCATATCTTTGGACTTATTTTTTCCAAATGACTTTGATTTTCTTTACTCTTCTTTGCTTGAGACAAGATGGAGTAATAGTTGTATCTTAGATGGTTGCTTTTAATACCCCAGTCTCTACTCACCAAAGTAACATGTAGAACAAGATTTTGTATACTATATGGTGCCAATTGAGCACGATGTCCACAGAGACTAGGGTTCCAAGCCTGCAGGCCTGATTATTCTCTCCCTCAAGGTGGTTGGTTTTCTCTGAGAAGTTACTTCAAACTCATCCTCTGTTACTTCTGTAATGTATGTGAATAATTTTGAAGCACACATAACAACAACAACAACAGTACATATGTGAGACCACCTTCAGCCATGGCCTTGGGTTTGGTCCTGTCTGCTTACCCAAGCTAATCTTCTTACCTGTCTATGCATTTACCCATAGCCTAGTGTTTCTTGCCACTGGCAATGCAGTATTGTGCATGTAATAGTAGTTGCCTCTGCTGTCTATATCTTTTGTACACATTTCCATGTCCTTCCTTTCCCCATTGTTTTAGCTTTTTATTTTATTTGTTACTTTAGGTAGTGGAACTTCTTCCAAATATATCCAGTTCCAGGACTTATAAGACACAGTCAAAAATTGAACAGTAAATTTTCATCATAGTACCCTGATACATTGGAGATTGCATGATAGAATTTTGCAAGACCAATCACATATTCACTGCAAATACTTTTTCAACAATATAAATGATGGCTATACATGTG
>NW_006921956.1:185677-194241 GCF_000298275.1 Orycteropus afer afer | reverse complement strand
AGACTTTTTATCTTTCTTATTTTAGTGGGAAAGGAACAGATTTCAGATGAGACTCAATGTGAAATGAGATCTCCCCACTGTGTAGAATTCATTCATTTTTATTTTCATATTTGGTACATTGCAAAATCAAGCAACTCTTGAAGCTGCAGCTGTGCTGTCTTTGTTACTTCACCATCACTTGCTCTATAAGTGTGGTTCACACTTGGTATTGAAGGGGATAGAAATTAAACCCTGGAATGGATTCCAATCTTGCAGACCTTAGCTTGTAGCAAGAACATAACAAGAGCAAATGTTTGTACTTGTTTTTAAGGCATATATTACTCTTTCTTTTTTAAAATTTCAAAAGAAAAAAATGAACTGTATTCTGGAAACAATGAATAATTTGATACTGTTTGAGTAAAATTTTCATGGGAAATATGTGAAAAGAAATTTGGGTAGTTGAGAAGAGATTTGAAAATGTAAACTGGTCAGCTTTCAACTAATTTAAAGGCCATGAGAATTCAATAAAATTTGGAGTATGATAATATCTTTGTGAACACTGATCTCATGCTTATGTGTGAAAAAAAAAGAGAGAGAGACACAGTTAAGATAGTCAGATTTTCAATTTGTGAAGTTCTGATGTTGGATTGGTGGTGGGAGGAAAGGTGTTATAAAGATAAAATGTATAGACTTTAAAAAGAGGAACTAATACTAATGAATAACTAAAGTCCAGTGAAGAGTGGCTGGATGGAGAGACTATTAACAGAAATAGAAAACCCAGAAGAGAGGAAGAAGAAGCATGATCAGTTTATGTTTGGACAAGTGGAGTTCAAATTGCCGTGGGGGTTATCTAGCAGAGAGCTGGAAATATGATGAAAGAATTGGGAAGCTTCTGAGGATAAATGATATTAATATTGGATTTGTGAATATATAAATAATAAAAAAGTTAAGAATTTCGCCAAGTCATAGTTCAGAAAAAACAACAGAGCAAAGATGGATCGACATGCATATACATATATATATCTGTATCTCATTTCAATTTAATGAACCAGAAGAGGAAAATAAATTGCTACAAAAACAATAACAACAAAAGCAAAAACACTGGGATGACAGATACTGGGTAGGAAAAAGAGGAGAACCAATGTGAGAAGGGCCAAAAGATGAGGGATTTTCAAAGGAAATTCCAGAGGAAGACTAAGATTTAGGAGTTGTAGGGAAACTGATGGCTTTTAAGAAGAGATTTCAACTGTGAGGAAGATGGGAGAAATGTATGAAAGAGGTTAAAAAGTACATGGTTCCAGGGAAGAAATCAAGGGATTTGGGAGAAAAAGGTGATTCCATGTCTGAGACAGGAAATGTACCTGGAATATGTCATCAAATGAAAACTTAAGCATGGAGGATTCACTTTGAAGATGTTTCCATTGCTGATAGATGAAACACTTTGACCATCAATAAGAATAATAAGTACTATGGAGTAAGCCCATTAAATATGGTGATATACATGAATTCATACCTACAATAAAAGAGTTAAAAAAAAAAAAAAAGGTCATCATTGGGGGATGTTAGGAAGCCAACTCATGGGAATTCCAGAACATTTGATTGTGTTCATGAGGAACCTGTACAAAGACAAAGAGGCAAGTATTTGAATAAAACAAGAAGATACTGCATAGTTAAAATCAGGAAAGGTTTGCTTCAGAGTTGTATTCTTTCACCATACTTATTCAATGTGTGTGCTGAGCAAATAATCCAAGAAGCTAGACTATATGAAGAAGATCATGGCATCAAGATTGGAGGAAAACTCATTAACAACTTGTGATATGAATATGACACAACCTTGCTTGCTGAAAGTGAAGATGACTTGAAGCACTTACTGATGAAGATCAAAGATTACAGTCTTCAGTATGGATTACACATCAACATAAAGAAAGCAAAAGCCCTCACAAGTAATAAGCAACATCAATATAAATTGGAGAAAATATTCAAGTTGTCTAGGATTTTATTTTACTTTGATCCACAATCACTGTCCATGGAAACAGCAGTCAAGAAATCAATAATTGGCTAATCTGCTGCAAAAAACCTCTTTAAAGTGTTAAAGAGCAAAATGTCACTTTAAGGGCTAAGGTGCACCTGACCTAAGCTATGGTCTTTTGAATCATCTCATTGACTTGTGAAAGCTGGATAATTAGCAAAGACGTTTCCAGAACAATTGATACTTTTGAATTATGATGTTGATGAAGAATATTGACTATACCATGAATTGTCAGAAGAATGGACAAATTTATCTGGGAAAGAGTACAACTGGAATGATCCTTAGCAGCAAGAATGGCCAGACTTTTTTTAATTTTTTCAATCATATTTCAGTCATATCATCAGAAGGGACCAGTCCTTGGAGAAGGATATCATAGTTGGCAAAGTGGAACACACTAACACACTGCCGTACATTTGTATCTGACTCATAGTGACCCCTCCTTAGGTTTTTGAGGTGATATCACTGCAGAAGTAGATTGCCCAACCTTCCTTTTGAGGAGTGGCTGGTGGGTGTTAGCAGTCAAATACCTTAGGAACTATGCTACCAGAGTTCCCTGGGAGGGTTAGCAAAACATGGTAAGATCTTCAATGAGATGGATTGACACAAAGGCTGCAACAACAAGCTCAAGCATAGCAATGATTGTGCAGATGACACAGGGCCAGGCAGTGTTTTGTTCCGTTGTCCACAGGGTCAGTATGTGTTGGAGCTGACTTGATGACACATAACAGCAACAAGAGAGCCAACTCATTATTTTGAAAGATGGTTAAGTGAAGAATGAAGCATTTTAATTGCTTTTTTCCCACAAATTATACAATTGGTAAATCAATGATTTTATGCAGGTAATTTTATTTTTAAAGTATCTTTCATCTAATAAAGAAGAAAGAAAAAAAATAGAAATGATCACTTTGCAATATTTACAGGAGCTTGTGTATCTAGACACTATCAGACATTTTATATCTACTGATGAAAGTACAACCACCAATCATTCTTGCCATAAAGCCAAAACCAAATCTTATCAAACCTTTCTATAAATAGTTACCAATTTACAAAGAAACATATTTAACTACATCTTGGAATATAATCTACAAAATCTAAACTATGGGCAATTTACAGAAAAACAACCCAAGAACTTCAACAAATAAATCACAAAGAAAAATGAAATAGTCTGAATTTATTCAAGAAATTAAAAAAAAAAAAATCAACCAATTACATTATGTGGATTTTATTTGGAGTATGCCTAAAACAAATAAACCAAAAACTAAACTCATTGCCATTAAGTCAATTTAACACATAGGGTTTCCAGTCCTTTCAATCTTTATGAAAGCAGACTGCCCAATCTTTCTTCCACAGAATGCACGGTGGGTTTGAAGTGCTGACCTTCGGGTTAGCAGTCAAATGCCTTAACCACTACACCACCAGGACTCCTTAAAACAAATAACCACTAAAATTATGAGCCCATTGGAAATGTGAACACTGAGAATGGATACATGGTGTTATTAATAAATTATTGTCAATATGTTTTCAGTGTCATCAATATAAACATCTTTACCTTCTGAAATATTCAAAGTTGAAATCATTTGATATCTAACTGTGGTGCACTGAATTACATAATATGGCCCTTCTAGTCCTGGTCTTTATGAATGCCAGCAGCTGCCTGGGTGGGATTATGCAAATATGAAGTGCTTGTGGTGCACCAAGGCAATAGCATAGCATGTTAATAATGCACATAAGGTATATGGCAAACTTGAGTAGGTAGACTACACAAATAGGTCGTACAGAAACTTAATGTGGGGATTAGTAACTTTTACCATCTTCTAGGCTGAAAATGAGCCATCCTAGAGGGAGAATCTCACCATCAGGAAAGTAGAGCCAAGTGTAGAGTACTTCCTTGGACCTGAGATCCCTGCACTGAAATGACAAGAAGCAGTGGCAGAGAAGTGGCCACAGCAGAGGCAGCAGAACCAAGACACTGGCATGGAACAGAATGGTGGACTTTCTGGCCCACAGAGCAAAAAAGATTAATGCCTTCAGGCAGGAGGCTTACTGATAAAGTGGGATACCTCTATGGGCACATATTGGCAGAGCTAAAAGAGCTTTGTAACATTTGCCTGAGTAGGACAGAGGTCAATGTGACACAGGGCCTAAAGGCCAAAGCCAGAGCGAAGACTGCTTGTGACACAGCTGAGAAGAAGGTATCTTTATCAAATAACTGAATCCTAAGTTGTTTCTTATCCTAAATTGTGACTTGTTACTTACCTAATAAGCCCCAATAATCATGCTTATTATCAATGAGTTTTGTGTGACCATTGCAACAGATTATTGAGCCAAGTAGAGAAATTGAGTGCTGTGGGAGTCGTGGTTGGTGTCAGAACTGATGAAAAGCTTGGAAGATGGTGACATGTCTGACCTCTGCCTCATAAGAATCAACCTTGGGCTATTGATGCTGATGGTGATTCTCTGTCTCACAATTGAACTTAGAGAAGTTCAGACAACGATGTCCCCATGCCTTTTTGCACTTGGTGTCAGAAGTGAGATTTGTTGCAATGGTTCCAGACTCGGGCAAGAATAGGAATTGGTAAGGAAAAAAAAAAAAAAAAAAATGGACTTGAAAAATGAAACGTTTAATTCTTAGATGAGAATAACTTGGGTTGTTGTTACCTAAAATGGCTGAAAGGAAGGTAAGAGATGTTTTGCCTCAGCTGAGGGGAAAAAAGCTTGGGGCAACTGCCAGAATGATTAAAGGAGATGACAATAGTGAGCTGGCATCTACAGGTTCCACCTAGCCAGAAGTCCAAGGCCATATGTATATGAACAGGAAGATAGCCAAAGTGTGAAGAGAAGATGAAACTGGAGTGTTTAAAAGTGGTTATGTGTTAAGGGATGTGCTTATATGAATATATGATGGATATTGAATGTTTTTCTTACTTAGTTGAATGATAGAAATGTATAATGAGTATTATAGATTACAGAAAATATGTAACTCTGCCTTCAGTCAATGCTAGATTCGATATACTGAAAGGGGAAATAGGATATGCCTAGAAGAAACACAGGATTTTTTTTTTCAAGCCAGTAAACCTATGTGCAGAGTATTGGGGGCTTAGTTTGAAAATCTGAGTCCCACCCAGAACCTTCAGAGTCAATAAATTTGTATTTGGAAAGACATACAAATCCACTCAGAACTGCTGAGAGAACAGGAGATTTACATTTGAAGGAAAGATCTGAAGAAAAAAAGACTGTCTGGTGTGCTGCTCATGCTGACCACCTGGGTCCACTTGATAATTGGAAGTGGAGGAGGTGCAAAAATGAAGAAACAGCCTGAGTTTGGCACCCATGATTTAGTGCATGGTTGCTGTGTTTGAGAAGGGAAGGGCTGGCTGGTCTGAATCAGTGCAGGGAGTTAGTAGTCTCCTGAGCCTGAAGACACTGACCTAGCCTCTGGGGGAAAGGGATGAGAAAGAAATAGAAGGGCTAGGTTTGTGTGAAGCACAGGAAGGTATGTGAACTTCTAAGCTGGTAACTGGTACTCATTAACCTAGCTAGGATGGCTAGGGATGAGCTGAACAGAACCTGGCTGAATGAAGGGGAAGATGTTTGGCAATGTGAGCAGGTGTAAATTACTGTGATTTGATGGTTGCTCTAGACTGGACTTTTCTGATGGAAAAGTTCTAACCAGAATAGAAGATTCTTCAGGTTAAGAAACACATGTGTCTTTTCAGAGTTCTGGTTTGATTAGGATGAGCAATTTAGAAATTTGCTATTTAACATGGGGAGAGATAAAGGCATGAAGTGGCCAGTGTGCATACTTACATTTCAAACGATTGGGAGGGGAAAGATAATCTTTCAGGTATGAAAGCATCAGTGGCTAAAACACCCAGGGTATAGGCTGTGATGCAGTAAATTATATAACATGGTCCATATAGTCATGGTCTTTGTGACTGCCACCAGATGATTGGGTTGTTGTTGTTGTTGTTGTTATGTGCCTTCAAGTCAGACCTGACTCATAGCGACCCCTCCTTGGGCTGCCAAGGCAGTATCACTATGGAAGTAGATTGCTCAACCTTCCTTCTGAGGAGTGGCTGGTGGGTTTGAATCGCCAGCCTTCTGGTTAACAGTCAAGTGCCTTAGGGACTATGCTACTACCCAAATACGAGTTGCTTGTGGTCCACCAAGGGAATTGGATAACTTATTAATAATTTAATTAAGGTGCATAGCACTCTTGTGTGGGTGACATCCTACAAATGAGGTATATGCTTGGGGATTGTTTAGTTTTCCTTTATACTAGGCTTAAGATGAGCCATCCCAGAGGTGGAAAGACAAATCTCACTACCATCAAGAAAGAAGGACCAGGAATGGACCTGAGATTCCTTGAGCTAAGACTACAAGAAACAGTGGCAGAGAAATGATGACAGTAGAGGCAGCAGATCGAAGAGACTGGCATGAGACACTACATTGGGCTTCCTGGCCAGTGGAGTGACAAATTTGAGTAAGTTTGGTCAAGAGGCTCACAGGTGGATTGGTGTGCCTCTCTGGACACCTATTGGCAGAGCTAAAAGTTTGTAACACTTGCATGAGTAGACCAGAGAGCCAGGCCAGAAAGGTCGAGGCCAGAGAGATTGCCTGTGACACAGCTAAGAAGAAGCTGTGCTGATCAAAGAACTATATCCTAAGTTATTTTTTATCCTGAATCATGACCTGTTGTTGTTGTTTTTAGGTGCCATGAAGTCGTCTCCAACTCATAATGACCTTAAGCACAATGGAACGAAACACTGTGCAGTTCTGTGGACTTCATGATCCTTGCTCTACCTGATCCCATCATTACAGCCACTGTATCCATTTGCCTTGTTGTGGGCCTTCCCCTTTGTCATTGACCCTCCACTTTACCAAGCATAATATCCTTCTCCAGTGAATAGTTCCTTCTGATAACATGACCAAAGTAGGTGAGACGTAGTCAGACCATTCTCACTTCCAAAGAGCATTCTGGCTGCACTTCCTCCAGGATAAATTTGCGACCTGTTACTTACCTAATAAACCTCATACTCGTGACTATTGTCTGTGAGTTCTGTATGGCCATTGTAATATTATTGAACATGGCAGAGAAGTGAAATGCTGTGGGAGGGATAATTGGAGTCAGACCTGGTAAAAAAGGTTGGAAGTGGCTTATCTCTGCCTCGTAGGAATCAGTCCTGGTCTCTTGATGTGATAGTGATTCTTTCTCTGCCTCTTGATGTCACAGGAGGTCAGATGACTGTGTTTCCATGCCTTTTTTATGCTGACATTTTCTCCACAATAATATGGGATGGAAGAAAATAGCTGGGCTTACAATGAGGAGAAATTTGCCATGGACTGATTGTTAATATGTTAGTTGATGAGTATTGTTTGGTTACTATGTGCTTCTCTAACAGAAAATACCACAAATGGATAGTTCAACACACAGGAGTTTATTTTCTTACAGTTTTGAGGCTAGAAGTCCGAGTTCAAAGCGCCAGGTTCTAGGGGCTGGGTGAAAGCCCCTCGACCTTGAGCTTCAGCTCTGCCCCTTGCTCCCAGCCCACTGAAGCTGGTGGCTTTCTGCATTCAGGTAGCTGCTGACTGCTGAGGCTGACAAATCCAAGGACAACAAGAAAAAGGCACAGTCCCAATATTACCAAACCACATGGTAGACCATTGATTCAAGTTCATTAAGAGTCCTAAGATCAACAAACATGGCAGGTTGCTGAATAATGACTCAGCTACATGCAGGATTCAAACATGCCAAAAGCATGCCAAAAGACCTTCCTCAAAGCTGCTGCTTATATACTGGAAGCAGACCGCATCCTAAAGCATCTACTCAGCTGCTCTAGTAGTTTCTATCACAGAGTTGATTACCAATCTGAAGATGGGGGATAACTACATCCAGTTGCCTAGCCACTCAACCAGGCCCAGCCAAGTTGACACATAACCTTAATTATCACAAGTACAAAGGTATTTATTATAATATTTTGTTTACAGGTGTAAATGTTTTAAATTCTCTAAGAAAAATCAAGATAAAATTAAATGGAAGTGAAATGGTGATCAATAATTAATGACAAAAACTGTGGATTAATATTGAAGATTTTGTTTTAGAAATAAAAAAAATAAGTCTTTATTAGTTGTTTGGAGAATCATTTTCTTCACTTCTTTCAGAATATAACATAATAGTTAAAAAAAAAAAAAGAGTCTTAGGAATAGGGCAAACATGATCATCTCTAGCTCTAACATTTCTAATTTAACAAGTTACCTCATCTTTCTAACCTTAACATAAGCATATTAACAGCATTAGATTACTGGATGATTATGAAAATATGAATAAAATATCAGATGTAGGACACTCATCACAAGGCCTGTTGAGAATGTTAAATAAATATTAGAAGGTGACAGTAGTTAGTGTGACATGTTTATCCTAAAAGAAGAATCTTGTGCAGGTAGTTGACCTGAATAAATAGGGAAAATATCCTAAAGGAGATACCATGAGATTGTACACAGGGCTCAAAAAAGTGGTTTTAGAAAAGGTAGTTTTTTTTTTTTTTTTTTTTTTTTT
>NW_006921956.1:176451-185577 GCF_000298275.1 Orycteropus afer afer | reverse complement strand
TTTTTTTTTTTTTTTTTTTTTTTTAAGTCCCTTTCCTTCACAATATTGATGAGAGAGGTATTTCTGCCATATGATTATCAGGGTGGCCAAAATCCTGATGAAATCAACAGCAGTTTATTAGTCACATATATTTACATCATGAAGGGGGAACACAGGGCATATCATGCAGGGTCACCTGGGCACCGCACGCATGAATAGAGTCAAAAAAGGGAGCTAAGGGAGGCAGGCTTTGTAGTAACAAGAGAAGTGGTGTTTCCTGGTTCACATGGGAGGATGTGATTGTCTTGTTTGAATAATTCTGTGGGTCGGCAAGGAACTGAAATTTGCTGGTCGTGGGATAACAGGAACTGTATCTGTTCCTTGGATAAAGAGTATTGTTTATCTAGGATATTTGTTTGTAAATTTTTACTGTCAGTGTTTTCTGTTGTAGTCATTTTCATATTATCTAGCAGATCTTATTTGCAGGAGAAGAATGGGAAGGAGAACTTATGTTTAGACAAATTGTTGTTGTTGCTTGGTGCCATTGAGTCAGCTCTGAATACAATGATCCCATGTACAACAGACCAAACTCTGCCCTGCCCTGTGTCACCCTCACGGTCCTTGCTATACCTGAGCTTATTGTTGTAGCCACTGTGTCAATCCATCTTGTTGAGGGTCTTCCCCTTTTTCACTTCCTCTACTTTACCAAGCATGATATCTGTCTCCAGAGAGTGATCCCTTTTCACAACATGATCAAAGTAGGTGAGAAGAAGTCTAGCCATTCTCCAATGCTTCCAAGGAGCATTCTAGCTGCACTTCTTCCCAAACAGATTTGTTCCTTCTTCTGTCAGTGCATGGTATTTTTGGCATCTTTGCAAACACCACAGTTCAAAGGCATCAACTTGAGGCCCTCCAATTTTACCTGATGTGAGGGTAATATATTAGATCTTAATTGTAGTCCTTACATCAGAGACACTAGGTTTTACGACTGAGGGGAAGAGGAAAAGTACAGTGAACACTTTTCCTCTTCTACCAGAATTCCTCAGATCTCCCATATCTTTTATGTGCACTTCTCTCTTCAGTTTCTGGGTTCACTTATTGCTAATGGTCACACACATGGCTTTTTTCCATGGGCTTCCTTCAGACTACCAGCATCGTTTTGCCTGCACGAGTAAAAAGCTCAACCTGTTTGGGCAATTACATCCTCCTGTGGGGTGGGAGAACTTGGACAACAACTGCCCAGTGAATAAATGTGAAAACCAAGAGCCTGTATACTCTGAAGTATAATTAATATTTCTGTGGCCTCTCTGAAGAATTAAACTGAGGGTGGCACTTTATCTTTCTAGGCTTCTCTTCCCTTCTCCTCCCTCTTTCCTACTTCCATTCCCCCATGTGTCTCTCTTGAGAACACTTCCTTGTGAACCACCTGTACACATTCTTTGCCTCAGGGTCTTATTCTGGCCATCACAAGCTATGTACAAGGGTTAATTATTACAAATTTGAGGAATTTGTAGGGTGTCGATCTCTGAATTGTGATTTTCCTCTTAGTAACTGACAATCATCTCCAAGAGTAAGTTGTTTCTATTGGGTGCCATAGACTAGATTCTGACTCATAGCCCCCCATGTGGTGGATTAGAACTGCCCCACAGGGTTTTCTTGGCTATAATCTTTAAAGAAATAGTTTTCTAGGTTTCTCTCTTACAGAGCCATTAAGTGGGTTTAAACTGCCATTTTTTTTCTGTTAGCAGTCAAATCCTTAACCATTGCACCACCAAGAAGTATAAGGAAACATATGTAGAGTTTTAGAGCACTGATAAAAAATAGCACTATGGGAGAAAAACCAATAGAAGCAAATTATTGTTGATCATTTTAGAAATTTCAGTTGAAGTCATATAACATATGTGTAATAAAGCTTCACCTTACTTCAGTATTTTATCCCAGTGTTCTTTAAACATGAAAAAATAGCAAAAAAAAAAAAAAGAAAGAAAGAAAGAAAGAAATTAAGTGGTAAATGACAGAGACTAGATTGGCAATTGACATCTTGCCAGTATAGCAGGAGGTGACTCTTCCATTTTTTTACATTTCTAAAATAACTTAAAGTCAATAAAATCTTTAAAAATGCATTTCATAAGGGCCAAAGTCCATTAAATGGGGCAGAGATGTTTGATAAATGGTGCTGGCAAAAGTGGATATCCATTTGCAGAAAAATTAAATAAGATCTGTACCTCACACCATATACAAAAACTAACTCCAGATGGAGAAAAGACGTAAATGTGAAACCTAAAATTATAAATTTCCTCAAGGAAACACTAGGGACAAATTTAGGGGCCCTAATGTACATCATAAATAGACTATCAAGACTTCTGCACAAACAGCAGAAGAGAAAATAGATGAATGGGACATTCTAAAAAATATTTTTATGTGCTTCCAAAGACTCACAGTCAAAAGAGAACCTAAAGAATGGGAAAAAAAAAAAAAAATACTTGCCAATAACATATCTGACAAAGGACTTAACTCTAGAATTTATAGAAAACTCCAACACCTCAACAACAAAAAGACAAATAATCCAATTAACAAATGGGCAAAATATGTGAATAGATACTTCACCAAAGAGGATATTCAGGTGGCCAACAAACATATGAAGACATGCTCATGATCATTAGCCAGTAAAGAGATGCAAATCAAAACAATAAGATACCTTCTTGCCCAAGCACTAGTAGCAAAGTTCAACAAGACAGAAAATAACAAATGCTGACAAGGATGCAAAGAGATTGGGACTCTCACTCACTGCTTTGTTGTTGTTGTTTTTTGCCATCGAGTCGGTCCTGACTCATAGCGACCCCTCCTTGGGTTTCCGAGGCAGTATCACTACGGAAGTAGGAATGCCCAACGTTCCTTCCGAGGAGTAGCTGGTGGGTTTGAACCGCCAGCCTTCTGGTTAGCAGTCAAGTGCCTTAGCCACTATGCTACCAGCACTCACTTGGTGGGACTGTAAAATGGTACAACCACTGTGGAAAGCAGTATGGCGATTCCTCAAAAAGTTGGAATTAGAACTACCACTTGACTGAGCCATTCCATTACTAGATATATATCCTAAGGAAGTGAGAGTCAGGACAAGAACAGATATATGCACACCCATGATCATCACAGCACTATTTACAATAGCAAAAGATGGAAACTACCTAGATGTCCATCAACTGAAGAATGGATAACCAAACTGTTGTTGTTGTTGTTATGTGCCGTCGAGTCGGCCCCGACTCATAGCGACCCCTCCTTGGGTTTCTGAGGCAGTATCACTACGGAAGTAGGATTGCCCTATGTAACCATAAAGAATAACATATAATCTGCAAAATACCACATAACATGGATGAACTTGGACGATATTATGCTGAGTGAAATAACTCAATCACAGAAGGACAAATATTGTATTAGTCTTTTACTGTAAAAAGTCAAGTAAAGGTTTATATATGGAAGGAAAATTTCTTTGTTGGTTACCAGGGTGGGAGGGGAAGAGAGGGAACACTGTTAGATAGGTTGAGACAAGTATTGATTTGGGTGAAGAGAAGGGCAAGGTACCAAATGTGAGTGATCAATATGGTGGCATTGAGGAAGAGGAAGACATAGAAAGGTTCATGGGAGGTGCAGACAACAAAGATAAACTCTTTTGCACATAGAGTACTGCATTATCAGTGAAGACAAACATGGATACATGAGGGATAGATGGGTACACAGGCTGAACTGTTAGGTGTGTCTGTGTAGGTGGGATTGTGCCCAAGACCATGTATAGGGTTGGCAGACAATGTTTCTACAAGAGTATTGGTATGTTCTGGAAGAATTCCCAGGTATGTAGTAGAGCTGACAAGTGAGAAGGTTATAGTCACTTATTGGGCACAGCCAGCCACCAAGAGTGAGTGAGTAGTTGGACCTGTGGGCTCAGGGCCATAGTTGGAGGGGAGATCAAGCATAATTGGCATAACATACTACACAAAACATTGTCCTACAACCTACTTGGGTGAGTAGTGACTGGGATCTTAAAAGCTTGCAAGTGGCTATATAGATGCAACGATGGGTCTCTCCTTGTCCACAGAAAAGAAGAATGAAGAAAACCAAAGATTCATGGAAACAATTAGTCCAAGGGACTAGTACCCCATGAGATCCTCAGTCTATATGACTAAGAGACCAGAAGAACTAGATGGTGCCCAGCTACCACTGTCAACCGCTCAGAAGGATATCTATGTAGGAGATCCTGGATAAAGTGAAAGAAAAAAGTACAACAAAAGCCTAAATCATTTGGAAAAAAAAAAAAGGCCAGTTTTGCTGATCTGATAGAGCCTGATAAAACCACTGAGACTATGGACCCTAGCTGCCCTTCAGGTCTGGAATTGAACACACTCCTGTGGTTTCCAGCCAAAGGAAAGACAGGCATATGAAGTGAACATTTACATTAGGTAGATACACTGCTGGGGAAGAACAATCATGGGAAAATAGAGGGGCTGTGTATGCACAGGGAGATAGCCCAGGGAGCAGGAATGCATGGAGGGAAGGACACAGGGAAGAGGTAATTATGGGGAGGAAGGGGGATGGGAGATGTTGCATTGTGCTAAATTGTAGTCAATATCCTGAGACAAAGTGTACGCGAACTGCTGTGTGGAAGGTGACTTTGCCCTGTAAACTTTCACCCAAATCACAATTAAAAGAAAAAAAATGCATTTTATTCGATTTTTATTGTAGAAACAAATAAAAAGAAGTGGAAAAGGTCATAAGAAATTCAAGAGATGTCTTAAAGACTTGTTTCATTGAGAAAGCTGAGTTGGAGGCTGGTGCCTGATTACAGAGGTTCATGAATACTAGGTCAAGAAATTTTGAATTTTTCGTAAGTTTTTTTTTTTTTTTAATTAAATGTTTTAGAACAGAAGTGACAATTAAATAGTGATCTTGATCTGTGGACTGGTTAGTTTTAGAAACATCAGTTAAGTGACTTCTTCAGTAAGAAATTTCAGTGGAAAAAATAAAGGCTTTCTTCTACACTAATGCTACTTGAGTGAAAAAGGGTTATGAGAAGGATGTAAACTATCAAATTAACAACAAGCACAGTGAAAGTTAGTTGCTTAATTAGCATTAACAATATGAGTGATGACTTCTTATAGGCAGTGCGAAGGTATTACAAGAAATTATTATTTATATTTTTTATTCGTTTATCCACCTATTTGGGCAAAGGAAGAAAGCCTATGAAATAATTAAATACAATAATATTTTTTATTTGTAAGTTTTGTTTTATTCATTATTCTTGCAAATTTATTGTAAATATTTTGGAAGTAACTCGTAAAAATAATAAGATAAATGTGTGTGTGTGTGTGTGTGTGTTTTAAATTATTAGCTTTCAAAAAACATACCTCAAAACCAAATAAATAATATAAATGTTTGAAGTTTCAGCAATGCAAAGGAGAAATTTCTGAAAGCTAAGATGATCAAGAAGTCCAAAATCTGCACCTTATATGCATACCCACATTCATTGCAGCATTATTCATGCCAGCAAAAAGGTGGAAACAGTGCCCATCAGCAGATGAATGGATAAAGAGTTTATGGCGCATTCACACAATGGAATACTACACAATCTTAAAGAGTAATGAGCAATCTGCATGGATGAATGCAGAGGACCTTACATGAGTGAAATTAGTCAATCACAAAGGACAATTATTGAGTGAGACCACTGTTGTAAAAAGTTAAGAAAATGTTTACACACACACACCCATACACACACATGTTCTTTGAAAATTACCTGGGGTGGGAGGTGAATGGAGAGAAAATCACCAACTAGAATCTGGGTGAAGGGAAAGGCAATATACAATGAAGGGGAAGTAAGCACAAAAAGATCAAGGCAGTGAGAGAGACAGGGAGGGGCACAAGAGTTAAAGGCAACAGAGATGAATACTGTTACATACACAATCCAGCAATAATAATGGTAATACAAGTTATTTACATGGGGATGTACAGAGAGACACTCAATCTGAATAAGGGTGGGAAGGCAAATGGGGCTACACCCATATATGTATGTATGTATATATATATATATATATATATATATATATAGGAGCTCTGGTGGCATAGTACCTAAGACATATGACTGTGAACCAGAAGCCTGGAAGTTCAAAACCACTAGCCACTCCTTGGAAGGAAGACTGGGCAATCTACTTCTGTAAAGATGTAGCCTAGGAAACCAAAGGAAGGGTCGCTATGAGTTAGAATTGACTCAATGGCCATGAGTTTGGTTTGATTTTAGAGCCAAAAAAAAGAATGGCTTGGCTTTATGACAATGTTATGGGTTGAATTATGTCTTCCAAAAACATTTTTGAAATTCTAACCCCTATACCTATACACATACACACACATACACACACAAATGTATACACACGTGCACAGACACACACATATATATACACACGCAAATGTATACACACACAGATATATATATATATATATATATATACACACTACTTCTGTAGTGATACTGCCTCGGAAACCCAAGGAGGGGTCGCTATGAGTAGGGGCCGACTCGATGGCACATAACAGCAACAACAACAAAATATATATATATGTATGTATAAACAAAATCAGCGAACGCATTGCCAAGTGGATTCTAACTCATTGCGACCTCCATTGGCTTTCTAAGGCTGCAAATCTTTATGGAAGCAAAATGCCTCATCATTATTTGGCAGTGCAGCTGATGTGTTTGAACCAATGACGTTTTGGTTAGCAGCCAAATGCCTGAACCACTACATCACCAGATCTCCCTATACCTGATATATATATTAGGGTAAATATAACCCTGATTGGAAATAGGGTTTTCTTTTTGTTATGTTCATGAAGTCATACCAAAATAAGGTGTATGCTAAACTTAATAACTTCTGAGTTATAAAAAGAACAGTATAAACATAGAGACCACAGAGAGGAAAGAAGGATGCTATGGAATGCCAAGAAATGCCAAGAACTCAAAGGTTACAGACAAGGAACTATCTCTCTCTAGATTCACACTGGGAGCTCTTATAGCATAGCGCCTAAGGCACTTGACTGATAACCAGAAGGCTGGCAGTTCAAACCCACCAGCCACTTCTCGGAAGGAATGTTGAGCAATCTACTTCCGTAGTGATACTGCCTCAGAAACCCAAGGAGGGGTCGTTATGAGTCGGGTCCAACTCGAAGGCACATAACAATAACAACAACAGAGTCACACCCTGAATTCAAACTTCTAGTTTCCTGAAGTAAGCCACTTGAAGTATTTTGGTTACAACAGCACTGGATAGCAAAGATAGTTGTAATTCAGATTCTAATAGCATGATGAAAGAGACATCAGAAGATGGAAGGAATACAGACAGACATTGTGCCAAAAAGAATTGGATGACATTCCACTATTTTAAGAAATAGGATATTGTCGAGAACTTATGGTATTAAACAAAGAGCTCCAAACTATGCTGAACGTATTGGTGAAAAACAAGTTTTCAGGTATTGACAGAATACCAAATGGGATGTTTCAACAAATGCATACAACTCTGTGAGTGCTCACTCATCTATGCTAAGAAATTTGGAAGATAGCTACCTTACCAATGGAAGGAAGAGATCTATATTTGTGCTCATTCCAAAGAAAGATGATCCAGTGGAATGCAAAAATTATCTAACCATATCATTAATATCACACACAAATAAAATTTTGTTGAAGATATTTCAAATAAAATTGCAGCAATACATAGACAAAGAACTGCCAGAAATTCAAATTAGATTAACAAGAGGAGGTGGAATGAAGGATATAATTGCTCTGTCAAATGGATCTTGGCTGAAAGCAGAGAATACCAGAAATATACCTGTGTTTTATTAACTGTGCAAAGGTGTTTTACTATGTGAATCATAATAAATATGGATGACATTTTGAAGAGTGGGAATCCCAGAACACTAAATTGTGCTCATGGTGAACCTGTAAATATGCCTAAAGACAGTTGTTCAAGCAAAACAAGGGAACACTGTGTGGTTTAAAATCAGGAATGTGTGTTTCACTGTTGTATACTATCACCATATTTATTCAATCTGTATACTTAGCAATAATCCGAGAAGCCGACTCTATGAAGAACACAGCATCAGGATTGGAGGAGACTTATTAACAACCTTTATAATACATATATGAAACAACCTTGCTTCCTGACAGCAAAGAGAACTTGAAACACTTATTAAAGAAGATCAAAGATTATAACCTGCAGTATAGATTACACCTCAACAAAAAGAAAACAAAATCCTCACAACTAGACAGACAAACCGGCTGCAAATGATCTCTTTAAAGTGTTAAAATGCAAAGATGTCACCTTGAGGACTAATGAGCACCTGACCCAAGCCATGGTATTTTCAATCTCTTCATATACATGTGAAAGATGGCAATGAATAATGAAGACCCAAGAAGAACTGATGAGTTTGAGTTATAGTATTGACAAAAAATTTTGAATATACCATGGTCTTCTTGAAGAACAAACAAATATGTCTTGGAAGAAGTACAGCCAGTATCTTCTTTAGAAGTGGGGATTGTGAGACTTCATCTCAGGTCCTTTGGACACATTACTTAGAAAGACCATTACCTGAAGGTGATGACGTCATGTTTGGCAAAGCACAGGATTAGTTAAAAAGAGAAAGACCTTTACTGAGATGGCATGATACTGTGGCTGTAACAGTGAACTCAAACATAGCAATGGTTATAAGGACCGTGCAGGACAAGGCGATATTTTGTACAGGATCATTTTATTTTATATGGAGTTGACTTCTGACAGCAACAGTACAACTAGAACATATAAGGCTGTTTCCTGTTGGCAAAAGTTATCTGAAAATGACTTCTAAACAGGTATTTTCAGCATAGAAACAAAGGACGATAGAAACAGAAATATTTTTGCATTGTTGATGGTTATTAATATGTAAACAAATATGAGGTATACCTGGAGTTCCGGCAAGATGGCAGACTAGGCAGAAGGATTGCACAGACCCTCTTCAACAAGGAAAAGGGAAACCAATTAACACAGACACAGAAGATAATCGTGGACCCCTGAGCCTTGAAGGGAAGGATACAGAATTGGACTAAACTCCAATTAGCAGAAGAATTTGCATGAAAATACCAAA
>NW_006921956.1:140092-149783 GCF_000298275.1 Orycteropus afer afer | reverse complement strand
CATGTTCTGATTATTAATGGATGTTTGCAGCTGTTTCTCCTCAATTTGAGTCATGCCACGTCAGCAAATGGAGGTCTCGAAAGCTTTACCTTATCTATATTATTAAGGCTTGTTCTACTCTGATGATGCAGCTCTTTCCTGATCCTATTTTGAGATCCTTCTGACCTAAGTGGCTTATCATCCTGCACTGTATCAGACAATGTTTCTGGGCTATTCATAAAGTTGCACAGTAATGTATCAGACAGTATTTCTCTACTATTCATAAGGTTTCCCTGGCCAATTCTTTGAGAAGTGGATGGCCTCCTAAACCTGTGCACCATGTGCAGCCCTACTGGGTTTGAGACACCAGTGGCACAGCCTCAAGCCTCACAGCAACATGCCACCACACTAGGACAAACTGACAGATAAGTTTGTCTCCCTTAGCTGTCCAAAACCTCTCCACCCTCCCCACCCTCCCCTTACATAGATCCCTGCCTCTTTCTCGCCTCTTGAGAGGGGCATAGCCTGGATCCCTGGCCTTACCTGAATTCCTGCCTCTGCTTGCTGGCTCTGTCCTTGTCCCCCGCAGCTTTTTCTCTGCTTTCCTACCACTTGGGAGGGCTATGGCCTGGGGCCTCCTCATAAAATGCCCAAAGTAAGTGAGATGCAGTCTTGTCCTACTAATTTCTAAAGAGCATCTGGCTGTACTTCTTCCAAAGCAGTTTTGTTGATTCTTCTGGCAATATCCTCAATATTGTTTGCCAACACCATAATTCAAATACATGATTTTTTCTTCATTTGTCCAAATAGACACATATTTCTGATAGATGTCATATAGATATCTGACCCCTGTTCCTTCCTAGTTTTTTTTTTTTTTTCGTTTTTAAGGGAATGATACAATGAAGCCTTATGTTACTCTATATCTCTAACAGTTTTAAATATTTATATCTATTTATTTGAGAATAGCATAACTCTCTATTCCAGTGTGTGTAATTCCATACATCTCATACTTATCAGTAATTTTATTTTTATTTTTTTAAGTAATATAAACCAGGAATAAACTCTTCATAACTTTCTGGAAATTTTATATCAAGGAATAGGAGATGTTTAGTTAAATTGTGTATTTTTATATCTTTAATCTTTTTTTGTATTTTTTCATGTTGAATTTTTATCTCAGAATAACATTAAATTATACAAAAAAAATGATTTTTTTAAAAACCAATATTTTAAAGAATAATAGAAGATCACTACATGCACTTAACACGTGTCTCAGTGTTCAAATTTTGAGGAAATTCTCAATGTCCTGACAATATTTTCTTTTTAAAAACTGAAAGTGTATGGAATGTCAAGAAAATGCAATAAAATGACCCTCTCTTTTGCTTGTAGCATCTTTTAAATACAATTTTAGCCAATAAATTCTCAACCATATAATTTGTATTGATTTGAGTATGCAGTAAAGTAACAACTGCCTTTACCCAAGAAAATAATTCCATATTGTAGAGTGGAAAAATGAAAGCGTGGCCCATGTGATTCAGATTTCCAGCCCTGGGGCAAATCCATGGATTACTTTATAGTTTATTGCCACTATGTTAAAGTTGGAAGATTTCTTCCTCATCTTTTTCTTTCTTTTATCAAATGAAAAATGGCAGTAGGATTTTGAAGGAGTTTATAGTTAAAGATACAGAGAATATTTAGCAGATAATTGTGTGTGCCTCTGTTGGTGTGATGCATGTCAAAGACTGAAAAATTGTCTACTAAATGCCAGAGATCCTCAAATATCTTTGCTAGGTAGTGTGGGAAAGTACCTATCAAAGATTTAAATTTGATTCTCCTAGGAGCTCTGGTGGCATAGTGCCTAAGGCATTTGACTGTTAACCAGAAGGCTGGCGATTCAAACCCACCAGCCACTCGTTGGAAGGAAGATTGGACAATCTATTTCCATAGTGATACCGCCTTGGAAACCCAAGGAGGGGTTGATATTAGTTGGATGTGAGTCAATGACAGTGAGTTTTTGAGTTATGCTATAATGTGTGTAATTAAAAATGTAGGCACACACGCATGTGAGGGTGTGTGTGTTTGTGTGCATGCTTTTTCCTCTTTAATTACAAACACAGGGAAATCCAAATCTGAAGTGTCTCATATGACCTGTAACTGAAATGGCAGGCCACAGTAAGCACTGGAACAACTTTTTTTGAGCAAAATTGGAGTGAAGTCCTCAAACATATCAATGGATCCAGCCTGTATGAACTGCCAAGTATTCCCTACCTCATCCTTTAAAAATTAAAAGATCTAGAGAACTGAGTCCATGTTGAAGTCTTAAGAATATTCTTTTCATAAGAGGTGCAGACAATAAAAGCAAATACTGATGCACACACAGTACTGGGTGGATACATAGGTAGACAGGCAAGGTCACTAATGGACAGGCAAATGGGAATGTCCCCATGACGATATAGAGGTTTAGCAGATGACATTCCTACACATGTATTTTCATGTGCTATAGAAATGTTCACATGCAGTTTAAACATGAAAAGAGGCAAAGTTATGATATCTTTTTAGCTACAAATAAGGATCTTGATGGAGTGAGTCACTGGGCCTGAGATCTGGAGACCATGCTCTTTGAGGGGCATCAAGCAAGCAGCCGTCTGGCAACTACTGGTTTCTCTTCATCTGGAGCAAAGCAGAATGAAAAAAATGAAAGATGAATACGCTAGTCTGTAGGGCCCTGAGACCAGAAGAATTCAGTGGTGCTTGACTACCAATGCTAACCACTGGGAAAGGTATCATCATTGGAGATCCTGGATAGAGTGGGGAAAGAAAAAGTGAAACAAATCTCAAAATTATAAAAAAGATCAGGCTTACTGGACAGAGATTGGTGAAACCCCTAAGACTATGGCCCTGAGTCACTCTTTGGGCCTGGAATTGAACTCATTTCAGTAGCTTAACTTTCAACCAAATAATACATACAAGAGTTGAACACCTATACCAGGGAGATGCCCTTCTTAAAACAATCAACCAACCATGGGAGATTGAAAGGGCAGAATTTGCACAGGGAGGAAGTGGGAAGTGAGTTGTTACACTACAGGGAATGTAACCAGTGTCACGAAACAAAATGTTTATGAACTGTTAAATGTAAAGTGAATCTGCTTTGTAAAATTTCACCCAAATCACAGTAAGAAGTTTTTTTTTTTTTTTTTTTTAACTCCATGGAGAAGCTGAACTCTGCACACACGAGATTGGCATGAATCATAATGACTCTATGACAATTAACAACAGTAACAACAACCATTGTCATAGCATCGCATGGTGTTTAAGATCATGAACTCTAGAGCCAGGCAGCTTGGGTTCAATTCCAACTCTTTCTTACTAATTGTGTCCCTGGAAAAATTACTTTACTTCTCTGTCTCTTACTTTTCCAACCTATAAAATGGTTGTCACAGATTTAGTGAGTGATTGTGTTAATACTAGAGTGATGATCATGCCTGAGTTATAGTAAAAGTAAATGTGTTTATTAAAAAACATTTTGTTTCTTGGAGAAAAAAAAATATATATACTTTGGGGCAACCCAAGGAAATCAAAGTCAGTAGACAAGGATAAAGTACTATTTGAATCTCAAATAGTAGTTTAATTTAAAAAACCAAACAACAAAAAACAAGGTCAAGAAGAGCTACCATGTAGTCATTCGGCAGCTCCTGTCAGCTGCCATGAACCAACCTTTAGTGCCCAGGGTCGCCTGGATTGGCTGCCAGAAGCATGATACAAATGTGAAGGATTAGCTCAGGTCTCGCCAGCATGCATGCATTTACATACAGATGTCATTCTACAAATGCCATTACCACTCATTTTTTCCTAATGAACAGTAATGAACAGTAATCATAGCAATAAAAGTAAGGTAAAAAATTACAGTGCAAAAAAAGTACCTATGGTTTTTATTGTGAAAATATCCTCTTCTCTAATTTCCTTCTAATAATTCTATAATTATCTGACTAAATAAATAGGTTAACTTATGCATTATCCTGTACTTTCTTACTTATTTGTTATTATTATTCATTCCAACAAAAATCAGAAATAACTGTCTGCTGAAAGTTCTACCACTTCCAGGGCCAACCAACGAGCACCATCATTGTGCAAACTAGCCAGTATCTAGCCAATACTCAGTCTTTGTGTATGTGTGTGTTTGTGTGTGTAGATATGTTTTCAGTACACTGTTGTATATCAGAGAAGATCCTGAGGAACTACTGTCAGCCTTGTTGTGAAGTTTCTTTTATTATTGTTTGATGATTTGTTGTAGCCCACTTACTTTAGGATTTAGGTGTGATTTTCCTAAGACCTGACTAGAAGCCAATCTGATGTGTAGACATGGCTATCTGCCCCCTGGGACTTAGCTCACTGTTTTTGAGTATGTGCAGAGCATACACTCTAATGCTTCTGTTCTCTTTGGTGAGCTCTTTTCCAGGAGGTTCTTGGATCTCTCATGAAAGATAATTTCTACAAATCTAGTTCAGATCCTGCCTCATCTGCCAATGTTGCACATTGAGAAGAAATGTTGAACAGAGATTTAAGCTATTACAAAAGTTGTAAGCATGATCCTGGTCCTCTAAATTTATTATACAAGACCAGACAATCTTAAGTTCACAGTTCTAGAAACAGAGGAAAAAGAGAAAATTATAGTTTAATTGTGAGAACTTTCTCTAGTCCAGTTATATTTTTACTGTCTGAAATAAATTTTCTCATCTTAAAAGCTCATAACAAACTGGAAGGAGGGATGTCATTATTGGCACAAATTTAACAAATAAACTGAGGCTCAGGAAGGATAAGCAATTTGATTCAATTTACATGACGAACTAGAAAGGACACAGAATTCCAACACTACTAGTCTATCAAATTAGGAGTTAATGTCAGGAATAATCTGGAGATACAAGGTTTTTTTTTGTTTGTTTGTTTTTTTTTTAATGGAAGTAAGTTTATTAACATCATGAACTCCAGATTTAAAAAAAAAAAAAAAATTTGCACAACTTATGTAAGTGAAATGTTTATGAAAACATGCATGTAAGTTCAGTAAGTTGAAAAGTATGGTTCTTAAAAGTCACAAAATTATGACAATAACACTGTTATGTAGTAAATTATGTCCTTCAAAAATATATGTTGAAGTCCTGGTCCCTGTTCCTAGGAGGGTAATCCTGTTCAGAAATAGTTCATTATGTTTGATGATTAATGAGATCATACCAGATTAGGGTTGGTCCTAAACTGAATCCCTGTGAATTGTGTCCTATAAAGAGAGTACAGACACAGAAATGAAGGCCTCATGTCACAGTGCTTAAGCACTCAGCTTCTAACAGAAAGTCAGCAGTTAGAACCAACAGCCACTCCACAGGAGAAAGAAGTAAGAGTCTGTTTTTGTAAAGATTATAACCTTGGATACCCAAAAAGGCAGTTTTACTCTGCCCTATAGAGTTGCTGGTAGCATAGTGCCTAAGGCACTTGACTGCTCAGAAGGCTGGGGGTTGAAACTTACCAGCCATTCCTCAGAAGGAAGGTGGGACCACCTACTTCCATAGTGATACCGCCTCAGAAACTCAAGGAGGGTTGCTATGAGTCGGGTCTGACTCGAGGGCAAATAACAACAACAATATAGAATTGCTATGAATCAGATCTACTTTACAGTTACATAGAGAAACACATACACAGGGGAAAGACACCATGTGAGGATCTCTCTGCAAGCAAAGACATACCAAAAAATACTTGGGCCAGGAGGAGGCCTTGGGTAGTACAAAAGGTTCATGATCTGAGTTACTAACTGAAAGGCTGGGAGTTCAAATCCACCCAGAGGTGCCTCTGAACCCTATAGGGCATCATTCTACTCTGACACAAAGAGAGGCACCATGAGTTGGGCTTGATTCAGTGGCAACTGTTTCTTTTTTCTTTTTTTTTTTTTTTTTTTACCAACAAGGAAGTACCCTCTCCTATAACTGAGGCCCTGATTTAGACTCCTAGTTTCCATGAGTATGCTACAGTAAGTTTTTTTTTTTTTTTTGGTAGCCCTAGAAACTAAAAAGAATATATTTAAAATAAGTGTGTGTGTGTGAAATAGTCTTTAATAAAAGACGTCAAGTTCTGTAGTTTCTATTATACTTCATGGAGAAGCACAGGTATTCTTTAGAAAAACAAGAATTAGAATAAAAACAAGATCCTATCACCATTATTTTTGAGAAAAGTCATTTTAGCTGACATTACTGTTTGTAAAGCATTTCAGGTATTATATTTCCCTGACTTTATAATCAAATACAGATATTCCAAATTGCTAACCAAGCCAATTGCAAAACTAGCCTGCAAACCACAAACTTTTCCAGAAAGCTATGTAATATTCCCTTTTCTTAATTTAACCATGGAAGCAGTTCATACTGCAACTTGTAATACTCCACAAACACTTGTAATACCCTGCAGTTGTTTCTGCAATTATATCAAAAGATGTGCTCCACACACTTAAAGCTGAGAGCTGCTGCATTTTTTAATGTGATATACTCACTCTCTTTCGTAACTGAACCAATGGAGCCTTTGCTTATGAACTTCTCACCAGTGTAAACTGATCATTTCATGTTATACTAAAATATGATATAATTTTATTTCTTCTTTCAACTTGACTATTTTCACTTCAGCTTCTAAAAGGAATAAAATATTAAATAATAATAATAATTGATATTATATAGTACAAAAAATAAATCAAATAAAATAACTCTACGGTGGCCTAGTGCCTGAAGCATTTGCTTGGTAACCAGAAGATTGGCATTTCAAACTCACCAGCCACTCCTCAGAAGGAAGACTGGGCAATCTACTCCCATAGATACACCACCTTGGAAATTCACTATTTGTCTGAACCGACTTGACAGGAGTGAGTTTCTTTTTTTTTTTTCCAATGTTAGAAAAAGTATGCAAAAGTAATCAGATCTCTATGTAGAATATAAACAAAACAAAAAAAAAATAATGTATTATATTTGAATAGGTCAATGAACCCTAAATTAATTATGTAAAATATTTTTGCAAAAATAATTTGTGAGCTTTACTGACTGTTCTCTTGAAAAGCATGACAGTGAAGTGTGATGTAAATCATCTGTGACATTTACTGAGCCTATCACATATGTTTTGGAGAGGAAGAAGGGGATGAGAGAGATTAGTCTTTGACAACTGTTAGTTTCCATTAATTTCAGTAATTTCAATGCAATTTGAAAAGTCTATTCTTGTTCAAAAAAGTTCAACTCTCAATGCCTGTCATTTTCTATGTAAACATTTTAGCATACACTCAGCTTTGTAAAAATAAATAAATAAATATAAAAGGCAATTTTCATCAGGTTAATACCAGCCACTCTAAAAATAGATTTCTGTGCTTTTGCAATATCTTAAAATTTAAAAAAAAAATATTGTTTGTATACTATTAAACGGTTATTATGACATACTCTACCTATGAGCCTATGACAATGGTTATATTGACTATGTTGACTCAATAGGTGAAGAACTAAATCACTGTGGTACAGTAACTTTAGTAAAATTGATGATTTCATTCTCATATTTTCAATGACTTAACTGGTTTGGCTTTATCCTAGTTATTTTATTGTCATATAATTGGAAAATTGCCTTTTTTTTTTTTTTTTTCTAAATCTGAGAATAATGAAAATATTATAAATGTCATATTTCTCCCTTTGTCAGAGAGAGTTTAGGGACATAAGGCAATTGTATATGCAAATGAATGTACATAGCTTTCCCCATATGCACCTACTACATAACAGAAGTATGAAAATTTGGAAGATATGTTAACTTGGCAATTTACAAGTGTATACTTAAAAGGACCATTAATACACATTTGAACCATAAGTGAATCTCTAAATTGTGATTCTCTTCTTGAGTTTGTAACACAATGTCTGAGCATAAGTCTCATGGTACAATTCTTCTTATCAAATGGACGTCTGTGAAGTGCAAACTTCTCAGGTTATACAATTTATTGAAATGGAAGTAGTTTAATGGTGTTTGTTTCTTGCTAGTCTTTAAATATGCAGATAAGAAAGGGTATTCATTTTTATATATGCCTTTTCCAGATGAGAACATAACAACTTATTAGGAATTAATTTCCACATTTCAGTCTCTTGATTTTATATCTTAGCTTTTGCAAACAAATTAATGCCTAAATACTACAAATTGAATTTCACCATTGTAACTAATCCCAGCCCTAGATGCTATAAATTTACAATATCCAACAGTGGAATATTATTATCAAGTTACTGCCTTTTTGAAGCTTAGCCTGAGGTTACTAATAACACCCATACCAGGAATTTCAAAATTAATTTCACTAATAATAACTTAGGGATGAATAAATAATTACATTTTATACATCTGTACATTTAACCTTGAATTTGAAAAGTCATCATGACTTTTTGCTTTGTTAAATGAAATTTCTCTTTCACTTTGTTTAAGGAAACATTCTCATCATTTATCAAGGAAGAGATACCCAGTTTTTATGACTAAAAATGTATTTCAGATGTTTATAGGAGTCTTGCACTTTGGTAGAGACTAACACTACAGATAGGCTATTCTTAACACGTCAAATAAATGGGTTCCCTGAATGAAATAAACCATAACACTTAAGTACAGCAGATACCAAAAAAGTGGAGAATATAATATTTGTATTTCTTCTTTTTAATCAGACAGCTAAAGCTTATATTTATGGTATCAGATTGTGTTTAGAAATGAATATTCTTTATGATAAACAAAATAAATTATTTTAAATTTAATCAAATATTTAATCCAAGATTACTGAGTACTTCTTATATCTTAAATACTATTTCTTACCTAAATTTTAATAATGTTGAATTTGAAGATGTGTTTTCATACTTGGTATTGAACCCAAACATTTATATTTCTGCTTCTCATTGTTCTCAACCTCATTCTCAGTGTCATGTCTTAAAAATGGTCTCTGTTGGTTATCTTTACTTTTGGAATTCACTCTTCAACCCATTCCAATATAGAAACTAAGAGAAAAAAATTTCAAAAGGAAGTATTCAAATGTACCAAAAGGTGATAACTCAATTAAGATAAAGATTGAATAATGTTAAATTGTATTTTGATGATACTAGATAGAACAATTTCAGTATACTAGGGGTTTGTTTGCAATAGTTATGTGAATTGTAGATGTGATGGTCTCTCCATCAATCTTTTATCACTCCAATTCTAAAGGAATTTCCTTCTCAAATTTATATAGATTAAGGATGTTTTGAGACCAAAAGCCAATAAACAATCGAGTCAGTGGTTAGAGTCAGTCCACGTGGTCTGAGGTAGCAAATACATCTCTGGTAAGTGCAACTTTATTGAGACATTATGCCTGAGTAGGTGTGCTGTTCCTCTATCACTGATCTGGTGTCCTCAGACTATAACCCTACATATGCTCTCCATAGTTTTGCCAATATAAATTAATAACATTTTGTAGTTATTTGGCTGTTAAACTTTTTCCTCTGAAGTTTGACTTTGTTACCCTATGCCCTCTCCCAAGCTGGGATGTAACTTTGATGAAAGAAAACTAACCCAAACCCATTGCCATCAGGTCAATTCTCATTAATAGTGACCGTACAGGACAAATGCCCATTCCAAAGAAAGGTGATCCCACAGAATGTGGAAATTATAGAACAATATCATTAATATCACATGCAAGTAAGATCTTACTGAAGATAAT
>NW_006921956.1:135500-138917 GCF_000298275.1 Orycteropus afer afer | reverse complement strand
TGGGGCTGGCGCGGGATCAGGCAGTGTTTCGTTCTGCTGTGCATGGGGTTGCTATGAGTCGGAAACGACTCGATGGCACTTAACAACAACAACAACACAGGACAAAGCAGAAGTGTCTTATAGGATTTTCAAGACTCTACATCTTTACCAAAGTAGACTGCCTCATCTTCTTGCAGAGTGACTGGTGGGTTCCAACTGCAGAACTTCTGGTTAGCAACTGAGTGTTTTAACTACTGTGTCATGACCTAAGAAGGGTTCCTTAGAATAAGACTCGTTTTTATTAATTTCATGGACTATTCATGTATGGTAAATTCATAATCATAGTGATCTATTTATTTATTTAGTACCAGACAGAGTCTTGAGAACCAAACCTTGTGACCTATTCTTACATGGCCTATTACCTAAAGCACTCAGATTACTGAAACTAGCACTCTACCTTGGGCAGCAAAAAGTGAATATTACTTACATACCTGGTTTTGAGTTTTTATCTTGCTTTTTTTCTAGTATGTAAGTGTATATTTGAGGATATACCAAAAACCAACCAAACTCACTGCCATTGAGTTGGATCTGACTCATAGAGACCCCTCCTTGGGTTTCCAAGGCAGTATTACTATGGAAGTACATTGCCCAGTTTTCCTTCTGAGGAGTGGCTGGTGGGTTTGAACCACCAGCCTTCTGGTTAGCAATCAAATGTCTTAGGCACTATGCTACCAGAGCCCTTTTTTGAGGATAGACACATGCTTTATTCTTAATGCTTAGCTTTATTTTTGTATTTTAATGAATATGAATGTTCCAAAAATGATAACAGTATAAATTGAATTGTTACTTTTAAATTGTATATTTTCTGGAATATGAGTAGTTTGAGATTACATAAAGTAATAGCCTGCATTGTCATTTCAATACCTTTTTTTTTTCTTGAAATATATCCCTTCTGTGAAATAGTGAATAGCAGAATGTGAAGGAATAGATAATGCAGATTCTCATAATATTCATATTTTGAGAAAAGTTTAAAAATAATGATATTTTTCAGTGCACTATATACGTCTCCCCAAGCCCCCTAGAGCCAGGAAAGTGAGAGAGCAGGAGAGGCCAGCGACCTCTGGAGCGGCAGGATATCCAGGTACAGGAAGATTGGAAGAGATCCATATTTGTACCCATTCTCAAGAGAAGTGATCCCACAGATTGTGGAAATTATAAAACAATATCATTAATATTGCAGGTCAGTAAAATTTTACTGAAGATAATTCAAAAATGGTTCCAGCAGTATATTGACAGAGAACTCCAGAAATGCAAGGTGGATTTAGAAGAGGATATGGAATGAAGAATATCATTACTGATGTCAGATGGATCTTGGCTCAAAGCAAAGAATACCAGAAAGATGTTTACTTGTGTTTTATTGACTATGAAAAAGCATTGATTATGTGGATCATAACAAACTGTGGATAATATTGAGAAGAATGGGAATTCCAGAATACTTAATCTCACTCATGAGGAACCTGTACATAGACCAGGAGGCTGTTTTTGGAACAGAAATGGTTTAAAATCAAGAAGGGAGTGTGTCAGGGTTGTTTCCTTTCACCATACTTATTCAGTCTGTATGGTGATTGAGTATCATTCAAGAGGCTGGACTATGTGTAAGAAGACGGTGGCATTAAGATTGGAGGAAGACTCATTAACAACCTGTGATACACTGCTGACACAACTTTGCTTGCTGAGAGTAAGGATGATTTGAAGTACTTACTGATGAGTATTGAAGAATACAGTCTGCAGTATGGATTAAATCTCAATAATAAAAAAAAAAAAATCCTCACAACTAGTCCTATAAGCAACATTATGATAAATGGAGAAATGATTGATATTGTCAAAGACTTCACATTGCTTGGTTCTACCATCAACACCAATGAAAGCAGCAGTCAGGACATTAGACGACATATAGCACTGGGAAAATCAGTTGTAAAGGACATCTTTTGAGTGCTGAAGAGCAAAGATGTCTCCTCGAGGACTAGGGTGTACCTGACACAGGCCGTGATATTTCCAATCGCCTCATATGCATGTGAGAGCAGGACAATGAACAAGGAAGACCAAATAAGAATTGAAGCTTTTGAGCTGTGGTGCAGGCAAAGAATGCTGAAAGTACCGGGGACTGCCAAAAAAACTAACAGGTCTATCCTGAAGGATGTCCAGCCAGAATGTTCCTTGGAGGTGAGAATGGCCAGACTTCATCTCACATACTTTGGTCATATTGTCAGAAGAGACTATGCTCTGGAGAAGGATGTCATGCTTGGTAAGGTGGAGGGTCAACGGAACAGGGGAAGGCCCTCATCATGATAGATTCACATGTTAGCAGCAGTGATGGACTCAAGTATAGAAAGAATCATGGAGCTGGCTCAGTACCAGGCGGTGTTTCCTTCTGCTGTTCATAGGGTCGCTATGAGTCAGAGATGACTAGATGGCACCTAACAAAACATACAGTTCTTGGTTGATTTTTTAATACACTTTAAATATTTTGTACAGTACAAATATTCTGCAATATTATTTTGATCATTATGCAACCTATTCAGAATTATTTTATCAAGAAACAGCAGAATTAAATACTGGATTTGTTACCTCCTAATGGCTGGTGGTTGAAACCCATCAGCCACTTCTCAGAAAGAAGATTGAGCAATGTACTTCCGTAGTGATACTGCCTCAGAAACTCAAGGAGTGATTGCTAAGTCAGAATTGACTGGAGGGCATTGAGTTTGTTTGTTTGTTTGTTAACCACTAATTAAGGAGCTCGAGCAGTCAGCCACAGGGATCCTGGTGAGGAGAGGGAATCCAGGCACTCCCAAAGCAGCAGGGTGGGAGAGCGGGAGAAAGGGTGTTAAAAGGCCAGGAACTGGGACAGAGGAGGATTCAGCTGCAGGGACCTAGGTAAGGGTGGTAGGAGAGGTTTCCAACAGGGAGACAAATTTTTCTGTCAGTTTGTCCTACCGTGGTGACATGTTGATGTGAGTTTTGAGGTTGAGTGACTGGTGTTTCAAACCCAGCGGGATACACATGGTGCACAGGTATCAGCCCAGCTTACAGATTGAGACAGACTAAGAAGAAGAATGAAGACATCCACTTCTCAAAGAATTGGCCAGGGAAAATTTTATGAATAGCAAAGAAACACTGTCTGATACACTACAGCACAACTTTATGAATAGTCCGGTTAGGTTAGAAGTCTCTCAAAATAGGACTGAGAAAGAGCTGCATCATCTGAGTAAATCTATCCTTACTCAAATAGATAAGGTAAAGCTTTCGAGACCTCCATTTGCTGATGTGGCATCACTCAAATTGAGGAGAAACAGCTGCAGACACCCATTAATCATCGGAACATGGAATGTACAAAGTATGAATCTAGGAAAATTGGAAATTGTCAAAAATGAAATGGAA
>NW_006921956.1:130446-132946 GCF_000298275.1 Orycteropus afer afer | reverse complement strand
CACACACATATATATATATATATACACACCCATACATACACATACATATATACACACACTCACACGTACACAAGACTATGATTACCTTATATATATAGGAGAGAGAGACAGAAATGAGGATTTGAGAATTGTTACTCAGTAATTTTATTGTCCTCTCTCCATATTTTATTAGTTAATAACCAAATAATTCACGAGAAGAAAATATGAGTTTATGTTTCAGTGAAATCTGTCAATAATATATAGAAGTTTAATAACTACAGTATACTTTCAATATTAAGATTCTAATTTTAAAAGTACTCACAATAATGTTTAGTAATTAAAATACATATTGGAAAATCTGCATGTGAATACATAAGGAATATAAATTTAGGTATATTAGAAGTCAGAAAGTGATGCTAAACACTTGCTGAAATTAGTCTAATTTAATATTTGAGAACATATTTTCATCAGTTTTCACAGTGTTGTAACTCAAGCTCCTGCTAAGATGTCTAAATATAACTGAAGTATCATGCTATTATAAAAAACAAAGTCTATGAAAAACTCAAATAAATAAATTAATTAAATATTCTTCCAACCTAGACAGCCAAACCACCTTGTTGTGGAATAGATAGATATATGTCATAGTTAAAGCTATGTGACAAGTTGGCTGGTCATGGTTTTGAGTGGCTGGGCAGCTGGAAGTAGTTATTCCCATGATAAGACTGGTAATCAGCTCCATGGTGGAATCTATTGGAGCAGCTGAGTAGCTGCCTTAGGGATGTAGTGTGCTTCCAGTATATAAGAGAGCTTTGAGAACATCTCTGAGCTTTCTGGCAAGCTTGGAACTAGCATTTATCCAAGTCTTCATTCAACATCCTGCCATATTTCCTGCTGATCTTGGTTTTAAATTTAAATCTCTGGACTGAACTAGTGGCCTGCCATGTTGTTTGGTAATCTTAGGACTGTGTCATTTTATTTGTCGACCTTGGGTTTGTCAGCCTCAGCAGCCAGCAGCTGCCTGAGTTAAGAGAAACCTCCAGTTTCAGTGGGCTGGGAGCAAGAGGCAGAGGCTTGTGGGGGCTTCATCTAGCCTCTAGAGCTGCCACTTTGAACTCAGACTTCTATTCTCCTAAACTGTAAGAGAATAAACCTCTGTTTCTTAAAGCCAACCATTTGTGGTATTTTCTGTTAGAGCAGTGCTAAAGGACCAAAACAATATGTCTTTTCTTTCCCTCCTTTTTCTTAGTTGCAATCTGTTATACAGACTTTGATAGAGATATTCACAGTGCTTTGCATCAGACAAAGTGTAAGCTTTTGAGCTAAAGAGGATTATGGTTTATCCAAGGAGCTCTGGTAGTGTAGTGCCTGAGGCACTTGACTGCTAATCAGAAGGCTGGCAGTTCCAATCCCCAACCACTCCTCAGAAGGAAGGTTGGGCAATCTACTTCCATAGTGATACTGCCTCGGAAACCCAAGGAGGGGCCGCTATGAGTCGGGTCTGACTCGATGGAATGTAACAACAATAACAGCATGGCTCATCCATGGAGATAATTCCACCTGTAGAAAGTTCTAGGACTAAGAAACACCTGTGCTAACAGTTTCAATTGGAGTAGAATTTGCATCTAATACTTCTCCATCCACCCAACCCCCACCTTTGAGATCTTAACAGTGGGATTGATATGAATAAGGTTTTGTCAGTGTGGTAATGCAAAAGTACAGGATGCAAATCTGAAGGAAATCTACTTGCACTGTGGTTAAATATTATCTTCAACACTCACACCAAGAAAACCGTGTGTAACCTCAAAATTTCCACAAAGAGTTGTTGATGACAGAGAGGATGACCACTGCTAAGATTTCTCTGCAAAGGAACAAGAGAGATTGTTGGCTTTTCCCACAAGAAGTAAGTATTTGAAGCTCCTGTGTGCTCCCTGTGCCTCTAACTGACATTACCCCTGGACTATCTGCTGCAACATGGGTAAGCTCTTCACATCATAAAACCTCGAGTCTAATTGGAGGACATGAGTGGAATATAGAAGGTCTTATTTTTAACTTATGTAGAGAATTAATCAACTTGTTATTAACAAATCCTAAGGTAACTCAGAAGGCAGTAAAAAGTGAATTTACTAAAATTAATTGAATGTTACATTAGAGTAAAAAAATTAGCAGTGACTCTTCTGAAAGAGAAATCAGTATCTAATTAACAACTCTCAGGTACTATCTAATATTTTGATTACTTTGGGTATACAGAGTTAGGAAAAGTTAAAGAAGAGATCAAGAAGTACAATATGTACTTTATAGTTACTAGCACAACACTACATATACACAGTGACTAAATAAATATTTCCATATAGGAACTTAATAGACACACATTAATTAAATAAGAAAATGAGAATGTGCAAAAATAGGTTCACAAATTATTTTCATTCATTTTTCTTCATTAAGCCTCAACTGAAAGCATTTAAATAAAATGGTAATCAACAGATGAATTCAGGTTTGATTATTCAAACAATTAGTGCTTTGT
>NW_006921956.1:128438-129821 GCF_000298275.1 Orycteropus afer afer | reverse complement strand
TTTGTTATATGCCGTTGAGTTGCACCCGACTCATAGCGACCCCTCCTTGGGTTTCTGAGGCAGTATCACTACGGAAGTAGATTGCCCAACCCTCCTTCTGAGAAGTGGCTGGTTGGTTTGAACCACCAGCCTTCTAGTTAGCAGTCAAGTGCCTTAGGCACTATGTTACCAGAACTCCCTTCCATGAAGTAGCTGGTGGATTTGAACTGCCAACCTTCTGGATAGTAGTCAGATGCCTTAGGCACTATGCCAGTAGAGCTCCTTATATCTAAAAAAGGCACTGGTGAGAGATTCCTCAATTTCTAAATTTCTAAATCACATATAAGCCAACTATGGCTTACAAGGCATAAGTGACACTTATGACTTCTTGTCTTGTTGGTGTTGTTGTTAGGTGGTGTCCAGTTGGCTCTGGCTCATAGTGACCCTATATACAGCAGAATGAAAGAGTACCTGGTCCTGTGCCAGCCTCACAAACCCTATTATACCTGAGCCCATTGCTGCAGCCACTGTGTCAGTCCATCTTGTTGAAGACGTTCCCCTCTTTCATTGACCCTCCACTTTACCAAGCATGACAACCTTCTCCAGAGAATGGTTCCTTCTGACAACATGACCAAAGTAGGTGAGACAAAGTCTGGCCATTCTCACTTGCAAAGAGCATTCCTGCTGCAATTCTTTCCAGGATGAATGTTAGTTATTTTAGCAGTCCATGGTGCTTTCAGTATTCTTCATCAGCACTACAATTCAAAAGCATCAACCTTTCTTTGATCTTCCTTATTCACTGTCCAGCTCTCACGTGTATATGAACCAAAAAAATAAAAATAAATAAAAATAAAAAAGGGCTCTGGTGGTGTAGTGTCTAAGGCATTTGACTGCTAACCAGATGCCTAGTGGTTCAAACCCAGCAGCCACTCTCACAAGGAAGCTTGGGTAATCTACTTCTGTAATGATACCACCTTGGAAACCTAAGGAAGGGTCTCTATGAGTCAGATCTGATTGATAATAACATGGCTTGGGTTAGACCCACCTTAGTCTTCAAAGAGACATTTTTGCTCCTCATCACTTGAAAGAAGTCTTTTGCAGCAAATCTGCCCAGTGCAATACATCTGATGTCTTGACTGCTGCTTCCACTAGTGTTGATTGTGGAACCAAGTAATATGAAGGCTTTGACAAGTTCAGTCTTTTCTGCATTTATCATGATGCTGCTTATTGGTCCAGTTGTGAGGATTTTTGTTCTCTTTATATTGAGTTGTAATCCATACTGCAGACTATAGTCTTCAATGTTTATCAGTAAGTGCTTTGAGTCATAATCACTTTTAGCAAACATATTTGTGTCTGGAAAAAAATAAATTTTATGTGTATATGTATGTGTTAAGCAGAATGAAA
>NW_006921956.1:126010-127109 GCF_000298275.1 Orycteropus afer afer | reverse complement strand
TATGAATTAGAGGTGATTGCAAAATTGAAAGTAAAATAAAATGAGTTTTTATGGGTGTGGAAATTGTAAGGCTGAAGGATAGATAATTCTTGTCATCAGTCCCTCCTTATGGCTACGTTGGGTATGAATCCAAGGCAAAAAAGCCAAAAGAACAAATTAATGTACATTCAAAAAATCATCACAACTTGTCTTTAAACTTCAAGCTGAACGTAGGGAAAGCCAGTGGCTACTAACTCTCCACTAATTCCTAAATGCAACTGTTTTCTTAGTCTAGTGTGTCATTTTGAAGCAGTTAAAATTCATGAAGAAGGGATAAATGCCAAAAGTCATGAAAGTTGATGAGTCCCATACATTTCAGTTCAGGTACCATTCCAAGGACACTAGAAATGACAGTAGAGGATTTTCCAGAATAAATTTGCAACTCAGAATAGTCTAGATTACTCAGATAACTATGGACCTGACTACAGACTTCACAAGGTTTTTGTAAAGTGGGCTCAGCCTGAAGCCTAATAACTCATAATGGGAAATATTTTTAATTTACATATGAAAGTAGTTATTGTGCTTAATAAAGCATGCATTACAAAATAATTTTATAACATTGTTCCTATAAGAATGGACCACATCAGACTACAGCTACATTGTAAATACAATTCTACTCAATAAATTACAACCCTGTGCATCCTTGGGTGTATGGGAAGAGATCCATGAGAATGGGGCCCAGTGGGCAAGGACACAAAACCATGTACATTATGCTGATGGTTGAGAAGTGAAAGCAAATGGTTCATTTACATGGCTCTTAAACAACTCTCTACTATTGCAGCTCTGTGGGGCTATTTTTTCTGCTTGTTTCCTCTCTTTTACATAATTTTGGGTTTGTGTAGTACAAAGTTTACTAGCCAGAAATTTATAATAATGCAGGTTATGCAAACTATAAAAGATTTTATGTTTATTTTTGGAAGGATTTTCTCTGCCACAGGAAACTTGATAAAAACATAAATACGCATTCACTGTGTAGTCGTGTATCTACTATCATTTGTTAATGCTCAGATTTTTTGACTACTAGAATGTTCACTCATTTAGTGTTGTGAAAAATTGAATA
>NW_006921956.1:120385-125365 GCF_000298275.1 Orycteropus afer afer | reverse complement strand
AAAAAAAAATGAAAAGCAGAAAGGTAAGAGCACATGGCATTAGCAAAGAAAATGGCCCCTCAGTAACTGCATATGTGTGAAATAGATTGTCAGCTCTGTCTTCTGAGACACCTCAGGGTGGATGCGAACCACCAACCTGTCAGTTAGCAATTGAGCACGTTAACCACTTGCACTAACCAGAGACCCAAACCAAGCAACAGAGATCCTCTAAACTTGGAAAACATTCATCATTTGCAAGGTTGAAAGTTATCTGCTGTGATACAGGAGATAACTTGGGAAAAACATCATTGAAAGTGCAGGTTCCATAGCTAGGATCTCATCTTTATAGTGCTTTTCCCTACTTTACATTATCCCACTACACCAGACACATAGTTTACCTCAGAAAATCAACTTGCTTAATATACAATGGGGAGCTTTGGTAGCTGAAAGTCTGAGCTTTCTTTCACTAATAGCTCAGATGCCATCTCTTCTGAGACAACATACCAAATTATTGAATCATTCCCTGTTCTGGTCTGAAGTGCTTGTGCAGACAGAAACAGTAGTCAGGAAATGGTTAAACAGAAAATGCCATAAGCTACTGTAGCCAGAAATAATGCTTAATAATGTCATGCAGAGAACACAAGGCTGCCAAAACTTTCCAATGCACAATCTCTTGTCGTAGTCAACCCTAACCCCGAAGATGTGCTTTCTGTCAAATTATGGGAGAATAAATCTCTGCCTTTCAATAGTATAATGAAGTCAGTAGAAACAGTTGACCAGAGAGAAAAAAATGCTGGAGAAGCCAAGAGAATAAATCTGGAAAAACACCAGCCTAAACACAAAACACTTTCAATGACTTTTGGATTAGGAGTTTCCCACAGGCTGGGAAAAGAGAAATTAAAAGTTCTCTTTGAGTCCTTCTGAATTTAATGATATCATTTTACTTACATTAGATTCAGGATATTAAGCCATTTCATATTCATTGTATAGTGTAGATTCAGCCATTAACAAATCACTATAAGATTCTGTCTTCATAAATGTTAAGTTAAAAAAATTCTTATATTAGTTGCAAAGAAAGGTCTGTCTTATTTGGACTGTACATGAGTTCTAGGATGAGTAGGTACCTAGTTAAAGAACATATCATTACTTATTCTTTCTCTTCAGTTTCTTACTAGATTTACTAAACAATGAATAATCATTGTTGTTGTTGTTGTTGTTATGTGCCGTCGAGTCGGACCCGACTCATAGCAACCCCTCCTTGGGTTTCTGAGGCAGTATCACTATGGAAGTAGATTGCCCCATCTTCCTTTTGAGGAGTGTGGCTGGTGGGTTTGAACTGCCAACCTTCTGGTTAGCAGTCAAGTGCCTTAGCCACTATGCTACCAGAGCTCCCATCACTTCATTATTCCATGTTGTCTGCATAATGTTTGCATAATGACTTCTCTATTAAGTTATGTATTCCTAGAAGTAGGATGTATATTATGTGTCTTTATATCCAAAGGACATAGAAAATATTGGGAAATTAAATTAATATGTATGAATCCTGCAAAACTCTAAATTTGTTGATAAGTTAATGTATGAATGAATGGATTAAAAACATAAAAGGGAGTAAGTGGGGAGGAAATAAGAATGTATGCATAAAATCATCCTTTGACAAGTTTGAATGTCAAGGAGGGTTAGAATAGTTAATAGGGAAAGGAAGGAAGGGGAGGGTTTTCCAGAATATAAAAGAATAGAGTACATTTGTGTATAATAGGGCAAGAAGTGGTGAAAACAGAGACTGACATTGTGTGTGGTAAGGGATTTAATATGTAGAGCAGAGTCCTAGAAGAAGCCTGATGATATCAAATCAAGAGCAAAGGTGGAATACAATGTTTGTCAAAAAAGATCAGTGGGACACTATTTTTCACAGGAAAGAAAAAATAGTTAAAGATAACAAATGATGACAATGATGAGGGAATTTTGAGGTGGTGAATCAGTAATGGAAGCTAGCTCCTGGAGGATAACATTATTCCCTTCATTGTATACTATTGTTGTTGGTGGTGTTATGTGTCATTGAGTCGTACCAGACTTATAGCAACCCCTCCTAGGGTTTCCGAGGTGGTATCACTACAGAAGTAGATTGACTAACCTTCCCTTGGAGGAGTGGCTGGTGGTTTTGAACCTCCAGCCTTCTGGTTAGCTGTCAACTGCCTTAGGCACTACACTACCAGAGCTCCCCATCGTATACTAAGCAAGTTGATTTTCTGAGGTAAACTATGCACCTAGTGAAGTGGGATAATGTAAAGTAGGGAAAAGCACTATAAAGATCTATAAAGATCACTATAAAGAGATCCTAGCTATGGAACCTACACCTTAAGTGATGTTTCCCCCAAGTTATCACCTGAATCACAGAAGATAAAACTTTCAGCCTTGCTAATTATGAACATTTTCCAAGTTTAGAGGGTCCCTATGGCTTGGTTTGGGGTCCCTGTTAGTCACGTGGTTAAGACACTCAATTGCTAACTGATAGGTTGGTGGTTCGCTGACAATCTATTTCCAAAAAATGAGCCACTGGAAACCCTACAGAGCACAGTTCTATTCTGATACACATGAGGCCACTATACGTTAGAATGGACTCTACAACAACTGGTAAATTGCTTGGTATAACTTCTTATTCTGGGAATAAATCCCCAATTTCTTTTATCATTGTTTCTTCCCATAGATATCCACATATGGTTAATGTTATATTTTTCATGACTTCAAGTTCAATACTTTGACTGAGAAAGAAAAATCATTTGATCCAAATGAAGTCAAAGATTGGAACCCTCTTGTATCCCTAGTGGCCCTAATGGACTGTTTCAGGGATCAATGTACAATTTAGGCAAGTGAGTTCCCCCCCCCCCTCAAGACTACAGACTTAATAGGAAAAGTCTTTTCTTTTTGTAGCTAAAATGCAAAAGCTAAATCCAAGAGGTAAGCATTCACTTAATTTTCACAAGCTTTTTTTTCTTTTATGTGCGCATTTGTCCTGAGCAAGAATAATGAAGTTGAGATGCCGAGAGAAGCTGAAGCAAGTGAAAGGAAGACCAAACTTCAGTGGAGTGTTTCCTGAGGACCAAGTTGCCCTTATCTTTGGGTTTCATAACGTTTCCTAGAATCCTTTTAAATTAGTTTCACATGGGTGTCTTTGACCTGTAACCATAAGATTCCTGAAGAATACAGAGAGAAACAGAGAAGGGTTTCCTATTAGAACTTAACAAAATCAAAAATGCTCTCATTGAGTGAATTCTGAGTCATGACGACCCTACATGTTACAGAGCAGAACTGCTCCATAGGGTTTTCTGGGACGTAATCCTTACAGAAGCAGATTGGCAGGTCTTGCTTTCATGGTACCACTGTGTGGGTTTGAACTGCCAAACTTCAGGCTAGGAGTTCAATGTCAACCATTCACACCTCCCAGAGACTCTTTAAATAAAACTTAACCTATTGCTATTGAATTGCTTCTGACTCTTAGTGGTCCTATAGGGCAGAATAGAATCACCCCATAGGGTTTCCAGGGATGTAAATCTTTACAGAAACAGACTACCACATCTTTCTCTCATGGAGCAACTGCTGGGTTTGAGCTGCTGACATTTTGGTTATTAGCTGAGCATTTAACTACTGCACCATCAGGGCTTCTTAAATAGAACTTACCAGGTTGCAAATAGATCCTCTTTGTACAAGAAAGTTTGTAACTGTAAATGGAGTCCCAGTGTGATACACAAGGCTAACATGCTTGGCTGCTAAATGAAAGGCTGATGTGTGAGTCCGCCCACATGAGTCTCTGAAGAAAGGCCTGACAATCTACTTCTGAAAAACCAGCCTGGGGAACACAGCACTGTTCAGTCTCCTCCCTAGGAGTCAGAATCAACTCAGTGACAACTGGTTTTAACCTGGGAAATGAACAAGAACCTCACAGAAACCCAAGAATAGGAACCAAGTTCAGGCAAGCCTTATGAGAAATAGAAAGGAAGTAGAATATTCTTAGGTGGCCTTCTACCCCATGCATAGAACACTCTTAAGCTTTGCCAGCTTAGATTATGTTTAACTTCCCAAGCAGAGAGCTTGCCCTCGGGGCCACATGATTCAAGTGACACCTGGTTCCGGAACACACAGCTATGCTGTTAGGACAGAGTGGAAAAATCACTAATATAGAGTTTAAGCATGTTTATTATATATTACAAAATAAAAACACAAATAGATGTGGAATGTCCTTATAGCCTTGTACTTCTGGTTTCTTTAAGTGGGTGTGACAGTAAATAGGAGGATGTACAGAACCTCTGCATAGATTCTATATAAGTCAGGATAAACTGTGGTCCATGCCAAACATAGATCACAAGCCAAAAGAAACACTGCACAAACACAGAGAAAGTGTTGGATTGTTAAAGTCCAACTCTAGCTTCCTTTTCCTAACTTTGCTCTCACTTAAACTCAGCCTGTGTCATCTCTATAGTTTGATATCCTAAGCAGGCTGTTTTGAGCTTTGACCTTAGGAACACAGCACAGTGGTCATTTTTTAGACTGGGAAAGTTAGTCATTGGAAGGAGGCAGTATGGAGTAGGTTTCTAGCAATGGAGTGACATGATGATCAGTAGTGATTTAACCCTTTCACTAAAACACAACCTCAATTCCCTATTGTTTTGTGGTGTTTCACTCATTTCATTTTTGTGCATCAACATTAATACCATTTAAGTATAGCAGAAAATAACTAGGCATAGTCCGTGGTCTGAGTTTTGAATTAGTAGGATTTCAGACTATGAGCGCATGCCACTTAAAAAGAGTTAATTAAACCCAGCCAGATCATGGCAGTAAACTGCAACTTAAAAGAGTAAATGCTCTAATTAGTCAGTTCACGGACATTAAATTGCATTTGATTATGTGTTGTAAATTATGAGGATGGCGTAGGTGTGGGAAGTGTTTTCTTCTGTTGTACAGTTTGGCTAAGAGTTGGAACTTACTTGACAGTAATTAATAACAACA
>NW_006921956.1:116576-117855 GCF_000298275.1 Orycteropus afer afer | reverse complement strand
AGCCTTTTGGTTAGCAGTCAAGTGCCTTAGGCATAGCCCTGGACAAACCTGCTGCAAAAGACCTTTTTAAAGTGCTGAAGATCAAAGAGATTCCTTTGAAAACTAAGGTGTGCCTAACTCAAGCCATGGAAAGCTGGACAATGAGCTCTGGTGGCAAGGTGCCTAAGGCATTTGATGGCTAACCAGAAGGCTGGCATTTCAAACCCACCAGCCACTCCTTGGAAGGAAGGTTGGGTAATCTACTGCCATAGTGATACCACCTTGGAAACCCAAGGAGGGGTAGCTATGAGTCAGATCTGACTTGATGGAAGTGAGTGACTGCAAGTGAAGATTTGATGCTTTTGACTTGTGATGTTTGTGAAGAATACTGAAAGTACCATGTACTGCCAGAAGAACTAATAAATCTGTCCTGGATGAAGTGTAGCCAGAATGCTCCTTGGAAGCCAGAATGAACAGGCTTTGTCTCACGTATTTCAGTCATGTCAGAAGGGACTATCCCTGGAGAACAATATCATGCTTGGTAAAGTGGAGGGCCAGTGACAAATGGGAAGATCCTCAACGAGATAGATTAACACAGTGGCTGCAAAGACTGGCTGAGCTATAGCAAGGGTTGTGATGCTAGCCCAGGACCGGACAGTGTTTGTTCTGATGGACATAGGGTCCCTATGTATTGGAGCTGACTCAATGGCACCTAACAACAACAACTACAAGAGGAATACATATACTGGGATATTACATCAAATAATAAAGAAACCTAGTTAAGCATTCAGCTACTAACCGGAAGGTTAGCAGTTCAAACTCGTCCAATAGCTCGTGGAAGAAAAGACCTGGTGATTTGCTCCTGGAAAGTATAATTATAGCCTAGGAAACCCTATGGAGCAGTTCAACTTTGCCTGCAAGATTGCTATGATTTGGAATCCATTCCACAACACACAGTAACATTACTATGGAAGTTCCTAGGTGGGGCAAACGTTTTGATTGAACTTGATTGCTAACCTAAAGGATGGCAGTTTGAACCCATCCACTGGCCCCATGGAAGAAAAGGGCTGGAGATTTACTTTTATAAGATTAGTGGGAAAAAAATATCGTATGGAGTAGTGCCTACAGAAGTTTGGCGGTTCAACCCCACCAGCCACTCCTCAGAAGAAAGGTTGGACAATCTACTGCCATAGTGAAATTGCCTTGGTAACCCAAGGAGGCATGGTTATGAGTCGGGGCTGACTCGACAGCAGTGAGTTATTATTATTATTATTTACTCAGTACTTCTAATGTTAACACA
>NW_006921956.1:113913-114969 GCF_000298275.1 Orycteropus afer afer | reverse complement strand
AGAATATCCATTGAGGTGTTTCAATAAACTGAAGGCACTTACTTGCCTATGTCAAGAAATTTGGAAGACAGCTACCTGGCCAATTGACTGGAAGAGATCCATATTTGTATCCATTTCAAAGAAAAGGTGATCCAAAAAAAAGGACAAACACATTCACTGCCGTCGAGTCAGCTTTGAATCTTAGTAATCCCTCCTTGGGTTTCTGAGGTGGTATCACAAGAAAGTAGATTACCCAATCTTTTTTCTGAGGAGTGACTGGTGGGTTTGAACCACCAGCCTTTAGGCACTACCTGATCCAACTAAATGTGGAAATTATTGAACAATATCATTAATATCACACACAAGTAAAATCTTACTGAAAATAATTCAAAGACAGTTGTAGCAGTATACTGACAGAAATGCAAGCTGGATTCAGAAGAGGATGTGGAATGAGAGATATCATTTGCTGATGACAGATGGATCTTGACTCAAAGCAAGGAATACCAGAAAGATGTTTACTTGTGTTTTGTTGACTATGCAAAAGCATTTGATTGTGTGGATCATAACAAATTAAGGGTAACATTGAGAAGAATGGGAATTCTAGAACACTTAATTGTGCTCATGAAGAACTTGTGCATAGACCAAGAGGCTTTCCTCAGAACAGAACAACAGGATACTGCATAGTTTACAATCAGGAAAGGAGTATGTCAGAGTTGTATCCTTTCACCATATTTATTCAGCCTGTATTTGGAGTGAACAATCCAATAACCTGGACCATATGAAGAACATGGCATCAGGATTGGAAGAAGACTCATTAACAACCTGCCATATGCAGATGACACAACCTTGCTTGCTGAAAGTGGAGATGACTTGAAGTACTTATTGATGAACATTAAACACTACAGTCTACAGTGTGGATTATACCTGAACGGAAACAAAATGAAAATTCTCAGAACAAGACCAATAAGCAATAAATGGAGAAAAGATTGAAATTGTGAAAGATTCATATTAATTTGTTACACAATCAACACCAATGAAAGCAGCAGTCAAGAAATCAGATGACTTGTTGTTGTTGTT
>NW_006921956.1:107035-111663 GCF_000298275.1 Orycteropus afer afer | reverse complement strand
TTAAATGTGAAACCTAAAACTATACAGTTCCTCGGAAAATCTAGGGGCAAATTTAAGGGCCCTAATATATATACACGTGTATATATATATATATATATATATATATATATTTGCACACACATATATATATGATGTTTAAAAATTGCTTTTCACTATACATTTGTAAATCTCTAAAAATATCTTCTGTTGTGAGTTACTATTGTAGTTATCATTAGTTCAAAGTTGATCAGAGAAACATATATTTTACAGGTTTTATAAGTAATTATAAAGCAATAAAAGTATTATTTTGTTAGTAATAATTTCTCAATTAGATGGATTTTTCCCCAAGTAGTTCTTGTATCCCTGTATGACTGCTATTTGTTTCTCATATTAGACAGAAGAGATTCCCAATTATATTTCTACTTGAAATATAATTTCAAGTTTTGAAGGCAACAAAAAACTTGTTCACATAATAATGTTAAAAAAAAAACCTTTTCCAAATTATGTGCAAAATATCACATAATAATCAAACATCAAAATTTATTTTTAATAATGTATCACATAGAAACTCTGTTTGTTACTTCATTTTTGTTAAAAGCAACACTTTAAGAAAAATATTTGCTCATAAAATAGAATTATTTTCTTTTTTAGTTTCCATAAACTGTATCACAAATCCTTTGTTATTGTAAGGTGACATCAAGTCTGTTTGCTCATAGAGACTCCATTTACAACAAAATGAAACATCACCTGGTTTTTGAAATTCTATCTTAAAATTTTAACACTTAGTTAAATACCACACAATCTTCACAATTGCTGCTGTTTGGGCCCATTAGAGCAGCCACTGTGTCCATTCATTTCCTTGACAATCTTCTTCTTTTCCACTGATCCTCTACTTTACCAAGCATGATATCCTTCTCGGGACTGGTGCCTTCTGAAACCAAGACCAAAGTACATGAGATAAGTCTGGGCATTTTCGCTTCTAAGGAACATTTTGCCTGTACTTCTGCCAAGGCAGGTTTGTTTATTCTTCTGGCAGTCCATGATATTTTCAGTATTTTTCTCCAATACCACACACAATTCAAAGGCATCGGATCTTCTTGGGTCTTCTTTACTCATTGTCCAGATTTTACATGCATGCAAGGCTATTGAAAATACCTTGGCTTCAGGCAGGTGCACCTTAGTCTTCAAATTGACTTCTTTACTCTTGAACACTGTAAAGAGGTTTTCTGCAGCAGATTTGCCCAGTGCAGTACATTACTTGATGTCTTGACTAGTGCTTCCATGAGTATTGATTGTAGATCCAAGGAAAATGAAATCTCTGATAATTTCAATCATTTCTCCATTTATTGTGACATTGCTTATTGGTTCAATTGTGAGGATTTCTGTTTTCGTTATGTTGAGATGTAATCCATACTGCAGACTGTCATCTTCAGTCTTCATCTGTAAGTGCTTCAAGTCATCTCCACTTTCTGCAAGCAAGGTTGTGGCATCTTCATATTGTAGGTTGTTAATGAATCTTACTCCAATCCTGGTGCTTCGATGTTCTTCATATATTCCAGCTTCTCAGATTATTTGCTCAGCATATGGATTGAATGCAAATAATCCTTTATCAGGGCTAAACTAATGAAATTAGTTTCTAAAACTAATAGTTGTTAATTATACTCATCACTCTTCCATTTAGCAGCATCTGATTCAACTTGGCAGACTCTGAAATACTTGAGAATATAAACTAATATTTACTTCATTATCTATTTGTCAATGCAATAATATTGGTAAATTTCTGCACCTTATTATAAGACTTAAATACATTCATTTGACCTACAGATGCAAACTGTAGTACTAAGAATTGCAGAGACCAGGGAGAACATACTGAGAGGTACTTGTGGTATCTCTAAGATGACTTTTAAAATCATTTGGAAATTCTGAACCTAAGCTAATTGCATAGGTCAAAAGCTTTTCTATGAAGACTTCGAGTCATAGTCACATGAATCATCTCAGTCAATTGGACTAACACAGTTCACAAAGGTCATTTTCTATGTTCTAGTTTGGTTAGTTGTGTCTGGGATCTTGAAAGCTTGTGACCAGCCATTGTCTTGGTTCTCTAGTTTTGTCATAATGTAAATACCACAAATGGATGGCTTTAACAAACAGAAATATATTCTTTTACAGTTTAGGAGGCTAAAAGTCCAAGTTCAAAGTGCTGGCTCTAGGGTCTGGGTCAAGGAAACTTGACCTTGGGCTTTAGTTCTCCCTTATTCCAGGCCTACTGGTGCTAAAGGCTATTTCTAACTCAGGCAGCTGTTGGCTGCTGAGGCTCATGAATCGAAGATCAACAGATAAAATAACACAATCCCAAGATTGCTAAGCAGCACAGCAGACCTCTAGTTCAAGTCCAGGAACTATCTCAAGATCAGCAGACGATAGGGCAGGCCACTGGTTCAAGTTAAGGAGTTGGAGATGAAGATTTGGCTACATGCAGAATCTAGATGTACCAAAAAGCTAGCGACCTTTGTCAAACCTTCTCCTAATGTACTAGAAGCAGGCCACACCCTGAAGGCAACTACTTAGCACTCACAGTAGATTACACCCATGAAGGTGAATACAATCGCATCAGGGTAAATAACTATATTTAACTGCCAAGGTCCTCAAAACCATAACTCAGCCAAGCTGACACACAACTTTACCACAACAATATAAATTATAACTATTTGTCTTTATTCATCTGGAGAAAAAGAAAAGGAAGAAAGTCTAAGAATCAGAAAAAGAACTGGAATACATAACTAATTTTCTCTATGAACCACAGTCTCCTCAACCTTGAGACCAGAAAAACTAGATGGTTATCTGGCTTCCACTGGTGAACATTCTGATCAGGGACACAACAGATGTGTCATGACAGAAAGGGGGAAAAATGTGGACAGTAGAACATAACTTCAAATTCTCAAGAATCCAGTTTAACTGGTAGACTAACTGAGACAGGAAGAATCCCTGAGACTATTGCCCCAAGACACTCTTTTAACTTTCAGTACAAACTATCTCCTAAAAAAAAACTTAACTAAACAACACCAAAAACAAAACAAAACAAAAACCCCACAAAACCTGCCATCAAGCTGATTCCAACCCATAGTGGCACTTTAGGATAGAGGAGAACTACCCCACATGGTTTCCAAGGCTGTAAATCTTTACAGAAGCAGACTGCTTCACCGTTCTCCCATAGAGTGGCTGGTGGGTTTGAACCACTGACCATTTGGTTAGTGGCAAAATTCTTTAACCATTGCGGAGCTCCGTAACCAATAGCAAGGTAACTCCGAAAGATAAGAATTTCAACATTGAAAATTATGCTCTTTTAAAAATTATGTACATGGCACCACATGGAAAACAGTTACTCTAAAGCATGGATGAGAAGTTTGGGGGCAGTAAAATTAAATTAATGAGAGTGGAACAACTGGAATGGAAATAATGGGAATATTGACAGAAACTGAAGAACATAAGTGACATCACAGAATATTATGCATAAAAAATTGTTGAAAAGAACATGTTTTACTGTGTCTACTGCCACCAAAAATAAAATAACATCTTATTTAAAACAAAAAAACCTTCCCATGATTTGATATCCAGAATGAAATATAGCACCACTGTCTTCAACATGTTTCAGCAATGCTCTATTTAATTGGTTTCCACAAGTTCTCCTTCTGGAACCAAATAATTCATTTTTGATTAGTTAGTGAAAGTTCTCACTTCAATACTCAATATACCATTGAATATTCTATATCTGAATTCATAGCACTAAAATCTGTGAAGAAGTACTACCTTTTTTAATGCTCTGTTTCACCAGTCCAAGATGAGAGGTCTATTGTAGGTTTATGGTGACCTTGATTAACAGAGAAATTCTCAACATCAATACTTCAACTATTTGCAGACCTGAGATTTACAAACTCTGTGGCAAAGCACCTTAGTAAGGATTTTTTCAGGGGAAAAGTTATATTTTCATAAATGGAGAGAAGTCTATTATGAAAGAGGGATAAGGAAAAGAGAAACTTCAAGAAACCACAAACACAAGTATGTTCTCAATTTTAGGGGAAAAAATGGAACCATATGGAAATTAAGAATCTGAAAAGGACTTTCTCAAAATTATCTATGCTCACACATTGCTAGGAAAATTTTAACCTATTCCTTGTTATTGTTATTAGATTCTCTCTAGTTGGATCCAAACAACAAGGGATAGATTAAAATCTAACCCTTAGGATATGTATACCGTGTTTTGTAGATCACAGTTGTACAGTCGTAAGAAGCTATAGTGGAAAGTCCGTGGGTTTTTCAGTCTTTCTGACTGCTTTTTGAACCTGAATCTGTTAATCTACTACTCTTGTGGATTCCTTAATATCTCTACACTTCAATTTCTCTTTTTCTCCATAATCTATAAACAAAAGAGACAAAAATATCTACAGTGATATCAGATTTATACACAATGCAAAGTGTGAAATATTTAAGATGAAGTCCAGAACATAACTGATGCTCCAAAATATTAGATATTAGTCACACCATTGTTTTCTAACACAACAAATATATATAAATATATATATATATATATATGGGAGCTCTGGTAGCATAGTGGCTAAGGCACTTGACTGCTAACCAGAAGGCAGGCGGTT
>NW_006921956.1:104534-106935 GCF_000298275.1 Orycteropus afer afer | reverse complement strand
ATATATATATATATACACACACACACACACACACACACACCAAACCAAATCAAACCCACTGTCATCGAGTCAAATCTGACTCAAATCAAACCCTTCCTGGGTTTCCCAGGAGGTATCACTACAAAGTAGATTACCCAACTTTCGTTCTGAGAAGTGGCTGGTGGGTTTGAACCACCAGCCTTCTGGTTAGCAATCAAATGCCTTAGGCACTATACACCAGAGCTCCTATCTATCTATCTTCTATCTATCTATAGGAGCTCTGGTAGCATAGTGCCTAAGGCACTTGACTGCTAACCAGAAGGCTGGCGGTTCAAACCCACCAGCCACTGCTCAGTAGGAAGGTTGGGCAATCCTACTTCCATAGTGATACTGCCTCAGAAACCCAAGGAGAGGTTGCAAATCTCTTGTATTTTGTGATACAAAAAAGATATAAAATACTTCAAGTCAATAGTGATTTATATATAACAAGCATTTTTTGAGTGTCTATTATTTGCAGGCACTTGATTACTAACCAGAAGGCTGGCAGTTCAAATCCACCAGCCACTCTTCAGAAGGAAGGTTGGTCAATCTACTTCAGTAGTGATAACGCCTCAGAAACCCAAGGAAGGGTGGCTATGAATCCGGTCTGACTCAATGGCAAATAACAACAACAACAACATTATTTTCAAACCATTGAAACCTGCCTGTGTTTTATGATCTAGATAATTAATATAATTTTATATTGTGATTTTAGTACAGATATAGAGACTGTACATTTTGTGCTTATAAATAGGTAAAAGAAATCTCTATGGTGAAGAATTGTGTCCATGTTTAGAATACTCTTATCATCTTGATGAATGTACTCTTCCTTTTGAAGCCTAGCTCCATAAGGGAAGCAAATTAGAATCTTTCTAGACAAGTATGGAGTGTCAATAAGAGAAATAATAGAGGATAAAAATGACTTACTTAATGGCATCAAGCCAATATTCCAATGTATCCTTTTTGCAACAATTGTGCTGTCCTCTTTAGAGAGATATATGCTCAAGAACTTTTGACAAAAATGTCCTCATTTCTTTGCATATTAAGGAAAAATTGTATATGGGCTTCATCTCTACTGGACAGTTTTGAATGAAAATTTTCATGTTTTACCTTCTTGACATATTGTTTCCCCTGGGTTTCTTGGAATTACCAATCAAAATATCTAATGATATGTCCTTTTTATTTACTCATGTTTAGTGGGAAGTCCATTCAAGTCCTAATGGCTTAAGAGCTATCTATCTTTCAGGTGATTGCCGATATCTATCCTCTGATATGTTAAAGGTTGATTTTTATATTTTAATTTATAGTGGAAAAAATCTGTCTCCCTAAACCAGCTTCTTAACCACTATGCAGTACCATTACTTGACACTCTCACTGTTTAATTAAATAAACAGAAGACACAGAACATGAATATAACAAGGAAATATATACCCCAAGGTAATCAAATAAGACAAGGTTTGAGTGGTATCAATAAAAATGCTTGTGATTAAAATTACCATATATTCAAGTAGATAATGTTTGTACTGGGAGCTCTGGTAGCATAGTGGCTAAGGCACTTGACTGCTAACCAGAAGGGTGGCGGTTCAAACCCACCAGCCACTCCTCGGAAGGAAGGTTGGGCAATCCTACTTCCGTAGTGATACTGCCTCGGAAACCCAAGGAGGGGTCGCTATGAGTCAGGGCTGACTCGACGGCACATAACAACAACAACAACAATGTTTGTACTTGGGAATTCCATTGCAAGGAAATTATTTTTCTAGTCCTGTACAAAAATGTTATTTCATATTTTATTGGTTATGCTCAACTTAAAATAATCATCTGCTAAGACATCATCCACAGCAATAGTCTCAAATATATCAAAGATCATGGAGATGGAGTATGACTGGACAGCATTTTGCTTTGTTATATGTAAGGTCACCATAAATTGGACCTGGTTCTATGGCAACTAACAACAGCAACAGGATATCATCATAATTTGTAAAGATTATAGCAAAAGAGTCATGTTCATCTGAAATACATTTGGAGAAAAATAGGAAGAAGGAATGAATTTAAAAAAAAAAAAAGAAGAAAAAATTTTAAAAAAAGAAAAGAAGCAAGGGAGAGGAAAGTGAGGAGGAAAAAAAGAAGAGATGTGAAGCAAAGAAAGGAGAAGAAAAAGAAAGAAAAGAAAGGAAGAAAAACAAAACTCCAATAACCTTCCAGGAAAAGAAGGAAACAAACACACTATAAATGTTTTTAATTTTGTCTTTCAGCTCTGAAAGACAAAACGTCCAATTGTGTTACAAAATTTTTCTTTCATTGGAATACACGTGGAACAAAGCAGAAAGACTGGGTGTGATAGTTGAAGATGTGTCAACTTGGCTGGACTCCAGTTGTGAGTGGT
>NW_006921956.1:98449-99193 GCF_000298275.1 Orycteropus afer afer | reverse complement strand
TTTAGAAACTGTTCTACCTTTTAGATTTAAGATAATTCTACCTTTAACATTTGTTTTTCTCCATAGATAATAAGTAAAGGTGGTCAAAGATTATTTTATTTATCAGGATAGAAAATTATGTAAAAATTGCTTTGTTTTTAATTTATTATAGACAACTTATGTTCACACTGCTTTGAATACCTTGAACAAGGTAATCTGTCTATCTATTTACCTATGTATCTATCTAACTATCTATCTGTCATCAACATCTTTTCTAGCAAATTTGTTGATAGTAAGGCAGGTACAAAATAGGAAAGATGAGTCAGGGAGGCCATGAATAGTAACTAGGTTTATTATACTCATTCTCAGAGATGGAGGAACAGCATACCATGAGGGCATGGCCACGCAGGGGGTTGCATCAAGGACAAGGTAACAACAAAACAGAATTTAGGAAAAGACTTATGGATAGCAAGCAGGGTGGTGTTATCTCGGTTTTGTGGGCTTCTTGGAGATTGGACATTACAAACAATTTTTCAGGATTAGAGGGCCTAGGGACTAGCCCTACTTGTTGAGTACCTAGCTCCAGGTGATTAAGACAGATGCTTAGTGTTCCAAGAATGTAGGAACTTAATAAGAGGAATAGTTGGAGAGTGAATTTAATCAGCTTCTGAAGTGAAACAAACCAGCCTCCAGACATTAGAACAATTAATTAATTATCCCCATTTCAGTCTTTAAAAACTGATCAAATAGACAATATTTTAAAAA
>NW_006921956.1:95845-97959 GCF_000298275.1 Orycteropus afer afer | reverse complement strand
CTAAGGAGCTCTGGTGGCACAGTGTTAAGAGCTCAACTGCTAACTGAAAATTCAGCAGTTCAAACCCACCAGTGGCTCCAGAGGAAAAAAGAACAATCTGTCCTTGTAAAATATTACAGCTTTGGAAACCTTATGAGTTTCCAAACTTTAGGGTTGCCATGAGCTTGAATTGACTTGCTGGCCCACAACAACATCAACAACAACACAATGGAACTCCTAGAAAAACAAACCAAATTCACTGCCATCAAGGAGGATCTGACTCTTAGTGACCTGTTCTTGCGTTTCCGAGGCAGTCTCACTATGGAAACAGATTGCCCAATCTTCCTTCTGAGGAATGGCTGGTGGGTTTGAACTGCCAGCCTTCTGGTTAGCAGTCAAATGCCTTAGGCACTAAGCCACCAGGGCACCAATAGATCTTCTAGGGTGTTGGTAATTTCTCTTGCTGACTTGGATGTTGGTTCAAGGCTGTGTTCACTTTGTAATAATTCACGAATTTGGACACTTTTCTGAATATTAAAGAGAAACCTGGTCAGATATGAGTTTGGGTCTACATAATATCAAGTCACTATTTTTTAAACCCTCCCAATCTCTTATTCTGGAATCCTGTCTATCTGACTTTGATCTTTGCAATTGATCTTATACATTGTGACCATAGCTTCTGAGGAATTCAGTGTCATCAGCAGTATAGGTCCAGAGAATCACTGGTTTAAATAATGACTATTTCTGTATTATTGTATTCTCACTTTCTGTCACCTTGCTAAAGGGTATTGTTTCCTGGTGCAATCTGATGAACATAGCCACAAAATAGCATAACCCCACCAGAGTGAACTCCTCTTGATACTGACAACTCATTTGTTGAAATGAATGCAAGTAACTTTTCCCCACTTGAGATAGAAAAGATAATTATATTTTCATTTCGCAAAAGGGAATCTGAGGGATGCCATTGAAGAGGTTTGGTTGAGGTTGCTCCTTAGGTCAGTGGCAAAGCTGGAAATGGTGACACTCTATCCATTTCTCCAAAGGCCTGATTCCTCTGACAGATACGTGTTTCTAGGGAGAACTTTTCCCAGGGAAGCATAACAGAATTCACTTGGTGGTTTAGGTCCTTGTTATATTTCACACAGGAAGAAGGAAAATTGAGCACAAGCTCTCAGACACACTGTGATTATCGTGATGTTGACTACAGTGGATTACCCAACAGCTGTAGGATCATAAGTTCAGAGGAAGTTAGATAAAATGACATTCTTTGTAGGGGCTCAGAGTCATATTTCAAAGTCCATTAGGGAATAACAATCAAAAAATAATAACAGCAATACCACCACGAGCTAAAAGCAGTGACCTTAACATAGTATGGGGAACGATTATCTGAGGAAAACTTGAACTGCTTGTGTCTTGCTCCAGCTTAGCACATCATAAACATTCAGGGAGTGAATTTTCCCATGTAAACAGGCTACAGATGCAGAGTTAAACAATGGGAATGATTTCTGGTGATGAAAGGTTAGGAAATCAGCCTAGATCCCTCATTGTATGTCTGCTGCATCTGCCATCTACTGCATTGTAGGATTTTGGCACTGGCCCAGAAGATTTACCCACTAGTCAAGTCAGAAGACAATTTCTGTGACACTCATAAAACTATTAGGGGAGGCAGTAGTTTCTTGTAGTCTTTAACAATAGATTTTAAGTTTAGAAAAGCTACAGTTGGGAGCCTTGTTCTCAAAGATTGATTTAAATTCTCTATGTTGGTTTATGGGTTCTTGATGGGTTATAACCACAAAGTATTCAAATGTAAGATCTATAGAAATAGTGTTTGGGGGGGGGGCACAAACAACAAAGGTATCTTATCTCTCACACCTGTAGTTTTCTGAGTGAGGAGGTAACTTATTTAACACACAGCCTTGTATAAAGATTCAGGGAAAGCAGTTAACTGTGTCTATAGGGCTTTGAATTTTGAGTTCCAGAATAGGAACAAAGCAAGACGTTATTAGCAATATAAGTATGGATAAATAGCATATTGACACTTTCATGATCTGCAGCTTCCTACATGTCTCTCCTCTAGGATTCATTGGGCAGATACTTTCCCATTGCCAGTATATGCAGCCTCAGGAGGGGATCTG
>NW_006921956.1:67890-89323 GCF_000298275.1 Orycteropus afer afer | reverse complement strand
GAATAACTAATAAGTACTGATTTCCAAGTGATTGAAATATGAAGAATTATAAATTCAAGAAATTAAGTGACTCAGATATGAAAAATACATTTAAAAAATGCCTAGATATCACACTCCCAAAAACTAAAGATGAGAAAATTTTGAAAGCAACCTGACATAAATGAGTCATTACATACAAAGGAACAATGACTCAAATTACAAATGATTAGTGCTCAAAAAATATGGAATCCAGAAGAGAGTGGAGTATCTTAAATGTATGGAAGAAAACAAAATTACTAAATGAGAATTTATACCAAGCAAAAATATCTTTCAATAAGGAAGTCAACGTACAAATATTTTCAGAACAAAAATAAAAAACAAAACTAGAAAACAGAAACTAAGATGATGTGTTAGCTAACCCTCAATACAGCAATGATAAAGGAAGTTGTTCTGGCTAAAGGGAAATTACAGGAGGTGGGAATTCAGATCTTTAACAAAGAATGCAGAATTTTGGATGTTGTGATTATCTGAGTAATTGTTTAAGACTACTTTTTTTTTTCTTTTAATTTTTAAAATATATGTGACATTTGAAGGAAAAAATAAAGTACAATAAAACATTTTATTTAAGGACAATTGGGCAATACACTTCACTAGTTATACCACCTCAAAAGAACAAGGAGGGGTTGCTATGAGTCGATTGGACTCAATGACTGAGAGTTATTTATTTTTTTTTTTGGTTTTAATGTATATAGTTGCTATAAAAATTATAGGATAAAGGAAGGCTAAAGGAAGGTAGGGGTAATAAATGACCTAACTAGTTACAATGTATTTACATTATACATTTGGTGGTATAATATTTATGTTAAGTAGACTAACAATTAAGGATACATCATATAATCCTGAGAAAAACCATAGAAAATGGTGTAGAAATAACTAAAATGTTAAAGAATAGATCAAAAAGTATTTTTAAAAATTGTTCAAATATTCCAGGAGTTGGAAAGAAGGAATGGAGGTGTAGTAATCACATAAAACAAACACTAAAATGGTAATAAATAATGAATTTAATGAAACTTAAACCCAATCTTGTAAATAAACATATTAAATATGAAAGAATTAAACACTCAAATGAAAGTCACAGATTTTCAGAATGTATGAAAAACAATATTCTGTCTATAAGAAATGTCATTTTAAATATAAGGGCACAGAGAAGTTGAAAATAAATAGTATATGTAATCCAAACTATGATTTTATAAATGATTCTGAGTTCGAATTAATAACAAATAAAATAGATTGCAGAGGAAAATCTATTACCAGAAATAAACTGGTAGATTTCATAACAAAGTAAGTGTCAATTTATAAAGAAGACAAAACAATTATAAGTTTGAGTATATCTAATAAGAGAGCTTTAAATATATGAAAAAAAAAAAGAACGAATTAAAGGGAAAAAAGAAAAATTCATAATTATTTCCAGGTATTTTAATACTGCCCTCCCAGTAAAGGATATAAGAAACAGACAAAAAGTCAGTAAAGACATCAGTGATCTGAGCAACACTATCTACTACCTTGATCTAATTGATTTTTATAGAACATTTTATGTAACTAAAGCAAAACACACATTCTTTTCAAGTGTACATTATACTTTAAACAAGTCTCAAAAATATTGAAATCATGCTGAGTATATTCTCCTTATGTGTTGCTGTTGTTGGCAGGTGCCAGTCCAGTCATCTCTGATTCATAGCCACCCTATGTACAGCAGAATGAAACACTGTCCAGTCCTGTGCCAGCCTCAAAATCATTGCTATACCTGAGCCCATCATTGCAGCCACTGTGTCAACTCATCTCCTTGAGGGCCTTTGCTTTCTTTGTTGACCCTTCCACTTTACCAAGTATGATATCCTTTTCCAGGGAATGGTCCCTTCTGACAACTTTACCAAAGAGGGAGGATGAAGCCTGGCCATTCTTGCTTCCAAGGAGCATTCAGCTGCACATTTTCCAGGACAGATTTACTCATTCTTCTGGCAGTCCATGGTACTTTCAGTATTCTTCACCAACACCACAAATCAAAAACATCAACTCTTCTTCGATCTTCTTTATTCATTGTGGATGGAGATCTCACATGCATAAGAGATGATTGGAAATACCATGGCTTGGGTTAGGCACACCTTAATCTTCAAGGAGATATCTTTGCCCTTCAACACTTGAAAAAGGTCTTTTGCAGCAGATTTGCCCAATGCAATATGCCATCTGATGTCTTGACTGGTGCTTCCATTGGTGTTGATTGTAGAATCAATTAATATGAAGTCCTTAACAACTTTTATCTTTTCACCACCCATCATGATGCCGTTTATTGGACCATTTGTGAGGACTTTTTCTTTATATTGAGATGTAATCCATACTGCAGACTGTAGTCTTTAATCTTCATCAGTAAATACTTCAAGTCATCTTCACTTTCAGCAAGCAAAGTTGTGTCATCTGTATATCACAGGTTTTTAATTAATCTTCCTCCAATCCTGATGCCATGTTCTTTTTCATATAATCCAGCTTCTTGGATTATTTGTGCAGTATACAAATTGAATAAGTGTGGTGCAAGAATACAACACTGACACACGCCTTTCCAGATTTTAAACCATGCAGTTACCCCCTTGTTTTAGTCAAACAACAGCCTCCTGATCTATGTACAGTTTCCTCATGAATACAATCAAATGTTCTGGAATTCTCATTCTTCTCAAAGCTATCCATAATTTTTTATGATCCACACAATCGAACGCTTCTGCATAGTCAATAAAACATAAGTAAATAGCTTTCTGGTATTCTTTGTTTCAGCTAAGATCCATATCCCTTGATATCCCTAGATATATATCCCTTGATATCCCTTGTTCCTCTTCTGAGTCCAGCTTGCGTTTCTGATAGCTCTCTGTCAATATACTGCTGCAACCATTTGTGAAGTATTTTCAGTAAGATATATAAGAGAATTAAATTAGGAATAAATGAAACAATACTATCCAGAAAATACCCAAATGTATGAAAAAAATATATACACACTTTTAAATGAAGCAAATTATAAACAAAAGTAGAAAATATTTCATCTTGAATAATCATGAAAGTTATTCAAAATTTTTGAAATGCCCCTAAAGTAATATTTTGTGAGACATTTATAGCTTTAAATACTCATATTAAAAAGGAAAAATGGTCTAACATCAATTAGCTAAGGTATCACCTTAAGCATCTAGAAAAGGATGAGAGAAGTAAACTCAAAGCAAGAAAGAAAATAACTGATATAAGAGAAAACATCATTGAAATAAAAAGGAAATAGACCAAAAATAGAGAAATTAACATCTGTTACCCTTGCCTACTAGCTTAAGACTCATATCATGTCAACACATTGTCACAAATATCCTCCTTTCTGCCAAGTCTCTATGGAAGCTTCACATTTCTCCTTATATCAGATGAGGGCTATAAGTCTTTTGATCTACTTGGACCTTTATTGCTACCATTTTCTATTGTCACATGGACTTATTCCGAAATATTTTGAAATCAGTCCCCTATTTAAACTATCCTTTTTACAATCTATCCTTTTTTACAGCATAGGAAAAAGGAAAGGACAATCCAATTCTCAAAAAATTGGCCAGTGAAAACCTTATGAAAAACAGTGAAACACTGATATGTCACAGGAACACTTTCTGGAGAAATCTGCAACTTTGTCTGATTCAGTGCAGGAAGATGAGCCTTTCAAGTCAGGAGGCACACAAAATATGACTAGGGAAGAGCTGTTTCCTCAAAGTAAATTTGACCTTAATGACATGGATGGATTAAAGCTTTCAGGATCTTCATTGGTTGATGGGGCACACTCAAATTGGTAAGAAACAGCTGCAAACATCCATTAATAATTGGAACATGGAATGTATGGAGTATGAAACTAGGAAAATTGGAAGTTGTCAAAAATGAAATGGAAGACAGAAGGATCAATATCCTAGGCATTAGTGAGCTGAATGGACTGGTATTGGCCATTTGAATCAGACAATCATATGATCTACTATGCTTGGAATGAACTTAAGAAGAATGGCATAGCATCCATTGTTACAAAGAATGTTTTGAGATTTATCCTCAACTGTAATGCTGCTAAGGATAAGATAATATCCATACACCCATAAGGAAGACCAGTTAATACTAATATCAATCAAATTTACACACCAAGTATTAAAGGTGAAGATGAAGAAATGGAAGATTTTTACTAACTTTTGCACTCTGAAATTGACCAACTTTGCAAGTAAGTTGTATCAATGGTTACTGGTAATTGGAAAATGAAAGCTGAAAAATGAAAAAAAAAAAAAATTCACTAGTAGTTGGAAACTATGGCTTTGGTGATATAAATGATGTTAGGAGATTGCAGGATAGAATTTCACAAGGCCAGTGACTTATTCATTGCAAATACCCTTTTCAACATAAATAGTAGTTATACACATGGACCCACCACTCATCTGTCAGTCTGCCATACTGTGGTGGCTTGTGCATTGCTGTGAGGCTGGAAGCTGTGTCATCAGTATTTCAAATACCTGCAGGGTCATCCATGGTAGACAGGTTTCAGCAGACCTCCCAGACCAAAATAACTTTCCAAAGAAGGAAGGAACCATCCACTTCTCAAATAATTGGCCAATGGAAACCTAATGAATAGCAGTGAAACACTGTCTCATATATTACTGAAACTATTATGAATATTTCTGAAACATTTTCCTATATAGTGACAGAAGATGAGCCCCTCTGTTTGAAGGCACACAAAATACAACTGGAGATAGAATGTATAAAGTGTGAATCTAGGAAAATTGGAAGGTTAAAAAAAAATGGCATGGAAGGCATAAAGATTGATATCCTAGGCACTAGCAAGCTGAAATGGACAGGTTTGGGCCATTTTGAATCAGACTACCATCTGATCTACTGCACTAACAGAGACAAATTGAAGAGGAATGGTATGGCATTCATCGTCACAGAGAACATTTCAAGATCTATCCTTTGTACAATGCTGGCAGTGATAGGATAATATCCATATGCTTACAAGGAAGATCAGTTAATATTATTATTCTAATTTGCTCCCCAACAACCAAAGCCAAAGATGAGGAAAATGAAGATTTTTACCAACTTTTGCAGTCTGAAATTGACCAAATATGTAATCAAGATGTGTTGATTATTACTGGTTATTGGAATGCCAAAGTTGGAAACAAAGAAGAATCATCAGTAATTGGAAAATATGGTCTTGATAGAAATGATACTGGTGATCTTAAGATTTAATTTTGCAAGACCGACAACTTACTCGTTGCAAATACCTTTCTTCAACAACATAAACAATGGCTATGCTTGTGGACTTTGTCAGATTGACTATATTTGTAGAAAGAGGCAGTGGAGAAGCTCAATATCTTCAGCCAAAACAAGGCCAGGAACTGACTGTGGAGCATCCCATCAATTGCTCATATTCAAGTTCAAGTTGAAACTGAGTCCAGGAGAGCCAAAATATGACCTTGATTACATTCCACCCGAATTTAGAAACCATTTAATTAATAGATTTCATGAACTGAACATCAATGACCAAAAACCAGACAAATTGTGTGATGACCTCAAGAATGTCATACATGAAGAAAACAAAAGTTAATTAAAAAGATAGGAAAAGATGAAAGGAACAAAATGTCAAGAAAAGACTTCAAAACTTGTTGAACAGAGAATATCTAAATTAAATGGAAGGAATGACAAGACAAAAGATCTGTACAGAAGAATTCATAGGGCAGCTGAAGAAGACAAAGTAAATTATAATGAGATGTGCAGGAATTCCGGTAAGATGGCAGAATAGGCAGAAAGATTGCACAGACCCTCTTCAACAACAAAAAGGAGAACCAATTAACACAGATACAGAAGATAATCTTGGAGCCCTGAGCTTTGAAGGGAAGGATATAGAAGTGGACTAAACTCCAACTAGAAAGATAACTTGCTTGAAAACACCAAAAAAGGAGACATACGAAGCTGCAGTCTGTCAGTGATCCTGACGGCACAGACAGCTTGGATATTGCTGAGTGGTGTTAGGACCTAAGAATTAACCTAAAACTCAGCCCTGCTAGCCAGAGACTGCATGGAGGACTGTACTGGTGGCTGGAGAATTAAAGGAGAAGCAGGGAAGAGGAAGGTGGGCTGAGCTGTGGATTTTGCCTGACTGGAAGTTGCAGCCATTTTGAATGTTTACAAGCAGTTTTATTATTTTGGATATTTATAGTGACAGCATTCTCCTAGATTCCAAGGACTTAAGAATAGGCTCCTCTTGTGGGAACCACAAGGACATTCCAGACACCAACGATGAGAAAGGTGTGATATTCCCTTTGTTACTCTTATATCCCACACTGTCTTGGTGAATGGAGACACAGCCATCCCTCACTCCCACCCACCTTCTAGGCCCCCAGGAATTCCTTCCTAGTCTGTGTGCTTGGATGGAGCCTGGGTGCCCTGCCCTGCACAGCCCAGTTTTTTTTTTTTTTTTTTTTCCTTTTTAGTTTTTTTGTTTTGGTCTGTTTTAAAATTATTATTATCAATGTTATATTACTTATTATTATTTATTATTCCCTTCTTAGATTCTAGTTTGCATCTTTTTCTCTTTTCCCTGTTCCTGGTTCCAATTTTTTTCTTTCTCATGGTTAACCCTATTCCTTGCTTTTCCTTTTGTGTTTTTCCCATTTTTTTCTTCATTATTTTCTTACTCTACCTTTCTTCTTTTATTGACCTCTCCATAGATATTGTGGGTTTCTTTAATCCATTTTTCTTTTTGGTTATTGCTCCTGTGTGAGTATATGGTGTGTTTTTTGGCCACTTGATACTACTTTTTTGATGGTTATTCAATTGTAATTTTTGTCTAACTGAGTGGGAGATAGCAAGAGTCCCCATACAACTACAGCCACACCTCCTGCAGCTTCACTTACTGAAAGCCACCATTTCCTTCTCCACCAATGGGTTAATGATAAACAACAACCAAGAAAAGTGTGACTCATCTGTAGCTGCTCTTCACAAACAGATAGCAGAGATCTGAATACAACAATGTCACAGTGTCTTGGAGACAACAGACTATCACAGTCCACACAAAGAAACAAAATGAAGTGATAGAAACAAGGGAGCAGGATACAGACCCAGAACACATCCCTGAGGAAGAAGGAGCATTGGAATTCCCTGAGAATGAGTTCAAAAGAATTATAGTTAGGTACCTTCAAAGGATTGAGATAAATATCAAGGGAAACACTGACAAAATTATGGAAAACACAGACAAAACTCTAGAACAATTTCAGAAGAAAATACAAGAAAAAAAATGATAAAATAAATGAAATATTAGAAATGATTCAAAATCTATAGATAGAAATCTAGAAGATTAATACTACATTTCCAGAAATAGAGAACACATTGAAAAGGAAAAGAAGTAGAATTGATATAATGAAAGAAAATTTAATGAGATTGAAGACAAATACCTGAATACTTCTTTGGAAAGTGATCAGTCAGATAAAAGATCAAAATAAAATGAAGAAAGCCTAAGATTCATGTGAGATACCATCAAAAGGAATAACTTATGTGTCACTGGGATTCCAGAAGAGGAAGAGAAAAATAAAACCACTGAGAAAATTGTCCAAGATTTGTTGGAGGATAACATCCCTGATGTGATGAAATATGAGAATATATCCATTCAGGAAGTCCAATGAACCTGAAACAGGATAGACCCCAAAAGAAAATCACCAAGACATATTATCATCAAACTCATCCAAAAAAAAAAAAAAAGAAAAGAAAAAGAAAGAATTCTGAAAGCAGCATGGAAAAAAAGAAAAGTTGCTTGCAAAAGACAACCAGTAAGAATAATCTCTGATATCTCAGCAGAAACCATGCAGGTGAGAAGGTAATTGTATGGTATATATAAAACCCTAAAAGAGAAAGATTTCCAACCAAGAATATATACCCAGAAGAATTGCCCCTCAATATGATGGTGAAATTATGAGATTTCCAGATAAGCAGAAATTAAGGGAATTTGTTAAAACCAGACAAACTTTACAAGAGATACAAAAGGAAGTCCTTTGAACAGAGAACCAATAATATCAAACAACAACCGACCGTTAATATACAAGATGACATAACCCATAAAGCACAGCTATGGACATATCCAAAGTAAAATAAACTTACAATGGTAGCATAGTGGCTAAGGCACTTGACTGCTAACCAGAAGGCTGGAGGTTCAAACCCACCAGCCACTCCTCGGAAGGAAGGTTGGGCAATCCTACTTCTGTAGTGATACTGCCTCGGAAACCCAAGGATGGGTCACTATGAGTTGGGGCCGACTTGATGGCACATAACAACTACAAAAACACAACAACAAGATTGTAAACAGGGAATCAGTGACATCAATTGGCAAATGAGGACAACTACAAACCAAAAAGAGGGAAAATATTGTGGAGTTACAGAACTTCTAAATGGTGAGGAAGTCAAAAGAGTTCCAAGATAGAATGTACTATTCTAAACTCAGGGAGAAAATTATAAAGCACAGAGTAACCTCAAAGAAAAGTGATAAACCTTCACATCACAATAAAAAAGAGGACAAGCACAAATATTTAGCAAATATTTAAGCAATAGCAAGAAAGGAAATAACACGATTCATAAACATAATGAGCTCAGCACAGAAAATTATACGGAACAAAGAAATCAGGGACACCATAAAAAAACACATAAAATGAGAGCAACCAATTTATACTTGTCAATGAACACACTGGATGATAATGGATTAAATGCACCACTTGAGAAATGGAGAAATACAGATAGGATAAGAAAATAAAACCCATCAACATGCTGTCTACAAGAGACACACCTTAGAGACAAAGACAAAAATAGACTAAAAATCAAAGGTTGGAAAAGATATATCAAGCAAATGACAACCAAAAAAGAGCAGGAGTGGCAATATTAATTTCTGATCAAATTGACTTTAAGACAAAAACCACCATATGAGACAAGGAAGAACATATAATGATTAAAGGATCAATCTAACAAGAAGATATAACCATAATACATATTTGTGGGCCCAATGAAAAGCCCCAAAATATACAAATCAGACTTTAAGAGTTGAAAAGGCAAATAGATGACTCCACAGTCATAGTGGGAGACTTTAATACACCACTTTCAATGAAAGATACAACAACTCAAAAAAATTCAACAAAGATGTAGAAGAGCTAAACGATACAATTCACCAAATTGACTTTCTAGATATCCACAGAGCACTTCAGCCAACAACAGCACAATATACATTCTTTTCCAGTGCACATGGAACTTTCTCCATGATAGAGCATATGTTAGGCCATAGAGCAAGTCTTAATACATTTTAGAAATATTGAAATACTGCAAAGCATCTTTTCGGATCATAATGCTATCAAATTAGAAATCAACAATTGGAAGATCAATGGAAATAGAGCAAACACATGGAAACTGAACAACACCCTCCTTATGAAAGACTGGGTAAGAGAAGAAATAAAACATGAAATTCAAAAATTTCTTGAATCAAATGAGAATGAAAACACAACATACCAAAATCATTAGGACACAGCAAAAACAGTGATTGGAGGCCAATTTCTAGCAATAAATGCACACATCAAAAAAGAAGAAAGAGCCAAAATCAACACATTAAACCAATATCTCCAACAATTAGAAAAAGAACAAGAAAAGCCTACAGTAACCAGAAGAAAGGAAATGCTCCTTGGAAGCAAGAATGGCCAGACTTCATTGTTGGGGACCAAGAAAAAGACCCCCAATGGAACATGATTGCAAGGCACGTGTTCTAATTACAGTGACGAGATGGCAAGATCTCTCTCACTGTTAAATACTTAATTAGCAAAACATCAAAGCATTAAAAGTAAATGTTATTTTCCATGTTTTTAGCTTATACTTTGGGTCACTGTGTTCTAATAAACATTTATTGTTTTATACTCCTTATTCCTGAGAAGACTTCTGTGATTGTTTTAATGACCACCTGTTGTCCTTGAGCACGTAAAGGATTTAAACTTTAGCTCTGTAGAGAGTAAGCTGATTGTATGACTTCCAAGGCTAATGATATAATCATGTACAAACATAAAAATAAAGTAGAACAAAGGCATCAGGGGTTGCTCTCGCAGAACATGCAGGGTGTCTGCCTGGCCCCTGTTCTCTTTAAATAATAATAAAGCAAAACCATTAATCCTTTTTTGTCACTTCATTTTGTGCCCTGTGCAGTTTTACTGGATGTGGCACTTCATCTCACCTATTTAAATCAGGTTGTAAGAAGAGACCATTCCCTGGAGAAGGCTATCATGGTTGGTAAAATGGAGGGTCAATGAAAGGGGGGAAGGCCCTCAATATAATGAATTAACACAGTGCCTACAACGATGGGCTCAGGTACAGAAGGGATTGTGAGGCTGACACAGGACTGGTCAGTGTTTCATTCTGCTGTACATAGGGTCACTATGAGTCAGAGACAACTCTACGGCACCTAACAACAAGTATCCCCTTGATCTGTTCAAAAGACAGCTCTTTGGTCCATGTACAGTTTTTCATGAGCATTATTAAGTGTTCAAGAATTCGTATTCTTCTCAGTGTTATCCAGAATTTATTATGATCCACACAGTCAAATGCCAGTGCATCTTTCTGGTATTTTTTGGCAAGATTCATCTGATATTAGCAATGATATCCCTCTTTCCTCATCATCCTCTGAATAATCATCATCTTGAATTTCTGAAAGCTCTTTGGCAGTATACTGCTGCAACTGTTATTGAATTATATACCCAGAAAAATTGTCCCTCAAGTATCATGGTGAAATTAGGAGATTTCCAGATAAGCAGAAATTAAGGGAATTTGTTAAAACCAGACAAACTTTACAAGAGATACAAAACAGAGTCCTTTGAACAGATTACACTTCCAGTAAATTGGCCAAGTAACTGTCTTCCATATCTGGTATAGCCAAGTGAATGCCTCAGCATGGCATCCATTTGTTGAAACATCTCGATGGGTATCCCATCAATTCCTGGAGCCTTATTCTTCACCAATTCCTTCAGTGCAGCTTCAACTTCTTCCTTCAATACCATTGGTTCTTGCTCATATGCCACCTCCTGAACTGGATGAAGATCGACCAGTTCTTTTTGGTAGAGTGACTCAGTGTATTCCTTCCATCTTCTTTTGATGTTTCCTGCATCATTCACTATTTTGCCCATAGAATCTTTCAATATTGCAACTCGAGGCTTAATTTGTCCTTCAATTCTTTTAGCTTGAGAAAGTGTGTTGTTTCCTTTTGGTTTTCTAACATCAGGTCTTTGCACATTTCTTTATAATAATTGGTTTTGTCTTCTAGAGCTGCTCTTTGAAATCTTCTGTTCACTCTTTTATCTTGTAATTTTTTCCATTTGCTTTAGCTACTCTCCATTCAAGGGCAAGTTTCAGAGTCTCTTCTGATATCTATTGTGGTCTTTTCTTCCTTTCTTGTCTTTCTAATCCTTTTGCTTTCTTCATGGATGGTGTTCTTGATGTTATCCCACAATTACTCTGGTTTTCGGTCATTGGTGTTCACTGCCTCAAGTCTATTTTTTAGACAGTCTGTAAATTCAAAAGGGATACATTTAAGGTCATATTTTGGCTCTTGTGGTCATGTTTTAATTGTCTTCAATTGAACTTGCATATGAGCAGTTGATGGTCTGTTCCACACTCAGCTCTTGACCAAAATAAGGGGATACTACATGGTTTAGAATCAAGAAGGGTGTATTTCAGGGTTATATCCTTTTGCTATACTTAGTCAATCTGTATGCTAAGAAAATAATCTGAGAAGCTGAATTATATATAGAAGAACCTGGCTTCAAGATTGGAGGAAGGCTCATTAACAACCTGCGATATGCAGATGACAACCTTTTCTTGCTGAAAGCCAAGAGGACTTGAAGCACTTACTGATGGATATCAAAAATCAAAGAAGTCTTCAATATAGATTACACCTCAACATAAAGAAAACAAAAATTCTCCAAACTGGACCAGTAAACATCATGATAAATGGAGAAAAGATTGAAGTTTTCAAGGATTTCATTTTACTCAGATCTACAATTAACACCCAAGGAAGCAGCAGTCAAGAAATCATATTGCACAGGGCATAACTGCTGCAAAAGACTTCTTTAAAGTGTTAATTGAGGAAGATGTCAGTTTGAAGACTAAGGTGCACCTAACCCAAATTAAGGTATTTTCAATTGCCTCATATGCATATGAAAGCAGGGCAGTGAATAAGGAAGACTGAAGAAGATCTGATGCCTTTGGATTGTGGTGTTGGCAAAGAATACTGAAAATACTGTGGACTGCAAGAAGCAGGAAGCAATCTATCCTGGAGGAAGTTCAGCCAGAATGCTCCTTGGAAGCAAGAATGGCCAGACTTTGTCTCATCTCCTTTGGTCATGTAGTCAGAAGTTACCATTCTCTGGAGAAGGGTATCATGCTTGGCAAATTAGAGGGCTAGCGAAAAAGTGGAAGACCGTCAACAAGATGGATTGACAGAGTGTCTGTAACAATGGGCTCAAAATAGCAGATTGTGAAGATAATGCAGGACCAGGCAGTGTTTCGTTCCATGGTACATAGGGTTGCTATGAGTTGGAGTCAAACTAATAGCACCTAACAACAGTAACAAAAATAGCCTTGTTGATTTTTCTCCTGAATAGTCTTCCAGTGGGTCTCATTTTGAGATTATTTAGTTTTTTGAAGCCATGATCTGCTTTGCTACTATGCATTGATTTCCCATCAAGAAAGCTCATCAAAGCCAATGGCTCCCAGGGTACCACTCAATGATCAAATTCAGTTCTGGAGACTTCTCAGTATTACTTTTCTTACTATCACAAACAAAATTGAATCTGGTTTCTACCTCTTCTGTGACCAAAGAACCTCTTAATGGTTAAATCACTTTGCTGGGCTGTCCTAATTTGCATGACTATTTTTAACCCAGATAATTTCCTTTCTCCTTTCTTGCCTTGTGATCTGATAAACGCTGTTGGAGTAATATGCAATAATATTCCAGGATGCTTCATTTTGAATTCATTCTTGTAAATCTTTAGTATTCCTAGATTGATACTCAACAATCCTTTTTATTGTGAAAATGTATTTTAAAAAACCTAATACAGAGTTTAGCATTTAAATGCCCAATAAGTATAGTCTCCTCTCCCTCTACTCTTCCTAATTTCTCAACTTCCTATCACTTTTGATTCACCTTTTATGCAATTCAAGTTTTACTTGTCAAAGTGGTACTTTCAAATGTTTTCTTTTCATGGACCTTGATTCCTGTTTAACATTCCATCAAACTGGCCGTCAATCAATCATTCAATTCTCAAAATATTTCTTTAAAACTACTATGTGAAAAATAGGATGAAATACACTATCTTTACCATTTTGGGATGAAAAATTAAATATTGCTTATACTCTTCTCCTTATATGAGTCAGAGTAAAAAATGTATTAATTAGATGATACAATAACTATTTTCACTATTTCTTATTAAAAAAAAGAAATACATAAATACATGTCCATCCAAAATTCCATTATGCATATTAAAGTGTATATAGAAAACATCAGCAATATTTCATCTTCAATCCTAAATCATTCACTAAAGACAAGACTGTGATTGACACTTTGGAATATTTTTTCTCATTCTTCACTAGCCTTATGACACATACACAGCATGATACATACACAGAACATAAATATTGTTTTGAAACTTGCTTTTTTATACTTAAAAATCTAGTGTGATCATCTTTTCCTATCAGTGCATATAAACCAAATTACTTCCTTTTGTTGAATATATAGTATATAGATTGATTTATAAATTGGGGTCCATAAATAAAGAAAATGCTTCTGATAGTCACTATTACTGACTTCTGTTTCTGACTTTCCTACAAAGTAATGTAAGAAAACAAAACAAACAGACAACATTTCTCAGTATGGTGAGTCACTTTATGGATAATCTGGTTTTCCAAAACTGGATAGTAACAGCTTTGAAAACAGGCAAATATTCTCTCAGAGGGAGGTCACATCCTTTTCACAAACATAGAGTTTTAGCTGATTGTCAGAAAACTTGTATAAAGATCTGACCGCTGTGAGCTAAATGACACAATTTAGTTTTGATTCCTGTGAATAACGATGAGCTGTAATGCGTTCCTATCATACTTTCAAAACCACTCAGAAGGCTTCTTAGCCCTTCAAATTGCAAATCTCCTGCACTTCAAAGGTTGATAGAATCTGATATGATTAATGGTCATTCTTATTTAACATAAAAGAGTACAATATACAAGAATGGCTCTGATCTTGTATTGTAAGTTTTATTATTGGTTATTACAGATTTCAAAAAGCTCACAAGCCGTATAATGTAGAAGGTGTGAAAATGAAATGTTCTTCTTGGGAAATAAATCTAGAAGAAGTGAGTTTTCCAGTTCTCAGTGAAAAATAATATAATACATTCCATCTTTGCAGAAGCTTACATTTCTGATCTTATATCATTTTTATATTTTTGTGATGATAAATTAGAACACTCAATAAAAACTGGAAGAAGCCCTGGTGGAGATATGGTTAAGCATTTGACTGCTAAGCAAAACCCCAGTTGTTTGAATCTACCATCTGCTCTATGGGAGAAAGATGTAGTCTGCTTCTATAAAGATTACAACTTTGGAAAACCTGTGAGACAATTCTTCTCTGTCCTATAGGGTTTCTATGAATTGGAATCAGCTTGACATCAATGGGTTTGGGTTTTGGGTAATGCAAACTACATTTTTTATATTGTTCTATGACCTTTTGATATCTTTCAAGAATGTCTGAATTCTCTTAATCAAAGTGCAAAGGTTTTGAAATGAAGGGATTTTATTTCCTGAAAATTATATACTATTATTTACCTTTGTTTTATTATGCCTATTGCAATAAATTTATCTAAATCTTAATAGATCAAGTGTGACTGTGAACAAATGACCTTCTTTTGCACAGTGTTCATGGCTAAAAGGCAGTTTCTATTCTGTTTTGATTTTATTTTTTGTTATAAATGAAATCATACCTGTGGTGGTTAAGTTTGTGTGTCAACTTGGCTGGGCCTTTTTGGGTGGTTGGGCAGGTGGTGGTAGTTATTCCCCATGATGAGACTGGCAATCAGCCCCATGGTGGGATCTACCACAAGCAGCTGAGTAACTGTCTTTGGGATGTGGTCCACTTCTGGTATATAAGGAGAAGCCTTGGGGATAGTCTCTAGCTTACGGCATGATTGAACCCTGCATGTAGCCATCTCATCGATCAGCAGCCTTCCATGCTCTGACGACCTTGGGACTTTCAACGGACTTAAATTAATGGCATGCTGTGTGGTTTGCTAACATTGAAACTGTGCCTTTTCACTTGTCAACCTTGGGTTTGTCAGCCTTAGCAGCCAGCAGCTGTCTGAGTAAAGAAACGCCTCTAGCTTCAGGGGGCCAGGAGCAGGAGGCAGAGCTGAACCCCAAGGTTGAGGGGCTTTCACCCAGACCCTAGAGCCTGGTACTTTGAACTTGGACTTAAAGCCTCCAAACTGTAAGAGAATAAACTCCTGTTTGTTAAAGCCATCCCATTTGTGGTATATTCTTGTCAGAGTGGCACTAGGTAACTAGAACAATACCCTTATTAATGACTAGATAGAGAGAAAGAAAAAAAATATCCCGTGATATGTATGCCCAGCCAGCATTTACAAAACTTGCAGAGAGTCTGTGTTAAATGGGGTTCTCTAGAGAAACAAAACCAATAAAGCTTATAGAGAGAGAGAGAAAGAGAAAGAGAAATTTATCTTAGGAAAATGGCTCACACACTTATGGAAGCTGGCAAGTCCAAAGCTCTTGGATCAAACATCAAGCTGGAGGCTTTTCCTGGTTCACACAGCTACAGGGGCTGAGGAGCTCAAGGCTGGCAGGCAGTACACCGGCTGTTGACTCCAACGAATGATGAATCCAAGATCTCCAGGCTGAATGGTGGGTGGTTTGTTCATGGACAGTTGTAGGCAGCACAACAGAATCTCGATCCACAGAAGAGTGTCTCTTTTCCAAGGATGTCCATAAATATACTGGAAGCAGGCCACAACCCTAGGGAAACTCCCTTTCAATGGATTAGTTTCTCAAAACATATACATCTGATCCCATCATTAGAACAACCTACATCACAGTTGCTTAAACCACACAGAATCGTCATTCAGCCAAGTTGACACACAGCTCCAACTACCACAGTCCATCCCTTGTCAACTTGGCAGTTGTGCACATCTTCTTAATCATACATAATCTCTGAATAAGGACAATTATAAAGTCACAGCACCTAACATGATATGCTAACACACGTACAACCTAAACACATTAACGTTATTTACATTTTACAGTTCATAACAGAAGGAAACAAAAATATTTGATGCACATATAAAATGAAGACATATGACAATTACAGTCCTCATTTCTGCAACTGGTCACGTGGCCATTCCTGATATTCAGAACTACCTTCTTCTACCACCCATTCTGTATTTCCCTTACCCTCAGCAAGCACCTCAGCTGGTCATGGTTCTTTGCCTGGTGGGGTAACCCAACCTTCATTCCTGAAGGGTATGGGCCATTAGTGGTCTCATATCAGAATTGAGTTGCTGTAATCTTCCATTGACTTTAATCACAGGGCATGGTAGTACTAAGAGAAGTCCTAAAGAATTTCCTGTATTCTAGATATATTCTTCTTTACCTTCATTATCTAATGTCAATCAAATTTCCCCTTGGTAATCCTGATCTATCACACCAGATAGTACAGTAATGCCTTTCTTTGTCTGTTGATCCAGAGACATGAGGAAGCCAAAATGGATGGATGGCATTCTTAATTTCCAGTTCAATGCAATCAGTATTGTGTCTCTAAGTGGCAGTGTTCCTCCCTTTGGGACTAAGATCTCCAGACCTTCAGAGCACAGGGTAGCAGGGACAGGAGGAATTTTTTTTTTTTTTTTTTTAAGTGGGTCACTATGGGTAATAGTGAGTGGTACCAATCCCATTTCCATCCCTTGGTTCCTGGACCCGTGAATCCTGGTTATTGGAGAAAGAGCACCGTATATTGGATTCTGGTTTAGAGCATATACAGCCTCCTGGGGAACATTGTCTCAACCCTTCAAGGTATTACCACCTAACTGGCACCATAATTGTGTTTTCATTAGGCCACTCCATCATTCTATCAAGCCAGCTGTTTCAGGATGATGGGGAGCACGGTAAGACCAGTGAATCCCATGAGCATAGCCTCATTGCTGCATTTCATTTTCTGTGAAATGAGTCCCTTGATCTGAAGCAATGTTGAGTGTGATACCATGACAGTGGTTAAGGCATTCTGTAAGTCCACAGATGGTAGTTTTGGCAGAAGCACTGCATGTAGGGAAAGCAAATCCATATCCAGAATAAGTATATATTCCAGTAAGAATAAAACACTGTCCTTTCCATGATGGAAGGTGTCCAATGTAATCAACATGCCACCAGGTTGCTGACTGATCACCCTGAGGAATGGTTCTATATCATGGACTCAGTGTTGGTCTCTGCTGCTGGAAGATTGGGCACTCAGCAGTGGTGGTAGCCAAATCAGCCTTAGTAAGTGGGAGTCCATGTCACTGAGCCCATGCCTAACCTCCATCCCTGACATCATGGCCATTTTGTTCATGAGCCCATTGAGTAATGACAGCAGTAGCTGGGGAAAAAGGATGGCTGGTTTCCACTGAATATGTCATCCTATCCACCTGATTGTTAAAGTCTTCCTCTGCTGAGGTCACCTTTTGATGAACATTCACATGAGACACACATATCTTTACTCCTTTGGCCAATTCAGAGAGATCTATCTGCATACCTCTTCCCCATACATCCTTATCACCAATTTTCCAATGATACTCCTTCCAAGTCCCAGACCATCCGGCCAAGCCATTAGTGACAGCCCATGAATCTATACACAATTACACATCTGGCCATTTCTTATTCCATGCAAACTGAACAGCCATATACATGGCTCAAAGACCTGTCCATTGGAAGGATTTCCCTTCACCACTGTCCTTCAAGGATGTCCCAGAAAGGTGTTGCAGTTCCACTGCTGTCCACTTTTGAGTGGTGCTTGCATATTGCACAGAACCATCTGTAAACCAAGCATGAGTTTTCTCTTCCTCAGTCAACTGATCATAAGGAACTCCCCATGAGGGCATAGGTACAGACTGGAAAAGGGAAGGTAATATGACTGAAGTGGAGACCATAGGCATTTGGGCCACTTCCTCATGCAACTTACTTGTGCCTTCAGGTCCTGCTTGATCCCGATCTCTGATATACCACTTCCATTTAATGATGGAGTGCTGCTGTGCACGTCCAACTTTATGACTCTGTGGGTCAGACAACACCCAGTTCATGATGGGCAGATCAGGCCTCATGATGACTTGATGGCCCATGGTTGGGCATTCAGTCTCTACTAAAGCCCAGTAACAAGCCAAAAGCTGTTTCTCAAAAGGAGAGTAGTTATCTTCAGAGGATGGCACAGCTTTGCTCCAAAATCTCAAGGGTCTGAGTTGTGATTCACCAATAGGGACCTGCCAAAGGCTCCAAACAGCATCTCTATCTACTACAGACACATCAAGCACCATTGGATCAGCTGGATCATATGGCCCAAGTGGCAGAGCTACCTGCAGAGCCTTCTGTTGTTCTGAACCCCGCTCAAAACTAGCAGCTTTCTGAGTCATTTGATAAATAGTGCACAACAACCCATCCAAATGAGGGATATGTTGCCTCCATAATCCAGACAGGCCTACCAAATATTGTGCCTCCTTTTTGGTTGTGGGGGAAGCCAGATACAATAACTTACCCTACACTTTAGTAGGGGTATCTCGACATGCCCCATGTCATTGGATCCCTAAAAATTTCACTGAGGTGGAAGATGCCTGAAATTTTGTTGGGTTAATTTCCCAACCTCCTGCACACCAATGTCTCACCAATAAATCCAGAGTCATTGATACTTCTTCCTTACTAGGTCCAATCAGCATAATGTCATCAATATAATGGACCAGTGTGATGTCTTGTGGAAAGGAAAGGTGATCAAGATCCCTACGGACTAAATTATGACATAGAGCTGGGGAGTTGATATACCCCTGAGGAAGCACTGTGAAAATATGCTGTTGGCCTTGACAGCTGAAGACAAACTTCTTCTGATGGTCTCTTGAAATTGATATTGAGAAAAAGGCATTGGCTAGATCAACAGCTGCATGCAAAGTACAAGAAGTTGTACTAATTTGCTCCAGCAAATGAAACCACATCAGGAACAGCAGCTGCAATTGGAGTCACCACCTGATTAAGTTTACAATAATCTACTGTCATTCTCCAAGATCCATCTGTTATTTGCACAGGCCAAATAAGTGAATTAAATGGGGATGTGGTGGGAATCACCACCTCTGCATCCTTCAAGTCCTTGATTACTGCCACCTCCAGGGATGCAATATTGCTTTTGGTTTACTATTTTTGTAGGTATAGGCAGTTATAATGGTTTCCACATGGCTTTTCTTACCATGGTAGCCCTGAGGCAAAGCTAGATGAGCTGATAAAACATGCTTAACTTACAGAACTACTGAGTCACAAAACCAGAATTTCAATTAACACCTGACTCTGACATCTACACTCCTAAATAAAAAACTATACTGACTGGCTGTCCCATAACTTTTCTTATAGAAGACAAGAACAGGTAACATGAAAAGTTTCTGTGAGAAATAAAATTTTCAATAAACTCACTATTTTAATCATCTAATGCTGCTGTTATAGAAATGCCACAAGTAGGTGTCTTTAATAATCAGAAAATTATTACCTCATACTTCAGGAGTTCAAATTCAGGGTGCTAGCTCTAGAAGGAAGGTTCTTTCTCTGTTGGCTCTGGGGGAATGTCCTTGTTCCTTTTCAGCGTCTGTTCCTGGGTTCCGTGCTGATCTTCATGTGGCCTGATATCCATCTTCTCCACCTCTGTTTGTTTGCTTACTGCTTGATGTGCTCTTTGTTGTTGTTGTTATGTGCCGTCGAGTCAGACCGGACTCATAGCGACCCCTCCTTGGGTTTCTAAGGCGGTATCACTATGAAGTAGATTGTCCAACCTTCCTTCTGAGGAGTGGCTGGTGGTTTTGAACCATCAGCCTTCTGGATAGCAGTCAAATGCCTTAGGCACTATGCTACCAGCACTCCATTTATAAATATGTGTGTGTGTGTGTGTGTGTTTAAGGTTTATCTTATGTTAATACTGTCTAATTAGCATAACAAAAACATTCTCAAATTGGATTATAACCACAGGTATAGTTAGGATTTACAACATATATATTTTAGGGGATGCAATTCAATTGATAAACCCCACACAGTTTCTTTTTAATATGAACTACTGAATACTTTTTGATGTATTTATGCATATCCTGTCACAGAATCTGGTATCCTCACTGATAGCATTCTGACTTTGGAAGGTTCTCAAACTCTTCATCTCAATGTGATTGATTTCCTACGTGTTAATAGTAAGTAATAAATATGCTGAAAGGAGTGGCGCTTCAGTGTTAGGGCTCCCACCTTCCATGCAGGAGACCCAGGTTTGATTGCTGACCAATCACCTTAATTCAGTCACCTGCTATCTGTCAGTGGTGGTTTGTGTTTTGTGATTCTGAACAGACTTCAGCAGAGGTCTCAAACTAAGAGAACTAGGAAGAAAGGTCTGGAGATCTATTTCCAATAGATTAGTCTGTGAAAACTCTGAGGATCACAACAGTCTGATCCCCTCATGCCTGAGGATACCGTGAGTCAGAGTCCAAGTCAATGGCAGCAACAATATGTACATTGTAAGACAAAACAAATAATGTCTCTCAGGAAAGTTTTAGCTGTGTTTCAAACACAAGAAACTGGCACTGAAAATCAGAAAAAAAATTCTCAAAACTATATCTGTTTTCTATATTTAGAGAAATTTAACATACTCCTATCTGTTCTACTAAATTTGCATTTAATACATTTAATACTTGTACGTTCTCATAATTACACGAACTCTTGAGCAGAATACTTCTCAGGTTTTACAAAGATTATTTAGTTTTCCCATAACACTATGTTCAGTGATCTCTGAATATTATTTGCAGGTGAGAATAATATTTTTATCTAAAGAAATTTACAATTACTGTGCACATACATTCTCACAATTGTGATACTATTTACAGAAATGTTTTGATTTTAAAACAGAACTTTTAAAAATATATGTTCAGAGGCGGGGCAAGATGGCGGACTAGGCAGAAGGATTGCACAGACCCTCTTCAACAAAGAAAAGGGAAACCAATAAATACAGACACAGAAGATAATCTTGGACCCCTGAGCCTTGAAGGAAAGGATGCAGATTTGGACTAAACCCCAACTAGCAGAAGAATTTGCGTGAAAA
>NW_006921956.1:41148-60479 GCF_000298275.1 Orycteropus afer afer | reverse complement strand
GATTTCCTCTGTATATTTTAAAAACATAACACTTGTAATGCACATACAGTGATGGAGTAATGGAGTATGTATCTGAATAGTATATTATTTGAAGATAATTTTCAATTCTATAATATTTTCCATTGTAGTAAGTGTTATAATGCATTTAACTACTTACCTAGTGTACAACACATAGGTTTTTTCATTGCAGAAAATAAAATATTAAAAATGATTCTGCAATAATAAGGAAATGTATCTTTTGTCACATCCAATCATTTCCTTATGAATATAATATTATCATAACTATAATAACAATAATTTAATTAAAAAATAATAACAGTTGCAATAACATTGTTGTTGTTTTTATGTGCTCCTTGGGTTTCCGACACAGTATCACTACGGAAGTAGATCGCCCCATCTTCCTTCCGAGGCAATAACATTAGTATAGCAAATAACATTTAATAAGTGCTTGTTATGTCACTGACAAATATTTGGCCTCTATACTCACATTTGATCCACCAACAGCCTCTGTAGCAAGGGAGTATTATTGTCATTTTTGTTAGATGCTATTAAGATGGTTCCAACTCTGTGACCCAAGTACAAAGAACAAAACACTGCCCATTACTACACCATCCCCACATTCATTGCAATATTTGAGTCCATTGTTGAAGCCACCGTGTTACTTCATCTTGGTGATGGCTCCCTTCTTTTTTTTTGCTGACTTTTACTTTACCTAGCACCATGTCCTTCTCCTGGAAGTGGTTCCTCCTGACAAATGTTCAAAGTAATTGAGATGGCCTCACTATCTTGCATCTAAGGAATATTTTGGCTATACGTCTTTCCAGACAAATTTGTTCAGTATTCTGGCAGTCCATGGTATATTCTATGCTCTCCACCAAAACCATAATTCTATGGATTCTAATACATCAATTATTTATCTGTCTTCCTTATTCATTTTCCAGTTTTCACATACATATGAGGCAATTGAAAATTTCATGGCTTGGATAAATCATACTCTAGTCCTCAAGGTGACTTTTTTTTTTTTTTTTTTTTAACACTTTAAGAGTTCTTTTGCAGCACATTTGCCCAATGCAGTAAATCCTTTCATTTAATGACTTCTGCTTCTATAGGTGTTATTTATGGATCCAAGTAAACTGAAATCCTTGACAATTTCAATCTTTTTTCATTTATCATGATGTTAACATTGGTCCAGTTGTGAAAATTTTTGTTTTCATTATATTGAAGTTTAATCCATCCTAAAGGTCTTTGATTCTTATCAATAAATACTTCCAATCCTTTTCTCTTTCAACAAGTAATGTTGTGTCATCTACATACTGCAGATTGTTAATGAGTCTTCCTCCAATCCTGATACCACATTCTTTTTCATGTAGTCCAGCCTCTGAGATTATTTTGTTCAGCATATAATTTGAATAAGTATGGTGAAAGTATATGATCCTGATGCCCACCTTTCATGGTTTTAAACCACACAATACCTTTTTGTTCTAACATCAGCAATGATATCCCTCATTCCATGTCCTCTTCTGAATCCAGCTTGGATTTCTGGCAGTTCCCTGTCAATATACTGTTTCTATTGCTATTGAATTGCTTTCATTATAATTTTACTTGTGTTTGATATTAATTTTATTGTTTGATAATTACACATTATGTTGAATCACCTTTCTTTGAATGGTGCACAAATATGGATCTTATCCAGTCAGTTGGCCAGGTTTTCAGCTGGCCAGGTTTCAGTCTTCCAAATGTCTTGGCACAAAAGAAAATAGTAGTTTGGAAGCTATGACTACATTTTACCATTTGAGACATGTTTTTCACCTCTGGGTGGATGTATTCAATGCCCATATGATGCTTCAACTTCATTTACAATATTGTTATTCATATGCAGCATTTTTATTTTTATGTAGCCCACTATAATTTTCTTTGATACTTAATCTGTTGTTTTAATTCTCATAAAGTTATGGTATATATGAGGCAATTTTATTTTCAACTCTAATTTCTCTAGAGTTCTTATAAGCTGTATTTTTCACTCTTCTGAAATCCCATTGCTCGGATATCAATGCTCTCAGATCACATTGCCTATATAAATGACTTTGGATTCTCTATACACTGGTATAAGTATTTTCATCCCCTGGACCCTGTCCAATGAGGGTTTAACTCAGAGTTCAAGACTTTTTGTTACAGCTCTCCATCATAGGCAAGCAATTCTATTCCAGGTACCACCAAGAGAAGCTCGCTACAGCTTTGTGAAAATCCGTTGTTATGTTAGCTTCCACATAATTTGTGGAGCCAAGGGCAAAGTACAAATATGGTGTCCCTTGTTAAGAAATTATCAGTAATTTCAAGATGGCAACACCCTAGCATGAAACTAAGCACAGAACCTTCTAAGCCTAGGGCTCTGTGAAACTGCATGCAACTGTCATATATACCTCTTACACTGATTATTTATTTATTTGTTTGTTTTTATTCTACACTATTGTAATTAGTTTCCTTAGGTTGACATAAAAAAATTTACAGAGTGGGTAGCTATAAAAAACAACACAAGTACTGTCTCACCGTTCTGTGGCCTAGAATTTGTGTTGTGGTGTCAGCAGGACCACGTACTCTTTAAAGGCTCTAGGGAATGGTCCTTTCTTGTCTCTCCCTGTTTCTGGTAGCCCCAAGGTGCTGCAACTACAATACATTCATTCAGTGGCCATTTTCTCTCTATTTCTCTCTGTGTCTACCCTCTTTCTTAGAACACCATTCAGAATGAATTAAGACACTCTACCCAATAATGACTTCATGTTAGTTTAACTGATAACATCCTCATAGACTCTATTTCTAAACAAGGTCTTCCTTACAGGTACTAGGGTTAGGACTTCAGTGGACCTCACTGTAGAACACAATACAATTATTACTCTCTATTAAATATTTTTTTTTCTTTTGCTGCTGCTATTATTAAAACAGCTTCATCTCTAGTGTTTCACCAATAATGGTGATATTACATTCTAATTGAAGGTCCATAATAGTCTCACTTTGAACCCTAAATTGTTGCGTGAATTTAAACTTTTACACAATGGGTGTTAGATTGTTAAGGTTTTGCATTGACACCTATTTAAGCATATTATTACTGAATATTTGGCAAATTAATGTCATTTAATATATTAATTGCTTTACTAATATTAAATTATCACTGTATGCTAGAAAAAACTAAAATTAATTTCTGATATGCTCTTGCTATTGCAAAGGAAAGGAATACTAAAGCAAATTGCCCCTTCTCTCTTCCCTTCAATGACTGAAATAAAGTATTCTGAAATTTTCTTTCTTTGTAATGTTGTCCATAATTTGCTGTGATCCACACAGTCAAATGTCTTTGCATAGTCAATAAAACACACATAAACAAGAGGCAAGCATTTGAACAAAGCAATTGATACTAGTGTTTTAGTATTATGAAAGGTGTGTGTTTTGATGTACTCTTTCTCCATACTTACTGAATGTGTATGCTGAGCATATAATCAGAGAAGGTGGGCTATATAACAACACTGTGGTATCAGTGTTGGAGGAGCACTCATTAACAGCTTGCGATATACACTTGACACAACTTTGCTTGCTGAAAATGAAGGGGACTTAAAGCACTTACTGATGAAGATCAAAGACTGTAGTCTGAAGCATGGATTATACCACAACATAAAGAAAATGAAAATCTTCCCAAATGGACCAGTAAGTAACATCATGATAAATGGAGAAAAGATTGAAGGTGTCAAGGATTTCATTTTACTTGGATCTACAATCATCACCCATGGAAGCAGTAGTTAAGAAATCCAATGGCATATTTATTGGCAATCTGCTGCAAAAAGATCTCTTTAAAGTGTTAAAAAACAAAAATGTCACTTTGAGGGTTAAGGTGAGCCTGACCTAAGCCTTGGTGTTTTCAATAACCTCATAGACATTTGAGAGCTGGACAATAAATAAGGAAGACTGAAGAACTAGTGACTTTGGATTATGGTGTTTGTGAAGAACACTGGATATATCATGGACTGCCAGAAGAAACAACACATTTGTTTTGGAAAAGTACAGACACACTCAGAATGCTCCTTAAAAGCAAGAATGTGAGAACTCATCTCATGTAATTTTCACGTATTATCAGGAAGGACCAATCCCTGATGAAGGACATAATGTTAGGTAAAAAAAAAAAAAAAAAAAAAAAAAAAACTAAGGAAGACCCTTAACAAGATGAATTGACACAGTGGCTGCAATAACTGGTTCAAACATAGAAACAATTATGAAGATTATGCAAGAGTGAGCAGTGTTTTATTCGATTGTAATAGGGTAGTAACTAAGAGTAGTAACCAACTTAATGGCACCTGAAAACAACATCTGCTCTCATCCAGGAAAATATAACAAGTTTAGGTCTCAGATTTTCCACTCCTTCTCACTACCTCTACTCCAAAAATCTCTTCTTGTTTTAGAATGTGAGCTAAAGAAAATACCTACTCATGTGTTACTTTGATACAAAGAATCATCAAGGAATAAAATCCAAAGATAATTCAGGAGGAAAGCAGCTATTGGGGAGGAATAGCAGGGAACAGTGAGGAGTGGACAGAACAGTGGGGAGAAGAAAAACAGAGGCCAAAGGTTTCTTCCAGAGGTGGGGGAAAAAGGAGGACTTCTTCCCACATGGAGGCCATGGAAGAAAAATTGGAAGCATGGAGAAGAGTGGCATGTGGAATTCCCTGAGTACTGAGATCCTGAGAGCAGTTATTTGGTGCTGTGAACAGAGGCCACGCATGGTAGAGTACTAGAAGCGATGTGCCTAAACCCATAGAATCATCAGTATTTAGAAGAAGCTCAAGACTAGTCCACCTGTTGCACTGAGTCAATTCCTACTCATAGTAACCCTATGTGTTACATAGTAGAATTGCCCCATAGGATTTTCTTGGCTGTATTCTTTACACAAGCATACAAAGATACCTTCCTTACACAGAGCTACTGGGTAGATTTGAACTACTCACCTAAAGGAGCTCCAACCATTTGTGCTACCCAGACACCTTTGCCCTTTGTCCAAGACTAGAGTCCTTTAAAAATGTAAAAGCAAGAGAAAAAGATGGAGATCACTTAGAATGACAGGTTGAGCCCATTCTTACTCTGGTGGCTCAGTGGGCAAGACATTTGACTACCAACTAGAAAGTTGGCAGTTTAAGCCCACCAGCTGCTCCACAGGAGGAAGATGAGACAATCTACGTCCATAAAGATTTCTAGCCTTGGAAACCCTATGGGGGTCTCTCTGAGTTGGAACTGACTCAATGGCAGTTGTTTTTCGTTGTTATTTTGTTTTGTTTTTTAGGCTCCTTATATAATACCTTGGGAGCTCTGGTGGTGTAGTGCTTAAGGCATTTGATGGCTAACCAGAAGGCTGGTGGTTCAATACCAGTCATGTCTCAGAAGGAAGGTTGGGCAATTCACATCAGTAGTGATACCACCTCTGAAACCCAAGGAGGGGTCGCTATGAGTCGAATCCAACTCAACTGACAGTGAGTATGTAATACGTTTTGTTAAGAGTGGCTGTGCAAATAATGACAGAATGAACCTAAAGTCAACTTAATTTCTTTTAGAAAATAAAGAAATGAGATGGTTCTTGCTCCTGAGCATTGTGTAACAAATTCACTTCTGTTTTACTGGTATATGAAGGTTTTATAATTTCTTCTAAACACAGTTTTGAATTTTAATTGCTAGTTTTATTTTTATTACTTTTAGAATGTTTGTGTCATCAACCACAGAGACTAGAACCTATAGATTTGTAGATGTGAAAGAGTATTCACAGGTGCATGTGAGAGTGTATGTGTCTTCCTGTTATCATTTCCAAGTTTCTAGGATGATTTTTCTAGTTCCATTTAAGTATGGAAGTTACGTAACAAGCTTTTCTAAGGTTTTGAAAAATACTTACATTATACAAAAATTATTTGTTCTGTGGACATTTGAAAGAACTGTGCTGCAAAATCACTTCAGCCTTTTTTGTGGACAGATTGTTTTTTTCTCATATGTGTTACCATGGTTATTGTTCTAAAGATATTTGCTACTATATTTTTTTTCCGAATTTAAATAATTGCTTTTCAAAAAAAAAGGCTATTATGAAATTGTCATATTAACTTATCAGCAGGCAATATAGAAAGAGTTTGACATTGTGAATCTATTTAAATTTCTGCTAGGTATTTTATGAGCTATTGACTTCAGACAACCTGGCCTCAGTTTCCTAGTCTATAAAAACATATATCAATGAGAATAATAACAATAATGACAGTATGATAGTTATGTTAGGGTTATAGGTGTTAAGACATAAGGCCTTTAGAATCAGTACTGCTAAAGTTCATGATGAATAAACATTGTGAAATAATGCATGTACCTTTCTTTCCAATCTTTATTGTACACATTGAGGATTGTACTTTAAGCAAAATCCTCTTCCTTATTTTCTTCCTCTTTTAGATAAAAAATTTGAGTGTGTGTCTGTTTTTTTTTTTTTTTAATTAAATTAGAAAAACAGATACAGTGTTTTTTTTCCTGTCATTATGGAAAATTAACTCAGTAATTGTCTCACTAAATCACACTAATGATGAAAAGAATTAAGATAGATTTTTCAAGGTTATATGAGAATAAATGTCCTTAATAGAAACTTAAGGTACCTGAAAGCTACCGTTTAATTTGTATCTACGTGTTAACAGTTTTCTTTTCCTTAAATTGCATAGCACCAAAAAGTTAAATACATGTGGTTTTTCAGAAATATTTTGTACACATTGAACTTTTATACAGGCAAGCTATAGCTTATCTATCTATCCATATAAATGCATGATAACACAACCTCGCTTGCTGAAAGTAAAGAAGACTTAAACCACTTACTGATGAAATTCAAAGAGTGCAGTTTTCAGTATAGATTACACTTCAACACAAAGAAAAGAAAAATTCTGACAATCTCACAATCATGATAAATGGGAAATTTTGAATTTGTTATGGGTTCATTTCACTTGTATCCACAATCAACACCCATGGAAACAACAGTCAAGAAACCAAACAATGTATTACATTGGGCAAATCTGCTACAAAAGACCTCTTTAAAATGTTAAAGAGCAAAGATATCACTTTTAAGATTAATGTACACCTGAGTGAGGCCATGGCATTTACAATAGCTCATATACATGTGAGAGCTGGACAGTGAATAAGGAACACTGAAGAAGAATTGATATATTTGAATTGTAATGTTGTGAAGAACATTGAACGGACCATGGAGTGCTTAAAGAATGAACAAATCTGTCTTGAAGGACGAACAGCCAGATGCTCCTTAGAAGCAAGAATGACCAGACTTTGTCTCTTGTACTTTCATCATGTTGTCAGGAGAGACCAGTTCCTGGGAAGGATGTTATGATTGGTAAAGTAGAGGGTCGGGGAAAAAAGGGAGACCTTCAATGAGATGGACTGACACAGTGACTGCAACAATGGCTCAAGCACGGCAATGATTGTGAAGATGGGGCAGGACTGAGCGGTATTTTGTTCTGTTGTGCATAGGGTCACTATAAGTCGAAACCAATTTGATGATACCTAACAACAACAACAAAAAAAAAATATGTATGTATATACAGATATACTGTATTCTGCATGCATGAAAGTTCAAGGTATATATAAACTTTTCTTCATTTAATTCTCTCTAAATTTCCTCCAAAGTAAATATTATATTATACATTAGACCACAATTTTAAGTAGTTGAGGTCGAATTTATTTTCAGGTATATCTAAACCTGAATCCTTGCTTTTTTATTTGTGTGATTTTTTTCAGTTGTTGTTGTTGTTAGGTGCTGTAGAGTTGGCTCTGATTCATAGCGACCCTATGTACAACAAAATGAAACACTGTCCAGTTCTGTGGCAGCCTCACAATCTTTGCTAGTCCTGAGTCTATTGGTGCACCCACTGTGTCAATCCATCTCATTGAGGCCCTTCCCTTTTTTTGTTGACCCTCCACTTTACCAAGCATGATATCCTTCTCCAGGGAATGGTACCTACTAACAACATGACCAAAGTAGGTGAGACAAAGTCTGGCCATTCTCACTTCCAAGGAGCACTCCAGCTGCACTTCTTCCAGAACAGATTTGTTAGGTCTTCTGGCAGTCCGTGGTACTTTCAGTATTCTTCACCAAATCACAAGACAAAAATACCAATTCTTCCTTGGTTTTCCTTATTCATTGTCCAGCTTTCACATTCATATGAGGAGACTGAAAATACCATGGCTTGGGTTAGACATATCTTAGTTTTCAAAGAAATATCTTTGCTCTCCAACACTTGAAAGAGATCTTTTGCAGCAGATTTCCTGAGTGCCATACATCATCTGATGTCTTGCTACTTCCACTGGTGTTGATTGTGGAACCAACTAATATGAAATCGTTGACAACTTCAATGTTTTCTCCATTTGTTGTGATGCTGCTTATTGGTCCAGTTGTGAGGATCTTTGTTTTCTTTATATTGAGATGTAATTTTAAAGACTATAGTCTTTAATCTTCACCAATAAGTACATCAAATCATCCTCACTTTCAGCAAGCAAAGTTGTGTCATCTGCATATCGCAGTTTGTTAATGAGTCTTCCTCCAATCCTGATGCCATGCTCTTCTTCATATAGTCCAGCTTCTCAGATTATTTGCTAAGCATACAGATTGAATAAGTGTAGTGAAAGGATACAACCCTGCCACACTCCCTTCCTGATTTTAAGTGATGCAGTATCCCCTTGTTCTATTCCAATGGAAGCCTCCTGGTCTATGTGCAGTTTCCTCATGAGCACAATTAAGTGTTCTGGAATTCCCATTCTTCTCAATGCTATCCATAATTTGTTACAACCCACACAATCAAATACTTTTGCGTAGTCAATAAAACACATGTAAACATCTTTCTGGTATTTTTTTGCTTTGAGCCAAGATCCATCTGCCATCTGCAATGATATTCCTTATTCCTTGTCCTCTTCTGAATTCAACTTGCATTTCTGGATGTTCTCTATCAGTATGCTGTTGCAACCGTTTTTTTTTTTTTTTTTTTTTTTTTTTAATTATCTCCAGCAAGATTCTACTTACGTGTCACAGAAATTATACTGTTTGATAATTTCCACATTGTGTGGGATAACCTTTCTTTGGAATGTATACAGATATAGATATCATCCAGTCAGTTGGGCAGGTACCTGCCTTGGCAGTATCTATTTTCTACCAGCACTCCCTAGCATATACTTTATTTTTCAATTAATAAATATTAATTACATGATTTCTATGTGTCAGGTATTTTGTGATTCAATGCCTACTCTAAGAGTAAAATGTTAAGAAGTTGTTCACAATGAATTCATTGCTTTGTAGAAAACATGTATACAAATATTTACTTTCCAAAAAGAAATCGAGTTTTAGAGTGAAATTCATGTTTGATCCAAGAATGGAAGAGGTAACTAGGATAGAAGGAGCTTTGGTAGTGTAGTGCCTAAGGCACTTGACTACTAACCAGAAGGCTAGTGGCTCACACCCACCAGCCACTCCTCGGAAGGAAGGCTGGGCAATCTACTTCCATAGAGATACCACTTCAGAAACCCAAGGAGGGGTTGTGATGAGTCAGAATCAACTCGACAGTGGTGAGTTTGGTTTGGTTTTAATCTCTTTATGTTTAATAAAAGAATTATGGATTAGGCAATGCTCCTGGTTTTCTGATGTCTTTCATATATTTCATATGATTCTCACTCTTGGAAAGCTTTCACACTGAAGGACAGTCCCCTCCCTCACAATGATGGAAATAAGCAGTACTCACTTACAAATGAATTGCTGTCAATAGTAATCAGAACCGGCAGATACTCCCAGAAAACCAGTAGCAATTTGTATATATACAGGCCTTTACCTTTTGCAGCAGTCTCCGGTGGTGTAAATTATTAATACATTCATTTGTTAACTGAAAGGTTCAGAGTTCGAGTCCACCCAGAGACTCCTTGGAAGAAAACATGGTGATACTTCCTAAAAGCAGTCATTGAAAACCCTAGCAAACACAGTCCTACTGACACACATAGGGGTGACATGAGTCTGAATTGACTTGAAGACAAGGTTTTACAGTTTGCAAGGGTTTTTATGTATTTTAATATTATTCTATTTAGATCATATAGTACATTGTAGAAAGCAGAAATTGAAATTGGAAATCATATTTGCATTTAGGGGACTCTATCCATGGCACTTAGAAATTGCTTCTCTGAATATACTAAAAGTTCAGAGTGAGGTGTCACTTGGATGGATTGGGGATGGGTTGCTTACATAGAACAATATAAACCAGTTCAAGAAAATTGCAGTGTGAGGATCATCAATCTGTAGATACATGTTCTGTCAACTCTCTTTTCTTTGTTATCACCTCTAATTCGGATAATCTAAAGGTTAAAATATATGCATTTATCTGCAGATGTCCAACATATTTTAGGTAGAGTATATTTTCCAGTTCTCAATTTTATGAATGGTTTTTATCTTAACAGAACTATTATCTCAGCTTCTCTCTCATTTCTTCCCTCCACTGATTCTGAACAGATATGTCAAGGAGACTTGTTTCATTGACTTTTGATTTATGAATATACTCCTTTATCTATTGCCAAGCACTGGGACCACACACACACACACACACACCCCCCAAAAGTGTGCACCATGGATCTTGCTCCCAATAAACTCAGTCCAGAAGGGGGGAAGTCATAAACATATAATTAACACAATTCAATCAGGAACTACATACTGATATTCTTCTGTTTGGCGAGATGAACTCCACACTAGAGGAGGATGCAAATATTTACAGTTGTTTGATTTCTGTCATATCTCTTTCTCTTTAAATATCATAATTTTAATGATTGCTTTGCATTTACTCCCTCTTTCATCTGTCAAGTCAGGTGGTGTTTTTAAGATATTTCTGTTACTCTCTAGAAACATCAAGCTATCTCCCTAGGAGAAGTATTAGGTAAAATTCTTCTTTTCCTTTCACAATGTATTTGCCTTAAAGTCCTCCTATATAATGTTCAATTTGAAGTCTTAGTACCCTTATCTTCAAAATCTGCTGACACTCCACATGATGCTCTAATTACTAGACTGGGAATTTGTTTTTGGCACAGCTCTACATTTTAAACCTACGTAACAGAGAAACTGATTATGACATTTTAGACAATTTGAAAGATCAAGGTCTTCATGTCTTATAAAATTGAAGTTATTTGGAGAAATTTCACTAACAAAATGTTCTATCCACTCCTTTAAGAAAGCTGTAAAGCATAGCACTGCTCTCCTGAACCATACCAATAATAAAGTTATCATCTTAATAGGTGGAAAGAAAGAATAGATTTCTTTCTTTTTCCTTTTCTACCCCAAAGACAAATTTTCATCCCAGGCAATTCATGTAAAATAGAAAGATCTAAAAAATATTATATAAAAGGGAATATAGAAGTCTCCCATCAGTGTTAAAATGTAGATTTTTGAGTCCGTTGCTGCTTATCTATTGCATTGCAAATCCCCAATATTTCTCTTAATGGCCTTTGGAAATGTTTTATAATGCGAAGTAGATTCTGGCAACTTACATTTTGATCAAATTCCTTTTGTCATGGTCTTTCATTTAGTAATTATTAAATATAAAAAGTCAAACTTAAAAGGTAAAAAATTGTTCATTTCTAAGCTACACTGATTGTCAACTGTCAGCTATTGCTATAGAATGACTCATTGTGAAAGCACAATTAGAATCTTAAAATACTAATGGAAGAGTGCACAAATGGAATTCAGTGTGTTTTCAAATCTATTAAATACAGTAAAACCAGCTTATAATATGCATACATTCAATGATTTTTCATACAGTATGTGAAATAACTGAAAATTGGAAAATTCTGACCAATGGCCCAGAAAGTATTATCTCCTGCATTTAGAAATTGTCTCTCTTCTTTACTCATTGCTTTTCAAAAGGCTGATATAAATTAATCTGTTCCCAACCATTTAGTGGCTCTTTGTATGGGGCAAAATATGTTAACAGGAAGACATTGATAATAAAATATATTCTGTTAGCAATGGGAAACAATCAGATGTAATTCACACTATATTAACCCTTTCATCTTCCATCAAACTTGGGGCTAAGAATCTTTTGTCTTGAATTTCTGTGGAAACTACAAAGATGGAAAATAAGAGATCAGTATCCCTCACATTCTGAAGAGAAGTGATAGATTCTTTATGGCTGACTTAATGAAAGATAGCAGAACCAGTCCAGTGACTGACTCTCAATCTTCATCAACTTCCCCTAGCTCCAAAGAAGAGAACAGTAGACATTTAAAAGTAATCCAGTAAGTAGAGTAACCAAGGTAATGAGATGTAGGCCTAAAGACAGATTGTTGTGGTCCTTTTTCTCTCCTCTTTGAGGGGGAAGAGAGAACAGTGATTTACTCTCTACTCAAGTAAAGAGATAGAATCTCTAGGAATACAGGACCATTTGCTATTAGTAAGGAACAACTAACATCTCACTCCCTGGCTGATAACTGCTAACTTGTAGAATCTTCTAGGCTAATTTTAGTAGAGAGTTTAGGGGCATGTTGGGACAATTCTTGCTAGAAACTTATGTATTTTCTTAGGACAGTAAAAACATACACTAACATGATCATTGGAGCCATGTTGTGTCTGGAGAACCATTAGAATAAAATATAGTTGCAAATTATCTTAATGTCAGGGCAAGGAGAAAGAATATGCAACTTCCTGAGTTTGACTTAAAAATGATAAGAGATTTCTCATTAGTTCAGGTCAATATCATGGAAAATAACTGGACATGGAAAATTTAGATAAGTTCTCTCTCTGTCTCTCTCTCCTCTTGTGTGTGTGTGTTTCTGCAAGCATGCACACACAGAGTATCTCAACAAAATCTTAAGGTGTACTAATTCTCTAATCTTTGCTATCAGAAAAAAAGGGTGGTGTGCCTTAGAGATGTTTTGGTTACAAGTGTTTTAAAAAAGATACATACAATGGGGTGGTAATGGATTCAAAAGATGAAACGAAGGTTCCTTTCAACTCAAAGGAGAGATTCCAGCACTTACAGAATTAGTATGAGGATCCAGAAGGGTATCTGACTGAAGTCTCACTCAGAGTTATTTTGTAAATATTTTTGAAGCTTTTAATAAACAATTTCCACCTGGTGGCATGGTGGATAAGACATTGGACTGCTACTCAGGTCAGCAGTTCAAACCCACCATCCACTTTGAGGAAGGAAGAAGATGTAATCTACTTCCATAAAGATTTACAGCCTCAGAAATCCAATGGAGATAGCTGAGTTGGAACCAACTCAATGGCAGTGAGGTTTTTTTGTTGTTGATGTTGCTTTTGTTTTCTCAGATTATGAAATCTTTCAGAACAGAAACTATATTTCAATCATCATAGATCTTAGTTCCTAGTATATTACCAGGTCTTTTATAGACACTATTCAGTAGAGTAGTTGTCTTTGTGAGGACTTCACATCATCCTACACCCACCTTAACTAGATGAATAACTCCAGTGGTATTGTTCAATTAAAAAAAAACAAAAGATGGCCACTGTTCATGCTACTGTTTGTGTACCTCAGTCCCATGGTCTACACCAAACTCATGGACTATCAGTTGACTCTCAGTATCTCAATTGCATATGCACTAAATCTATCCATGGATTGAAATAGAGTACCATCATCAACATTTCATCTTTAATATTTTTATAAGTGTACATAGAGATGGTATCCTTACCTAAAGAGAAACGAAAGAGAGAGGGACACATTTTTTTTTAATTGGAATGTAAATTTAGAAGGGGTAAGATATTTTTAATTTTCATTCATGACTTCATTCTCCCTCTTTAACACACTTGTTACAGTACAAAAATATTTATGGAAAATCAAGGAGGTAATATTTCATATTTAAGTGGGAATTGCTATTATATTGTTTTACTATTTTACTGATGAAATCAATATATGTTTGCATATTTTGATGATGCTTGAAGAACTAGTTAGAGTCATCATCTTTAATCTACCAAAGGGTCCATCTGATCTGTACTTGGTAAATATATAGGAATTGAGTCTTAATGTTGTTGTCAGTTATTATAGAGTCAGCCATGACTCATAGTGACTCCAAACACAATAGAACGATCCTGAATTGTCCTCACAATAATTATTATGCTTGAACCCATTGTTGCAGGCACTGTGTCCAAACTTCTTGTAGAGAATCTTCCTCTTTGTCATTGAAACGTTGTTTTACCAAACATGATGCCTTCTCCAGGGACTTGTCCTTCATGATAACATGTCCAAATTATGTGACACAAAGTCTTATCATCATTGCTTCTAATAAATATTCTGGCTGTACTTTGCCAAAACAGATTTTTTTTTTTTTCCATTTTTCAGACAGCTCATGATATATTTAGTATTCTTTGCCAACTTCAAAATTAAAAGGCATCAATTCTTCTTTGGTCTTCCTTACTCATTGCCCAGCTTTTGGATAAATATTAGGTGACTGAAAAGGTTAGCTTGTATCAGGTGCATCTTAGTCCTCAGAATGGCATCTTAGTTTATTAACACTTTAAAGTGGTCTTTTGCAGTAAATTTTCCCAATACAATATGGCATTTCATTTTGTCAGTGTTATTTCCCTTGGAATTGATTAGAGACAAACAAAATTAAATTCTTGACAACTTCAATCTTTTCTCCATTTATCATGATATCACTTAGTGGTCCAGGTGTGAGGATTTTTGTTTTCTTTATGTTGAGGTATAATCCACATTGAAGACTATAGTCTTCATCAGTAAATGTTTCAAGTCCTCTTCACATCCAGCAAGCAAGGTTGTGTTACCTGTAATAGGATGTTATTTAGAATAAGAGAAAAGCTTCAAAAATCTCAAAATTATCAACTCGTAAGGAACCACATTTACAAAGGGGTAGTCTTTCAAAAAGAAGCCTGGTGGTGTGGTAGTTAAAAGTGCTCAGCAGCCAGACAAAAGGTCATGGGATCAAATTTACCAACTGCTCCATGGGAGAAAGATTTGGCAGTCTGCTTCCATAAATATTACAGCCTTGGGAACATTATAGGCCATTCCACTCTGACCTGGAGGGCTGCACTCAGGAATCAACTCTATGGCAATGGGTGCTAATCTTTAAAACTGTAAGCGTTACTTCTATGATGGGAACAGCTATCATCAACTCAACTAGGAGAAAAAGTCAGGGTTTTCAAGCAAATATGGACATGATAATAACAGGCTACCCCTCACTCACATTGTTAGCATATTTTCAATGTCAAATTTCCTATAAATTCTTTTATGCCTGCAGTTCTGTAACATTGTCTCCTAGAAATGTGTGGCCTGTCTTACTTTGCTGGCTATCATTATCAAATGGGCTCCTCTGTAAGAGTTTTTCACTACTGGAGTGCTTATTCTTTCTTTCAGCATACTAGCTCTGGGGACGTAATGCCTAAGGCATTTGATTGCTAACCAGCCACTTCATGGAAGGAAGACTAGGTAATCTACTTCCATAAAGATTTCCCTCCTGGGAAACCCAAAGGATATTGCTATGAGTCGGAATTGACTCGATGGCAGTGAGTTTTTTTTTTTTTTTTCTTTTTGGTTTACTACCCTGTTAGCAATAGAAGCATATATAGAACAATTAAAAATGTCCCATCTCCTTCATAAGGGATTGAAGACAGTTACCTTAAATTCCTTTTTGTTTGTTTAAACACTGTTGATCTAACTAATAGCTATATCAACTATTTGAAAACACATTAATATAAAGGTAACATTTATGATTTTTTTCTCCTTTATTTTTCCTTTTTTTTTTTTTTTCTTATTTTCTTTGAACTTGACTTTGTAATACTCAGATTCAGCGACTTTAGTGTGTCAAAGTTGACAAGCACACCTTGAATTGCTTGTATAAATAAGAGAACCTGAGATTCAAACCTCGTTTGGTCTACTGAGAAAGTGAGAATACCCTCTTTCTTCCCTTCACTAGGTGTTCAGAGGAAACCATGAAAACTTTTTATTCTCCATTCCTATACAGCTGTTTTTACCCTGAGAGTTCAGGAATATAGACTCTCCAACACATAGAGACCCCCTTTGTGTTTCCAAGGCTGTAATCTTTACAGAGGTAGATTACCCCATCTTTCTTCCATGGAGTGGCTGGTAGGTTTGAACTGCTGATCTTCTGGTTAGCAGTCAAATGTCTTATCCTTTATGCCACCAAAGCTCCTTGCAGTGTAAAAGATATCCATGAACAGTGTTATATATAAAAATAGTAAAAAGCTAAATAATTATCTCTGAAATTATTTCATTGATAGTAAAATATCCATTTTGGAACATGAACTTTTATGAACCACAGGAGATTGAGAAGTTGGAAGTAAAAATAAAGTCGTATCTACAGAGTCTTCTATATAAATATCATGCTGTATGGTGGGAAGAGCACCAGTCATTGGATGCAAGCTAACTAGGTTTAAATCCTAGGTCTACACTTCACTGAGTGTGTAAGTGATTGTAAGTTTCTTCATTCATCTCTTCTGCATATCTACCTTGGTAGCTTTGAGGAAGAATGAATGTGTTAATGAATACATGCAAATTTTCTGAAACTGTATCTTTCACAGAGTAGATACACATAATGGTGGTGGTGGTGGTAATAGTAATAGCAGTAATGGTAGTAGTAGAAAAATAAGTAGAGGAAGTAGGATAAAATATATGTAACATCTGGGACCTCTTCACAATAAAAGATTACATCACTCATGAGGCTTGGCAGAACTCCTTTTCCTTAGCCCTAACACTTATGTAGCAACCTGTGGTCTATGTACTTACAATCATACCTGATATTGGGCCTGTAGGAGTAGATATTTCACAATAATAGGCTTCATGATGTGGAGAAATAGACCATGGTCTGTGACTAAAGCAACTTTCTCCAATCTACTTTGGGACAAATAAAGTGAAACTTAATGTTTTCTTTCCTCAGTAACGAATGTGATCCACTTGGCTTTCTGGGAGCCATTCTGGAAATATCTCCAGCCACCTGGTAACTTTTGCCTTTTAAAAACAGTCTCAAGTAATGGCAACCATCTGGTTAGAACTCTGATCCAGAGAAAAGGGACTAACACTGAGGCTGGAAAAGGCAAATTCAACTAGACCAAAGGACGTAGAAGAGAGCTCAACTTGGAAATGCATGCAGTGAACTGCTGTTCACTGGGAAAAAACATGGTAAGCTGGAATAAAAAGGCAACACAGAATTTATTTAAAAAAAAAAATTTATGAAGCATTAGAAAACTTCATGTTTTAAGAAACATGTAATAAGTATTACTTAATTTTTCTATTCACTTCTGATTAATTTTGAGTATACACTGGCGTTATGTGTGTGTGCGTGTGTGTTCACTTTTTATAAAATAATTCATGATGTATTTCATCTGCTTTGTCTAGTTTTCCTTCACTTAATGTGCAAATGATTGTTAATTCACCATAATATTACTGGTAATTGGGTCATGAAAATGAAGACTATGACTTAAATAACATCAAGTTACTACACATTCCTCGATTATCCTGAGAATTACCTTAGGGGAAAAAATGGCTAAAATTCCAAAATATGTGTGTTAGTGTGTATGTTTCCGTAAATATACTTTTCTAAGGAGAAACAAAGATAAAATATTAGATTTCAAAACTTTCTTATCGATTCTTTTCAAAGAAATATTGGTCAGGTGTGGCTGCATAAGAACATAGACCACATTCTTAGACGTTTTGTAGAGGATGACAGAAGATTTAAAGATTACATGTTTATTTTCACAAAGCCTGTTACTAAGAGAAGAAGCAGTTTGAATTCCATAGCTATGTAGCTAAAGTAAGTATTTTTTTTTAATGAAGGTCACACAAACTATTATCTTGCCTCCACTTTCTCCTAAATGAAACTCTTTCATTGAATATTCATTCATTCATTGTTTTTCAACAATTATTTTAAGCATCTAATGTAACAAGTACTTATCAAGATGTTGGTGATTCATAAACATACAATAAACACAATGTTCTTGCCCTCCTAATGCTTATAATCTAGTGAGAGTCATCAAAAAATTAACCAAAAAGAAATAATTCCAGGGAGATACTGGATACTTATGCTGCAAACAAATTTAACAGAGGTAACCAAGTGGAACCTAATAAAAAATGAAGATAAATTATGAGCAGGGTGGTCAAGAAAAACTTCAATAAAAAGATGATATTTCATGAGAAATCTGAAGAATGTGAAAGAGCACCCCATAAGAGGAGTAGATTTGCTTTCCAAGTGAGAAGTATAAGTGCATACATCCACAAATAAAATAAAACCATCATCAGAACTTATTACACAATTTTAGGCAAATGCTGAAGATTAGTCTGGCTAATTAAGGTCAAATATTTCATTCTTTAATTCTCCTTCTTCTCTCCCTCCACCTCTTTTTCCCCTTCTTCCTCTTCCCCCCTCCCTTCTTCTTTTTCCTGGCAATCTATATAACCTGTCTATAACCCACCTCTTCCTGTATCCACCATGGAAAACATGTTCCTTCATTTCCTTGTCAGAGAAAGTTGCACTAATTGATGTGCATTAACAGATAAGGTTTATACTTAACTCAAAATTAAGTTAACACCTGAAAATGCAAATTCCATCATGTTTCAAAGGAAACCTATGTCCTTCAAATAATATTTACCTATAGGAGATAGGAGCAGTCAGCTCCAGGGTTACAGGTGAGGAGGGACAACTCAGGGACGCCCGAAGTAGCAAGCGGGAAGAGCAGGAGAAAGGGGATAAAAAGCCAGGAACCCGGACAGAAGAGCAGTCAGCCCCAGGGACAACTCAGGCATGCACAAAACAGCAGGGCAGAAGAGGAGGAGAAAGGAGATTAAAAGCCAGGAAGCCAGACAGAGGTACAGCCAGCCACAGGGACCCAGGTGGGGGTGATACGAGAGGTCTCCAATAGCAAGACAAACTTGTCTGTCGGTTTGTCCTACTGTGGTGACATGTAGACTTGAGTTTTGAGGCTGAACCTCTGGTGTTTAAAACCCAGCAAGATGCACCTGGTACACAGGTAACAGCCCAGCTTATACACTGAGACAGAGTAGGAAGAAGGAAGAGGCCATTCACTTCTCAAATAATTAGCCAGGGAAAACCTTATGAATAGCAAAGAAACACTGTTTGGTACATTACCGCACAACTTTAGGAATAGTCCGTTTAGGATAAAAGGCTCTCAAAATAGGACTGGGAAAGAGCTGCAACATCTGAGTAAACCCAGCCTTACTCATATGGAAAAGAGAAAGCTTTCAAGACCTTCATTTGCTGATGTGGCACCACTCAAGTTGAAGAGAAACAGCCTCAGACATCCATTA
>NW_006921956.1:11152-38588 GCF_000298275.1 Orycteropus afer afer | reverse complement strand
TGTGCATGGGGCTGCTATGAGTCGGAAACGACTCGACGGCACTTAACAACAACAACAACATAGGAGATAGGAAAGATGAGAGGATGATTTGGATTCCGTCAGGGTTAAGAAAAGACATGTACCTGAACATAGATAACACAGCACATGGTACACAAATGAAGAAGAAAGATGAAGAGAAGAGAATACACCATTGGCTGAGTCACTACCATATTCCAGATACGGTGCTGCACTAGCTCTTCAAAACAACCTTGTACATACTAATTAACATTCCAAAAGCATAGAATAGAAATGGAGACTGAGAAAAGCTCATTAACTTGCTTAAGTTCAAGTAGTCCATAAAGGAGTGCGTTTGAATTTCCCTTCCAATCCTTCTGTCCTCCCAGACTTGCTGCATTGTTCTGCTATATCTCACTGAACTGGTATTCAGAGAAAGCAACATCGGAAATGAAGGAGGTAAAAGAGGAAGGAATTTGACGAGGTCAGCACTAAGGACAGAGCTGCAAGATTTGAGTTTTTTGTGGCTCTGACTGATTGATGATCTGGCACTGTTCTGATGTGCACAGTCATTTTTCTATAAGAAGATTAAAAAAGGCATGAGCCATAAGGGGATAAAATGCTAACTTAAAATTTTATTTTTCATCTATTTGTTAAAGAATCACATTCTTTTAAACACATTAGTGCCAGGTATCATGCTTTGATCTTCTGCCTTTTCTCTCTTTCAAACTTGGGAGGGGGGCAAATAAGCAATTTATTTTCCTTTATTTGAAAAAAAAAATTATCTGAAAGTGGGATATAAATTTTAGCAAAAAGAGGTGCAAATTAGTAGGCTCTCTGATTTATATATTGAAAGCCACAATTTTTGGGCATTGTATATCAGCAAAAACAATTTTCATGAGACAAGATATAATAAAGGCTAAAACCACAGGATCTGGAATTTGAAAACCTGCATGGACTTGCAAAGTAGACATTCTTTGGACCTCAGAGTATGATAGTTAAGAAAATAACTTAAAATTACACAGACTTGAGTTATCATCCTAGATCTACTGCTTGATAGCTGCGTACATCTGGGAAGGTTATTTTCTATGTTTCATGCCTCAGTTTATTAATCTGTTAAAAAATCATTGTACATATCATAGTGTTTTTGAATGGAGTACATATAAAATACTAATAAAAGTTCTAGCATGTAATCATCACTCAATAAACATTAGATAGTACTATATAAAGAGATGATTGATACATAGAAAGATGATAGATAGATAGATAGAAAGAAAGATAAACTGGTGTCTTTAGGTGTTTTGAGTAGATTTTGGCTTATAATGACCCCATGTCCAACAGAACAAAACACTGCCTGGTCCTGTGCCATCCTCACAATCATTGCTGTGCTTAATCATATTGGTACAGCCACTGTGTCAATCCATTTCATTGAGGATTTTCTACTTTTTTCACTGACCTTATACTTTATGAAGCATGATATTCTTCTCCAGGAACTAGATCTTCCTGATAACATGACTGAAGTATGAAAGAAAAGTCTTCTCACTTCTAAGGATCATCCCAGCTGCACTTCTTCCAAGGCAGATTTATTTGTTCTTCTGACAGTCCATGTCATATTCAATATTCTTTGCCAACACCAGAAATCAAAGGCATCCATCAATTCTTCTGTGATTTTTCTCATTCATTTTCCAGCTTTCACATGCATGTGACACTATTGGGGGAAACAAAAAAAAAAAAAAGGCTTGGGCCAGGGATACGTTAGTCTTCAAACTGCTGTTTTTGTTCTTTAACACTTTATAGGGTTCTTTGGCAGCAGATTTGCCCAATGTCATCCAGTGTCAATTTCTTGACTGTTGCTTCCACGGGAATTGAATGAAGATTGAGGTAAAATGAAATCCTTGACAATTTCAATAGTTTTGCCATTTATCATGATGTTGCTTATTTGTCCCGTTGTGAATATTCTTGTTTCCTTTACGTTGAGGTGGAATCCATGTTGAATGCTGTATTCTTTGTTCCTTACCAGTCTTCACTTTCAGCGAGCACGCTGTGTCATCTGCATATCACAGGTTGTTAACAGGTCTTTCGCCAATCCTGATTCCACGTTTTTCTTCATATAATCCAGCTTCTCAGATTATTTGCTTAGTATACAGATTGAATAAGTGTGGGGAAAGGATACAGCCCCAATGCACATTCTTCCTGATTTTAAAACATGCAATACCCCTTGTTCTGTTCCAATGACAGCATCTTGGTCTAAGTATGGTTTCTCACAAGCACAATTAAGTGTTCTAAGAATTCCTGTTTTTCTCAATGTTATATATAATTTTTTTTATGATGTACATAACCAAATGCCTTACATAGTCAATAAAACACAGGTAAATATCTTTCAGATTTCCTTTGCTTTCAGCCAAGATCCATCTGATATCAACAATGATATCCCTCATTCCACATCTGCTTCTGAACACAGCTTGAATTTCTGGCAGTTCCCTGTCAATATATTACTGCAAACATCTTTAAAATATTTTCAGGAAAATTTTACTTATATGTGGTATCAATGGTATTGTTTGATAATTCCCACATTCTCTTGGATCACGTTTCCTTGAAATGGGCACAGATATGGATCAGGTATCTGTCTTCCATATTTTGTGGCATAAACAAGTGAATACTCATTTCATCTGTTTATTGCAATATTTTTGTGGATATTCTATCAATTCCTAGAGCCTTGTTTCTCATCAATTTCTTCAGAGCAGCTTGGATTTTTTCCTTCTATACCATTGTTTCTTGATCATACACTACCTCCCGAAATAGTTGAATGTCAAACAACTCTTTTTGGTACAGTGACTATATCTTACTATCATTTTCTTTTCATTCTTCCTGCAACGTTCAATATTACAGTCATGTTGTTGTTGCTAGGTGGTGTTGAGTCAGTTCTGACTTATAATGACTCTATGTACAACAGAATGAAACACTGCCCAGTCCTGTGCCAGCCTCACAATGCTTGCTATACCTGAGGCCATCGTTGCAACCACTGTGTCAATCCATCTCATTGAGGGTCTTCTTCATTTTCATTAACCCTCCACTTTACCAAGCATCATGTCCTTCTCCAAGGAATGGTCCCTTCTGACAAGATGGCCAAAGGAAGTGAAATGAAGCCTGGTCATTCTCACTTCCAAGAGCACTCCAATTGCACTTCTTCCAGAATAGATCTGTTAGTTCTTCTAGTATTCCATGATACTTTAAGTATTCTTCACCAACACCACAAATCAAAAGCATCAACTCTTCTTCAGTCTTCCTTATTCTTTGTCCAGCTTTCACATGCATATGAGGTAATTGAAAATACCATGGTTTGGGTTAGAGGCACTTTAGTCTTCAAGGAGATCTCTTTGCTCTTCACCACTTTGAAAAATTCTTTTCCAGCAGATCTGAAGGCAGTCTACTTCCATAAAGGTTTATGGCCTCAGAAACCCAGGGAGGGTGGCTGTGAGTTGGAATTGACTGCGTGGCATTGGGTTTGGTTTTTCTGGTTTATACATCATGTGATTTCTTGACTGTTGCTTCCACTGGTGTTGATTGTTGATCCAAGTAAAATGAAATCTTTGAGAACTTCAGTCTTTTCTCCATTTTCAAGATGCTGCTTATTGGTCCAGTTGTGAGGATTTTCATTTTCTTTTTGTCAAGATGTAATCTATACTGCAGACTGTATTCTTTAATCTTCATCAATAAGTACTTCAAGTTGTCTTCACTTTTGACAATCAAAATTGTATTGTCTGTGTATTGGGGGTTTTTAATGAGTCTTCCTCCAATCCTGATGCTGTGTGTGTTAGACTGAGTTCTCTAGAGAAACATAAACCAGTAAAGCTTATATATATGTATACATATATAGAGAAATTTATCTTAGGAAAATGGTTCACACACTTATAGAAGCTGGCAAGTCCAAAGTTCCTGGATCAAACGTAAATCTGGAGACTTTTCCACGTCAAGCTGGAGGCTTTTCCTGGCTCTTGCAACTCCAGGGGCTGAGGAGCTCAAGGCTGGCAGGCAGTACACCAGCTGTTGACTCCAACAAATGACAAATCCAAGATCTCCAGGATGAATGGTGGACTGTTCATTCACGGACACTTGTAGACAGCACAACAGAATCCCGATCCACAGAAAAATGTCTCTCCTCTCAGGATATTCTTGGATATACTTGAAGCTGGCCACATCCCTAGGGAATCTTCCTTTCAACCAATTGGCCACTCAAACATAGTCATCTGATTCCATCATGGGAACAACCACACCACAACAGCTCACACCATACAGAATTGTGGTCCAGCCAAGTTGACACACAGCTCCAACTATCACACCATGTTAATCTTCATATAGTCCAGCTTCACAGATTGTTTGCTCAGCATACAAATTGAATGAGTATGGTGGAAGAATACAATCCTGATTTTAAACTATGCAGTATACCCCTTGTTCTTCTTGAACAACAGCCTCTTTGTGTATGTCCAGGTTCCTCATGAGCACAACGAAGTGTTCTAGAATTCCCCTTTTTCTCAATCTTATCTGCAGACTTCCGCTTCCTTCCTGGCATCTCCTCTTACCTGTTCTGGCTGTCTACTGGCTCCTGCTTCCTTGTTGGATTCTCCCCTTACAGGCTGGCACAGGACCGGTCAGTGTATTGTGCTATGCATAGGATTACAGTGAGTCAGAGACAATTTGAGGGCCCCTAGCAACACCACCAACAACAACATTACTTTATCTCCTTGAACCACACTTTGGTATCTTTAGTTCAGCTCTTGTACCTCTTCATTTCCTCCATTCACTTTAGCTATTGTCAATTCAAGAGTAAGTTTTAAGAGTCTCTTCTGATATCTGTTTTGGTCTATTCCTTCTCTCATATTTTTCCATGATCTTCTTTTTTCTTCATATATAATATTTTTGTTGTCATCCTAACATTTGTCTGGTTTTGGGTCACTGGTGTCCAATGCATCAGATTTATTCTTAAAATGGTTTCTAAATTCAGGTGGGATATACTCAAGATCTTACTTTGGTTTTCATGAACTGGTTTCAATTTTCAAGTTCAACTCATAGTGACCCCCTCCTTGGATTTCTGAGGTGGTATCACTACAGAAGTAGATTGCCCAACCTTCCTTCTGAGGAGTGGCTGGTGGGTTTGAACCGCTAAACTTCTGGTTAGCAGTCAAGTGCCTTAGGCAGTGCATTACCAGAGTTCCTATTTCCCAAGAATCTACTAAAAATATAAGTGAAGGATGGAGGGTAGGATGGGGACAAAGAAGAAGGGAAGGAATAAGGGAGTTAGGAAAGGAGGGAAGAAAGAAGGAAAGAAGGAGAAGGACAAAGAAGAAGTGCTGGGAAGAATTTTCATCCCCAGTATAATATGCTTGGGCTTATCATTGTAGATGATTTTGATTATAATACTATTCTATGAAAAACATTAATATGCAATGCTTTCATATGTTTTAAATATGAAGCAGTGAAGACATAAATCAGTTTGATCAAAACCAAGAAAGATTCAAGAATACTAGGAAAAAATAAAGGCTTTCTTTTGAAATTCCATGTCTGTCTTCATAAGATGTGTTTACTTCCTGTTATAGATATTGCTGTTTTGAGTAAAATGTTTCTGATAGTCCCACTACTCAAATGGATGCATCTTTAATAGGTATGCAGTCTAAATCAAGTGCTGTGATACCAGACAACTGAAACTTGAAATTAATTTTCTTTCCTATTGCCTTGGAAGGAAGATGGGGCAGTCTACTTCCGTAGTGATACAGCCTCGGAAACCCAAGGAGGGGTCACTATGAGTCAGGTCCGACTCAATGGCACATGACAAACAATAACAATATTGCTACTTCTACCTCAGTTAAGTAAAATGTCTAAGGTAGTAAAAATGCAGTGAGGTATATGCCTTATTATGCTACTGATATTCATTTGGACATGATTAATTTCAACTGTCTAAGGCACTTGACTGTTAACCAGAAGGCTGGTGGTTCAAACCCACCAGCCACTCCTCAGAAGGAAGATGGGGCAATCTACTTCCATACTGATACTGCCTTGGAAACCCAAGGAAGGGTCGCTATGAGTCAGATGGCACATAACAACAACAACAACATATTGGGCTAATCATAAGCATTATAAGACCTCATAATTAAGAATCAACAGCTCATTACCAAAAGTTGACTGGACAGTGCAATCTAAGAGCAGAAACTCTGAAACTTAGATATGTCAGAGAATTTGACCCAGAATCTATACTTAGAGAAACGTTAATTAAATGCAGAGAATCTTCCTCGGATCTCATTAGAAATCTGTCTAAACTCAGTGGAATATAATGGGAAGAAACATTGATTAAAGTTGTATGCTGAGCTTGTAAATATGTTGGGATGACAGAGAAACAATCACTCCCTTGAGGTTCCGAAACCAATGTCACTTTATCAGAAGGAAAAATCAGCATGTCCTCCAGAAGGTCTCATTTTGTTTTGAGCTACTGTCATCTCTATGATCCTCTTTATTACAACCCATTTGAGCTGAGTCTGCACATGTGTACAAGAAATGAATGATGGCATGTAAAAACACGTGGAAAGGTGTATGGAGAGATTTAACATCCGAAACTGTGGAATGTAGCCATTTGTATTTTTGCATTTGCTAATGTCTGTATAGAACAGGGGGCATGATACTATATAATCATGATAGGGTATTGATATGAAAAATAAGTGTGTAAGTTACACATAAAACCAAAAAAAAACAAACACACTGCTATTGAGTCAGATCTGACTTATAGTGACCCTTCCTTGGGTTTCCGAGGCAGTATCACTATGGAACTAGATTGTCCAACCTTCCTTCCGAGGAATAGCTAGTGGGTTTCAACCACCAGCCTTCTGGTTAGCATTCAAATGCCTTAGGCTCTATGCCACCAGAGCTCCTGAGTTCCACATGGATGTTGTTAACATCTGAAAAAAAAAAAAGTGTAGGAGGCTGTGATCAAGCCAACCATTAAAATGAAGACGGTCAAGGTTAGACTGGCAAAGAACAAGAGGGGTGTTTTGGACTGACCATATTGAAAAGTATTCAGTAGGGGATGAAAGTTCTGAATGCAGGTTTGTGAAATGTGGCCATGGTTTGCTAGAGACTATAGAGGAAAATAGCCTGTGGAATGACTTGCTTCTGACAGTATTTAGCACTTGACCAATTGGTTATATGATGATCAGATTGTGGGCAATATATGCAAGAAACTTAGGAGTTCTTTAATATCTCTCTGTACAAGAGTTTCTCATCTTGATCAGATATACTGAAGAAAAGATTGATTAAAATGCCCCTAAAGCAATTTGAACATGTGCTGAGCCTATAGAACTTGGAAAGTTGGTCATATATTTCCCTTTCAAGCCCTCTTCTTCCTTTTCTTTTCTAAGAAAGAGAATATCTGCTTGTTGCTCATTCATCAGTGTTAAGAAAGAAATTAAAGCATAAATAGCATTTAGATTTTAGTACTTCAAATGTAAGATACCAAATATGTAGCAATATTCTTTACTGTCATGGAGCTATGGTGGTATAGTGCCTGAGGCATTTGACTGCTAATCAGAAGGCTGGAGGTTAAAACCCACCAGCCACTCCTCGGAAGGAAGGTTGGGCAATCTACATTTGTAGTGATACCACCTCGGGAACCCAAGGAGGGGTTGCTATGAGTCGGATCTGACTCCATGACAGTGAGTCTATGTACTATGAATGAGCTCTGTTGACGTAGTGCCTAAGGTATTTGACTACTAACCAGAAGGTTGGTGTACAAACTTACCAGCCACTCCTCAGAAGGAAGGTTGGGCAATCTAGTTCCAAAGTGATACTACCTTGGAAACCTAAGGAGGGGTCGCTATGAGTCTGATCTGACTCACCAGCAGTGGGTTTGGTTTTGACCTATGTACTACGAAGTTTAAGTTTGAGGAAATGTTCTTCAAGACTTTTTGTCTTATCAAATACTTTTACACTGGAATGATGAACAAAATGAAATAAAAGATTAAAAACATAAAGGATTAGATATCGATAAGCATTATTGTTATTTTAGTTTTGAGAATATTGCTCTTAAATTACTTAGCCCAGTGGCCATTATATAGCAGTACTCAATAGATATTTGTTAAATGGATAATTGGATGAAAAATAAAATAAATTCATTTCTTTTAAAGTAGAGAAAATCCAACTTTTCTGTTTAGTCTTCTTTTCAGGAAATGCATACCCTTATATCACTTGATCTGAACTCTTTGGAGGACTGCAAATAACTTCCATAAGTCCTTAAGGGGAAGTGAATGGTAGTGGTTGTTACATGCCATTGAGTAAGCACCGACTCATAGAGACCCTATGAAAAACAAAACTAAACTCTGTTCAGTCCTGTGCCAGTCTCACAATCCTTGCTATGCCTGAGCCCATTGTTGCAACCACTGTGTCAATATATCTTGTTGAGTGTCTTCTCCTTTTTTGTTGACCCTCCATTTACCAAGTATGATATCATTCTCCAGGGAATGGTTCCTTCTAATAACAAGACCAAAGGAGGTGACATTAAGTCTGGCTATTCTTGCTTTCAAGGAGCATTTTGGCTGTACTTCCTCCAGGACAGATTTGTTAGTTCTGGCAATCCATTATACTTTCAGTATTCTTCTCCAATACCACAACTCAAAAGCAATGACTCTTCTTCAGTCTTCTTTATTCATTATCCAGCTCTCACATACATATGAGGTGATTGAAAATACCATAGCCTGTGTCAGGCACACCTTAGTCTTCAAGGAGATGTCGTTGCTCTTCAGCGCTTGAAAGAGATCTTCTGCATTAGATTTGCCCAACACAGTATGTGGTCTGATGTCTTCACTGCTGCTTCCATTGGTGTTGATTGTAGAACCAAGTCATATGGAATCTTTGACAACTTCAATCTTATCTCCATTTATCGTGATTCTGACCATTGGTCCAGTTGTGAGGATTTTTGTTTTCTTTATATTGAAGTGTAATCCATACTGAAGACTGTCGTTTTCAATCTTCATCAGCAAGTACTTCAAGTTGTCCTCACTTTCAGCAAGCAAAGTTGTGGCACCTGCATATCACAGATTATTAATGAGTCTTCCTCCAATCCTGATGTCATGTTCTTCTTCATACAGTCCAGCTTCTCAGATTATTTGCTCAGCATACAGATTGAATAAATATGGTGAAAGGTTAAAACCTTGATTCACACCCTACCTGATTTTAAACCATGAAGTATACCCCTCTTCTGTTTGAACAACAGCCTCTTCATCTATGTAAACATTCCTAATGAGCACAATTAGCTGTTCTGGAATTCCCATTCTTCTCAAAACTGTCCATAATTTGTAATGATCCAAATAATCAAATGTTTTTTGTATAATCAATAAAACACAAATAAACATCTGTCTGGTATTCTTTGCATTTAGCCGAGATGCATCTGACATCAGCAATGATATTCCTTGTTCCATATACTCTTCTGAAATGGGCTTGCATTTCTGGACGTTCTCTGTCAATACACTTCTGCAACAATTTTTTTTTATTATTATTATTTTCAGCAACACTTTACTTATGTGTGATATTAATGATATTTTATGATAATTTCCATTTTCTGTGAGATCACTTTTCTCTGGAATGTGTACAAATAATGGATTTCTTCCAGTCATTTTGCCAGGTAGCAAAATGTTCTTCCAACTTTCTTGGCATAGACGATTGAGTGCCTCCAGCGTGGCATCCATTTGTTGAAACACCTCAGTGGGTATTCATTCCATAAATTCCTTCAGTGCAGCTTCAACTTCTGCTTTCAGTACCGTTGGTTCTTGATCATATACCACCTCCTGAAATAGTTAAAGATTGAACAATTCTTTGTGATACAGTGACTCTGTGTATTCCTTCCATCTTCTTTTGATGTTCCCTGCATTCAATTTTATTTTTATTGTTTATTTTCTTGTCCAGGTAAGCTTTCCATATTGCAACTCAAGGCTTGAATATTTTTTTCAATTCTTTCAGCTTGAGAAATGCCAAGTGTGTTCTTCCCTTTTGGTTTTCTAACTCCAGGTCTTTGCATATTTCATTATAGTAATTGGCTTTGTCTGCTCAAGCTGCTCTTGGAAATCTTCTGTTCAGGTCTTTTATCTTATAGTTTCTTCCATTTCCTTTAGCTATTCTCCACTCAAAGGCAAATTTCAGAGTCTCATCTGACATCCATTTTGATCTTTTCTTTCTTTCTCATCTTTTTAATGACCTCTTGCTTTCTTCACGGATGATGTTCTTGATATAATTCCACAATTTTTCTGGTTTTCTGTCATTGGTGTTCAGTGCATCAAATCTACTCTTTAAATGGTCTCTAAATTCAGGTGGGATATAATCAAGGTCATATATTGGCTCTCATGTGCTTCTCTTACTTGTCTTCAGCTTCAACTTGAACTTGCCTATAAGCAGTTGATAGTCTGTTCCACAGTCAGTCCTGGTCTAGTTTTGGCTGAAGATAATGAGCTTCTCCGTTGTCTCTTCCTACGGATGTAGTCAATCTGATTCCTGTGTACTCCATCTGGTGAAGTCCAAGTGTATAGCCACCATTTATGATGTTGAAAAAAAAGTAATTGTAATAAATAAGTTGTTCGTCTTGCAAAATTGTACCATGCAAGCTCCAATGTTATTTCTATTGTCACCAAGACCATATTGTCCAACTACTGGTGATTCTTCGTTTGCAACTTTTGCATTCCAATCACCAGTGATAATCAACACATCTTTATTGTATGTTTGGTCAATTTCAGACTGCAGAAGTTGGTAAAAATCTTCAATTTACTCATCTTTGGCTTTTGTGGTTGGTGTGTAAATTTGAATAATAGTAGTTTTGATAGGTCTTCCTTGTAGGTGCATGAATATAATCCTATCAGTGACAACATTGTACTTTAGGATAGATCCTGTAACATTCTTTGTGTTGATGAATATGACATCATTCTTCTTTACATTGCCATTTCTGGCAGAGTAGATCATATGGTTGTCTCATTCAAAATGGCCCAAACCAGTCCATTTCAGCTCATTAATGCCTAGGATATTGATCTTTATGCATTGCATTTCATTTTTGACAACTTTCAATTTTCCTAGGTTCATACTTCATAGTGAATGATAGGGGGAGGGCATAAATTTGAAAATCAGCACAAAGGTATGGGGTGAATGTGCCTAGGAAATCCTTCATAGCCTACATGAAAACATGTAAGCAAAGCCAAGCTGAGAAGCTCACCATGGACATATATTTTCCCTCGGAAGATGATAGTTCATGATTTCTACATGATTCTGTAGAGGTCATGCATTAAATCAATCTACATATACTTTTTTTGTCACCCAGAGAGCAGATGCCTCCTGAAAATAGGAGAATTATTTAAGGAATGAGAATTTAGTTTCTTTAACAACCTCCTTCATTTTTTCCCACTCTTAACAAAAAACAATTTTGTCATGACTTTAGATTGGTGAATGTGGTTCTGGCCAAGTTGAAATTTTTGAAAGCAAAAACAGGTGCCAGGGTGTATATATGTTTTTTTTTTTTTTTTTTTTGTTTTTTTTCCTTTTTAAGTTAGCCTGGAATTGTTCTTATTTGTTTGACAATGTATGCAAACATTTCACTTGCAGTAATTGTGGGAGTGACACTGGCCCCTGGTGCACAAAGGCCAGTGATTCTACTAAACATCCAACTGTGCAGAAAACAGTCTTCACAACAAATAATTATCTGACCTAAATGTCAATAGCACTGAGGTTAAAAAAAAAAAAAAAAACATGAGTTATAATGAAAAAATTCCCTAAGAATCAAAGCACTTAGACGCATAAAAGCATTAAAATGTACGCTTCATGTCTAACAGTCTTGGATGACTGTGTTTCTCACTGATATTTTCTGAAGGAATATGTTGCAAGTGTTCAGTGAGAAAACTGTGCAGTAAGGCAAACAAGAGTTAGGAACTGGCTTTGGCATACCTCACAGAGCTATGACTGATTTTGTTTGTCACATTATTATTGGCTTTGAAAGTGTAATATAGTATTTGCATTTGTAGGATGTGCCATTTGAAGAAATTCTGTCTGGATTTTAGTGACTTGCAGTCCAAAGGCCATCAGTATGTCCCTCCTAGATATGATGATATTCCATTAGTAATGGACTATGAGCGAAGCGGTTCAAAAGAAACTAAAATCATTTCCTTGGCTGAATTATTTTGTGTAACAATTGTGCAATGCTGTTCAAATTGGATATTGCCTGAGTATTTTCTTTAAAGAAAAATATGACAGGCTTCCTCCCTCACCCATACCACATTTTGATTTTTTCTCTGATATGGTCTACCATTATTACACTGTGTTCATTTGTTTCATAATGAGAGTCTGCCACACAGAAAACTGAAACCCATGTAAAGATTCATAATAAATAAAACACTTTACATAATAACAATAGAAAAGCTGCTTTCCCAGTGGAGTTGATTCATACAGGTTTGCTAATGGAGATACTTAATGATAAATTGCTCTGAGGAAATGCGGGCACATTTGCATAGGGGTTAGTTGAAGATAACATGACTTCCTGAAAGCAGATCACCTAAAACAATGAGAAAGTGATGAGAAGCAGAAAAGCTAAGTCTTTGATTTATTAAAAACATCTGCCTTCAAAAGAGAAAAATAGGGGAATTTCAAACTCATTATGAAAAAGTGTTTTGCCTGTTTTGTAGCAGTGGGGTTTGAAGTTGATTGGAGAAGTATTTTAATACCTACACAAGTAGAAATATATTTGTTATAATTTCTCTCTCTCTCTATCTCTATCTTTTACTCTCTCTACTGCTAACCCAAAGGTTGGAAGTTTGAAACTAACCAGTGGCTCTGCAGAGTGACCTGATGATACTCTTCTATCATAAGAAAATGATGTAATCTTTTGCAGCATGAAAATATTGTGAGACAGTTCTACTCTGTCACATGAAGTTGCTGTGAGTATTTTGTTTTGCCAAACACTTTCTATATATTATCTAATTTAATCTTTTTTTCCCCTAAGATTATAAAGTAAGAGTATTATTCAAATTCAAAAGTGCAGAAATGTGGCTAGGGAGGCAAAATAACTTGCCCAAGACAGTGTGCTTAGTAAGTGGTAGAGCAAGAATTAAACCCAGTTCTGTCTGAGAACACATTTTTTCTCCATAACTATTAAGTGGTATAATCTGAGATATCTTAAATGCCAACAAAACAAAACAAAAAATCTTGCTTTATTCTTTTTTGTTTATGTCTCCTGAGACTATGGTTTTAAGCCTCCAAGTCCAGTAATTCATTCCCTCAAATTGTTTGGTTATGGCTAAGATGTTTTCATAACTTTAGAGTATGCACAATTATACACATGAATATATACATACAAATATGTATGTTGTTGTTGTTGTTATGTGCTGTCAAGTCAGACCTGACTCATAGTGACCCCTCTTTGGTTTTCCGAGGCAGTATCACTACAGAAGTAGATTGCCCAATCTTCCTTCTGAGGAGTGGCTGGTGAGTTTGAACTACCAGCCTTCTGGTTAACAGTTAAGCGCCTTAGGCACTACACTACCAGAGCTCCTAAATACCTATGTATATAGAAGTATCCATTGCCCAACCTTTATACGATTGTGAACATAGTCTCATTTGCCTTCTCATACCCATTCAGCTTGCATGTCTGCTTGTATATCATCTTGTAGAATATTGTTTGTTATTACTATTACTGCAGGTTTGCATATGCATTAGTACTTACCTGCATTTTCATCAACTATTATGCACCACTCAGTGTCTTCCTTTCCCTTGGTCATGTTGTGCTGCCCCCCCCCCCTTATTAAATATTGCCTGCTCCTTCACTCAAGTTAATATGAGTCTACTCTATAGTTAGCGGTTTTTCCCTCCCCTCCTCTGCTATCCCTGGTAATGATCAAATCATGTTCCTTTCCAATGTAAATATTCTCTTAACTCTTTATAATATGTGGTCTCTTACAATAGTGGTCTATTCTTAATTGACATGTTTCATACCAAATAATGTCCTTCAGGTTCATCCAGGCTATGAGGTGTATCATGGATTCATCATTATTCTTTAATGTTGCATAGTATTCCATTGTGTATATGTAACTTAGTTGGTTTATTCATCTTTTGTTGGGCATTTTGGTTATTTCCATCATTTTGTTATTGTGAATACTGCTCCAGTGAACATGGGTGTTCATATATACATGTAACAACTCTTATTTCTCTAGGATATATATCCCTTTTAGAAGAACGTGGCATCAGGATCGGAAGAAGGCTCATTGACAACCTGAGTTATGCAAACAACACGACTATGCTTGCTGAAAGTGATATGGCTTGGAGCACTAATTGATGAAGATTAAAGACTACAGTCTACAGTATGGATTACACCTCAATATAAAGTAAACAAAAATCTTCACAACTAGACCAATAAACAGCATCATGATGAAAGCAGAAAAGATTGAAGTTGTCAAAGACTTCATATTACTTGGCTCTACAATGAACACCAATGGCAGCAGCAGTCAGGGCATCAAAAAATGTATTGCATGGGGCAAATCTGCTGCAAAAGATCTCTTTCAAGTGCTGAAGAGCAAAGATATCTCCTTGAAGACTAAGATGTGCCTAACCCAAGACTTGGCATTTTCAATTGCACATATGCATGTGAGACCTGGACAATGGATAAGGAAGACCGAAAAAGAGTTTATGCTTTTGAGTTCTGGTGTTGGTGAAGAATGCTGAAAGTATCGTGGATTTCTAAAAGAACTAAATCTGTCCTGGAGGAAGTGCAGCTGAAACACTCCTTGGAAGCAAGAATGGCCAGACTTTGTCTCACCTACTTTGGTCATGTTGTCAGATGGGACCACTCTCTGGAGAAGGATGTCATGCTTGGTAAAGTGGAGGATTGATGAAAGAGGGGAAGGTCCTCAACAAGATGGATTGACACGGTGGCTGCAGCAATGGGCTCAGGTATAGTGGGATAGTGAGACTGGCACAGGACCTGACATTGTTCTGTTACATTGTACATAGGGTTGCTATGAGTCAGATGACTCAATGGTACATAAATACAACAACAACATATATACCTGTTAGTAGGAGTGCTGGATCATTTTGTATTTCTATTTCCAACTTTTTAAGGAAGTACCATACTATTTCCTTACAAGTAGATCCCCAAGAACTGTCATGATAAGTGGAGAAAATATTGAAATTATCAAAGATTTCATATCACTTGATTCCACAGTCAACACCAATGGAAGTAGCAGTAAAGAAATCAGATGTTGTATTGCACTGGGCAAATCTTCTAGAAAAGATGTCTTTAATGTGCTGAAGAGCAAAGATTTCTCTTTGGAAACAAAGTTGCACCTAACTGTATCACGGTATTTTCAATAGCTTCATATGCATGTGAAAGATTGAAAATGAATAAAAAAGATTGAAGAAGAGTTGATGCTTTTGAGTTTCTGTTGGAGAATAATACTAAAAGTACCATGAACTGCCAGAAGAATAAACAAATTAATCCTGGAAGAAGTGCAGCCAGAAAGGTCCTTGGAAGTGAGAATGGCTAGACTTCATCTCACCTCCTCTGATCCCATTGTCAGGAGGGACTATTCCCTGGAAAAGAAGATCATGCTTGATAAAGAGGAGGGTCAGGGTAAAAAGGAAAGACTCTCATTGAGATGGACTGATACAATGACTTCAATGATAGGCTCATGTATAGAAAGGATTGTGAGGATAGCGCACAACCAGGCATATTTTCTCGGTTGTAAGTAGGGGTTGTTCTGGTAGTGTAGTGCCTAAGGCACTTGACTGCTAACCAAAAGGCTGGTGGTTCAAACCCACCAGCCACTCCTCGGAAGAAAGATGAAACAATCTACTTCCATAATGCTACTGCCTTGGAAACCCAAGGGGCGGTTCACTATGAGTCAACTGGATGGCACATAACAACAACAACAACAACAAGTAGGGTCATTATGAGTTGGAGGTGACTTGGCAGCACCTAACAACAATACCATTTTCTGTAGTGGTTATACTATTTTAAAGTTCCACCAGTAATGCATGAGAGTTCCAATGTCTCCATGTTCTCACCAGTATTTCACTTTTCCAGTATCTCTAAAGGAGATTTTTTTTTTTTCCAGTTTTGCAAATGTGTGAGCAATGGAAAAATGCATGTAGTGTATAGCATAATTCTATCCCCAGTTGAAGTAAAAGAAGTCCAAGGGTTTCTTCTGATTAATTGGTCTATAAAACTGCAAATTCTATGTTGTTGTTGTTGTTGTTATATGCCGTCGAGTTGGACCCGACTCATAGCAACCCCTCCTTTGGTTTCCAAGGCAGTATTACTATGGAAGTAGATTGCTCAACCTTCCTTCCGAGGAGTGCCTGGTGGGTTTGAACTGCCAGCCTTCTGATTAGCAGTCAAGTGCCTTAGGCACTATGCTACCAGAGTGCCCACAAACTCTGTAGATCCATCTTTTTACCCATATAATATTATAGGGTGACTCTGGAACTTTTTATAATGCAAACATTTTAAATTGATGTGACAATATGTTTAGCATCAGATATATATGTAGATCTACAGTAAGCGCTGTACACCATACTACTGCATTTGAGGCAGGATAATTCCTTGTTGAGGGAGGCAGGTCTATCTTGTGCATGATAGGAAGAAGAATTCACTCATCTGAATTGTGATGTTGATGAAGAATACTGAATATAACATAACTTTCAGAAGAACAAACAAATCTGGCTTGAAAAAAGTACAACCAGCATGCTCTTTGGAAACCAGAATAATGAGCCTTTGTCTCATGTATTTTGGAGAAGCTATCAGGAGGGACCAGTCCCTGGAGAAAGAAAAATCATGGCTGGCAAAGTTTAGAGTCAGCAAAAAAAGAGGAAAATGCTCAGTAAGATGGATTGACCCAGTGACTGCAACAATGTGCTCAAATATAGCGATGATTGTGAGAAAACCACAGAATCAGGCAGCATTCCATTTTGTTGTACATAGGGTCTCTATGAGTTGGAGCCATCTCAATGTCACCTAACAACAACATAGCCTCTAGACACCAGTTACAGCAACCAAAATGTATGCATATTTTGCCTCTGGGACACAAAATTGTTTCAAGTTGAGAACTGGTAGATTTTACTCAATTAGAAGATTATTTCGTTGTAAAAAAAGCTCAGAAGTTTATTAAAACTTGTATCCTCATTGGGGAAAATACATGCATGCCCACTATGTTTGACAAATATGTAAATTATACCTATGTACAATGAATATACAAATATTTTTTAATATATCATTTTCACATATAGATTAAGCAGCTTATATACACATAGATGATAAACACATTAGTGGAATAAATGTAGACAAAGTTGGGATGAGCATGCCTTAGATGCTAAAAATTGCTTGTCAATTTATAGCATGCCTGAGAATCACTTGGAAAGTTTGTTGAAACACATATTACTGTGTCCACCCCAGAGATTCTGACTCATTAGGATGAGAGAGGAGCACAAGAAGTTGCATCGTTAGCAAGCTGTCATGTGATGCTGGCGGTGCTAGGTGAGGATGCAATTTGAAAACCGCTACCTTAAGGGATAAATAGTCTAAAAGGATAGATTAAATGGAAAAAAAAATGTTTCAACATCTTTATAAAGTTGTTCCTCAGATGGATGAAAGAATGAACAAATCTGTCTTAGATTAGGTACCGCCAGAATCCTCCTTAGAAGCAAGGATTGTGAGACTTTGCCTCACTTATTTTGGATATGTTATCATGAGGGACCAATCCCTGGAGAAGGACTCCCTGATTGGTAAAGAAGAAAGTCAGCATAATTCACTGCTGTCGAGTCGTACCTGACTCATAGTGACCCCCTCCTTGGGTTTCCAAGGCAGTATCACTATGGAAGTAGATTGCCCAACCTTCCTCCCAAGGAGTAGCTGGTGGGTTTGAACCCCAGCCTTCTGATTAGCAGTCAAATGCCTTAGGCACTATGATACCAGATCTCCTATACCAGATGGATATATTATGAGTTATTTTATAAAAAGTGCACACACACACATGATGCCAGTAATTTGAACATGTGCTAAGTCTAAAGAACTTAGAAAGTTGGTCATATATTTCCCTTTCAAGCCTTCTTTCTTCTTTTATAAAAAAGAGAATATCTGCTTGTCATTCATTCATCAGTGCTGAAAAAGAAATTAGAGCATAAATAGCATTTAGATTTTAGTACTTAAATGTAAGGTCCCAAACATGCAGCAATAATCAATACTTCTAGGTACTATGAAGGAGCTCTGGTGGCATAGTGCCTAAGGCACTTGACTGCTAAACAGAAGCTCACACACAGAGCTGCAACAATAGTCCACATATAACAATGATTTGAGGATGGCAGAGAATCAGGAAATATTCCCTTCTGTTATTCATAAGGTAGCTATGAGTCAGAACCAACTGTACAGCTTCCATCAACAATATATACATGCAATTTCTAGTTATGCATATGCCCCATCAATAGAGTATAATCATTGTGTCATTGGAAGAACAATACCTCTCACAATTTTAACCTTCTTTACTCTAAATTCTGATGCTAGATTATCACATCTCTAACTATTTGTTGATGTTTCCACTGAAACTCCAGGTGCATAATGTGGCTTATTGATGAAAGAATTATTAGCATGAACATTGCATACAGATCACATCTAATTTAGGTTCTGAGTAAGCTAGCAAGAACCCAGAAATTATAGGAATTCAATAAAGGTTGACTCTTAAAATTAATTATCCAAAGTTTCAAAGACATGTTCCTTTCACTGTGATTTAAATTGTAGTTTGTTTTTCACATTGCTTCTGTAGGAGTATTTTCATTAACTAGACCACTAAATTATATGCATTTCTTTTAAATGGTGGGTAGGCATATACTTCTTTGTCTTTTGAACTGTGCCTAATCCTTCTGATAGGAAAACTCTTACATTCAAAATTTTGGCCAAAATTGGCCATCCCTTAGACCTGGATGAAAAGATGCTCCAGAATGTGTTTGCTTCTTTATTAAGTGACCCTTTTCTTGCTTGGAATTCTCTATTCTTTGGTAATTACAGGTACTTGGTGGACTCGGGATGACTTGTTGCCTTAAATCCACTAGAAAACCAATGAAATAGTTCACTTAAAGTTGGACGGTCTCCAACATTTAAGGATAGACTTAAAATTATCAGACTTTCTTGACATAGATTTAATAAAAGATGCCTCTCTTTTAGGACATACATCCACCTTAAGAGTGCTAGAAGTTATCTGCACAATCTCTCAGTTCTATTCTGTTTGGTGTTTCACTTCTTATAATATCTTCTGTAAAACACTCCATTCTATTAATGCGTCTGCTCTTCCCTGTCATAAAATGATACCCTGTATCTCAGGTAAAGGGATTACAGTCTTATTTCACTCCTGCCTCTCATGAAAAACCCCAAACACTACACCATTCTACTAAAGCTTATTATCTTCTATCCTCTCTTCTTAACCAAATTTAACTCATTCTCAGCCCCTCTCCTATTTTTTTTTTTCTTTTGTATGAATGTAGTGGTCATAGCCTTATATTTATTTGAATTCTCCTGATTTAAACATGTTCTTTTGTACTTACAGGTAACTTCATAAGAATCCTGATAGCACAACACATAAGTACTTGTCTGGTAACTGAAAAGTTGGTGGTTTTAACCAACGTAGAAGGAGGGAGTGCTGGGGACCACAAAAATGGCAGGATCCAGATAAGAGGTGGGAGGTAGGACCCAGCCCACAGAGGGAGGAAAGGAATGGAGTGTTGGAGGCCACTAAGGGCAGGATCCAGGTAGGAATTAGGTAAGGGGAGGGTGGAGAGATTTCCAGCAGCTAAGGGAGACAAACTTGTCTGTCAGATTGTCATTCTGTGGGGCTTGCATATTGCTGTGAGGCTTGAGGCTGGTGTTTTAAGTGCCAGCAGGGTTGCACATGGTGCACAAGTTTCAGCACAGCTTAAAGACTGAGACAGACTAGGAAGAAGGAAAAGGCCATCCACTTCTCAAAAATTGGCCAGGGAAAACCTTATGAATAGCAGAGAAACACTGCCTGATACATTACTGGGCAATCTTATGAATAGCCTGGAAACACTTTCCAACAAATTGCAAGAAGATGAGTTTCTTTAGGCCAGAAGACATTCACCATAGGACTGGGGAAGAGCTGCCTCATCACAGTAAAACCAACCTTAGTGACACAGATAAACTAAAGTTTTTGGGACCTCCATTTGCTGACATGGCACAACTCAAAATGAGGAGAAACAGCTTCAAACATCCATTAATACTCAGAAAATGGAATGTACAAAGTATGAATCTATGAAAACTGGAAGTTGTCAAAAATGAAACAAAACACATAAAGCTTAATGTCCTAGGCATTAGTGGGCTAAAATGGATGGGTTTTGGCCATTTTGAATCAGACAACCATATGATCTATTATAGAGGTAATGATAATGTAAAGACAAATGACCTGACATTCATCATAACAAAGGATGTTTCAAGATCTGTCCTTAAGTATAATGCTGTCAGTGATAGGGTAATATCCATACACCTACAAAGAAGACCAGTTAATATGACTATTATTCAAATTTGTGCATCAACCCCTGAAGCCAAAGATGAGGCTATAAAAGATTCTTTTACCAATTTCTGCAGTCTGAAATTGACCGAACATGCAATCAAGATGAGTTAATTATCATTGCTGATTGGAATGCAAAAGTTGGAAACAAAGAAGAATCACTGTATTTGGAAAATTTGGCCTTGTTGACAGAAATAATGCTGGAGATCACATGATAGAATTTTATAAGACTAATGACATATTCATTGCAAATATATATTTTTAACAACACAAATGACAGCTATACATGTGGACTTCACCAGATGGAGTACAAATGAATCAGTTTGACTACATCTGTGGTAAGAGGTGATGGAAAATCTCAATATCTTTAGCCAAACAGGGCCAGGAGCTGATTGTGGAACAGACTATCACCTGATCACATGCAAGTTCAACTTGAAGTTGAAGACAATTAGAACAAGTTCACAAGAGCCAAAATACAACCCGAATATATCCCTCCTGAATTTAAGACCATCTCAATAGATTTGATGCATTGAACACAAATGACCAAAAACCAGAAGAAATGTGGGATGACATCAAAAGCATCATCATCCGTGAAGAAAGCAAGAGGTCATTAAAAATATGAGAAAGAAAGAAACGACCAAAATGGATGTTAGAAGAGATTCTGAAACTTGCCCTTGGGCACAGAGTAGCTAAACAAATGGAAAGAATGACGATATAAAAGAGCTGAACAGAAGATTTCGAAGAAAGCTTGAACAGACAAAGCTGATTACTATAATGAAATGTGCAAAGACCTGGAGTTAGAAAAACAAAAGGGAAGAACACACTTGGCATTTCTCAAGCTGAAATAAATGAGGAAAAATATAAATGTCGAGTTGTAATTTTGAAACATTCTATGGGCAAAATATTGAATGATGCACAAAGCCTCAAAAGAAGTTGGAAGGAATACACAGAGTCACTGTACCAAAAGGAACTGGTTGATCTTCATCCATTTCAGGAGGTGCCACATGATCACGAACCAATGATCTTAAAGGAAGAAATTGAAGCTGCACTGAAGGAATTGGCAAAGAACAAGGCTCCAGGAACTGAAGGAATACCCATTGAGATGTTTCAACAAACGGATGCCCCACTGAAGTCACTCACTTGTCTATGCCAAGAGATTTGGAAGACAACCACCTGGCCAAATGACAGGAAGAGATCTATATTTGTACCCATTCCAAAGAAAGGTGATCCCACAGGATGTGGAAATTATCAAACAATATGATTAATATTCCATGCAAGTAAAATCTTACTGAAGATAATTCAAAAACAGTTGTAGCAGTATATTGACAGAGGACTTCCAGAAATGCAAACTGGATTCAGAAGAGGACATAGAATGAGGGATATCATTGCTGATGTCAGATGGATCTTGGCTCAAAGCAAAGAATACTAGAAAGATGTTTACTTGTGTTTTATTGACTATGCAAAATTTGATTGTGGGGATCACAACCAATTGTGGATGACGTTGAGAAGAATGAGAATTCCAGAACACTTGTCATGAGGAACCTGTACATAGACCAAGAGGCTGTCATTTGAACAGAACAAGGAGACACTGCATGGTTTAAAATCAGGAAGGAAGTGTGTCAGCATTGTATCCTTTCACCATACTTATTCAATCTGTGTGGTGAACAAGCTGAACTATATGAAGAAGAATGTGGCATCAGAATTAGAAGAAGAATCATTAACAACCTGTGATATGCTGACAACACAAGTTTGCTTATTGAAAGTGAGGTTGATTTGAAGAATTTACTGATAAAGATTGAAGAATACTGTCTGCAATATGGATTGTACCTCAATATAAAGATATCAAAAATCCTCACAACTGGACCTATAAGCAGCATCACTATAAATGGAGAAAAGATTGAAGTCATCAAAGATTTTGCATTGCTTGGATCTACAAATGACCCCAATGGAAACAGCAGTTAGGAAATCAGATGATTTATAGCACTGGGCAAATTAGCTACAAAGATCCTCTTTCAAGTGTTGAAGAGTAAAGATGTCTCTTTGAGGACTAAGGTGTGCCTGGTATACTAAGGCTATGATATTTTCAATCACCTCATAAAGAAGACCAAAGAAGAATTGGTGCTTTTGATCTGTGGTGTTGGCGAAGAATCCTTAAATTATGTTGGACTGCTAGAAGAACTAACAGGTCTGTCCTGGAGGAAGTGCAGCCAGAAAACTCCTTGTAAGTGAGTTGGCCAAACTTCGTCTTACATACTTTCGTCATGTTGTCAGAAGGGACCATTCCTTGGAGAAGGATGTCATGCTTCGTAAAGTGGCGGGTCAATGAAAGAAGGGAAAGCCCTCAACAAGATGAACTGACATAGTAGCAGCGGCAATGGACTCAAGTAAAGCAAGGATCATGGAGCTGGTACAGGACTGAGCAGTGTTTCGTTCTGCTGTGCATAGGGTCGCTATGAGTCAGAGATGACTTGATGGTACCTAACAACAACAATAACAGGCTCTGTGGGGAAGAAGATCTAGCACTCTGCTCCTGTAAACATTAACTATAAAAAACTGACTGCCGTTGAGTCACATCTGACTTATAGCGACCCCTCCTTGGGTTTCTGAGGTGGTAACACTATGGAAGTAAGTTGCCCAACCTTCCTTCTGAGGAGGAGCTGGTGGATATGAACCACCAGCTTTCTGGTTAGCAGTCATATGCCTTAGGCATGATGCCACCAGAACTCCCTCAACAGCAGTGAGCAGGACTTTTGTAAACATTATAGGCTAAAAAATCCCATGTGGCAGTTCTACTCTGTCATATTGGTCACTTTGAGTTGAAAATTGACTGGATGGCCCATAACAAGAGTAACAGGCAATCATATTCTGTTTACTGATGTTTATTTCCTGGTATTGATTCTACACAACTTTCTAAAAAAAAAAAAAGGTAGCTCAGAACAATAACATTTTCCTACTCCTTTATATGTTGTTGTTATATGCCATCGAGTCAAACCCGACTCATAGTGATCCTTCCTTGGGTTTCTGAGGCAGTATCACTACAGAAGTAAATTGCCCAATCTTCCTTTTGAGGAGTGGTTGGTGGGTTTGAACCACCAGCCTTCTGGTTAGCAGTCAAATGCCTTAGGCACTACGCCAGCAGAGCTCCTGTCATTGAGAGAGTTTTTGTATCAGAACTTAATCATGAATACCATCAAATCACAGCGTAGAATCTATCTGCTTTAAAAATTGATTCAAGACGTTTGTATAATATCTGCTCTTATATAAAAAATGCAACTGTGTTTCGTATCAGGTGCAGATTTCCATGACTCTTCATTTCATTTGCTAACTCTGTAGACAGATGATGCTGTTTCTTTTTTGCCTCTGTGTGTGTGTGCATGCACATGTGTACATGCATGTACCTCTGCACATTTCTGAGACAGGTGGAAAATGGAAAGGAGGTGAAAGTGGAGGGAAGCTTAGCAGCCATGGTAGGATTTGGGAATGCCTGGACTGTAACGTGGAGCTCACAAGCATTTGTCTCATGTAGACTTAGGCTCAGAATTCATGAGTTGATTTTTTTCCCTATGATGTAGTGCCTTTCAGACGCTTGGGGAATTTTATTTTTCATGCAGTAAATTATCTGATTATCAGAACTTTTACAAATATTGTTCTACACAATCATTAGGAATTTAAGTGGGTGTCACCTAGTGATAGCATGCTGGTGATATGCAATGAGAATCATAGTGAAGAGAATAGTTAGTGTTTAATATTGTATACACAATCATCAGAGTTTACAGAATAAAGATCAATAAAAAATTTTATCCTAGTGCTTCTCCTATAGGTAATTACTCTAAGTAAAACTCTGGATCATCAAAATCTATCAATGGCAAAGTTACAAAACAAATAACATAAACCAATTTAAGGCACTGCCAACTGCAGTGATCACGTGGATTTGTGCATGAGTTTGCCATGGTCAGGAGGCCAACTTGATGGAAGCTAAAAAGAATGGTATGAATGCCACTGAAATGAAAATATGTTGTCTGTACTTACAGTTGAGTCACCTCATTGCTCTTGTCTTAGTTCCCTAGTGCTGCTATTACAGAAATATCACAAATGTATGGCTTCAACAAGCAGAAATTTCTTCTCTTACAGTAGGAATCTAGATGTCCAAATTCAGAGTACCAGCCGTAGGGGCTGGGTGGAGGCCCCTCCACCTTGTGCTTCACCTCTTCCTTCCAGGCCCACTGGAAGCTAGAAGCTTCTACTGACTCCCACAGCTGCTGGCTGCAGAGGCTGATGGATCCAAGGTCAGCGGGAAACATGGCAGACCACTAGTTGAAGTACAGCAACTGGTGATGAAAACTGAAACTAATGCAGGATCCATTCCCTATATACACTGGAAGCAGGCCACACCCCAAAGGCAAAACCTCTTCAACTAATTAGCTGCTCACAGCAGATTCTACCATATAGGTGATTACACCACATCCAACCTCATCCTAGGGAATAACTATATCCAGTTGCCCAGCCACTCAAAATCATGACCCAACCAGGTTGGTGCACAAACTTAATGACCATAATCCACCTATTGTCAACTTGGCACCTGTACACATCTCCCTCTTTAGGTGGCCTGATTCTTCTAGTCAATCTGAGTAGCAACCTCACCCCCTCAGGCTGGCACTCTCATTCTCCTGCCCTTTGGGTCGGGCAGCCCCACCCCCTCACTTCTGTGTAGCAGATATGGCTAACTTCATCCCATTGACACTCACGTATGGCAGGCCACACTCCAGAACCAAGTTGGTGAAGATCTGACTTTGAAACCGAGGTGGCTGCAGAAGTTCCACCCCTTGAAATACCAGGGGTCACAGTCCTACTCTGTGGTACTGAGGCAGCTCTGTTTCCTGTCTTCCTGGTCTCTTCAGCCTCTGCTTCCTGTTTCTCTATAAGAGGTGAACCCAGCTTTTGCTCTGTTACAGCAAATATTGCATATATCTTCAGCTCTATCAATTAATGTCCGAAGGCAACCCTCTCTGCCAGGAAGCTCCCTGCCCAAAAGCACTCAGCTTTCTAGCCACATGGTCTGGTAAACCCATCACTCCATCCCATGTTGGTCTCTCAGTTCTACCACTGTCTCTTTGCCAGTCTCTCTGCTGAGGTCTCAGCACAGGGATCTCAGGTCCAAAGGCACATTCTACTCCTGCTTCCACATTTTAGGTATCTGTTAAACCAGCACCCCATTTTCTTGGTACCAAATTATCTCTTAGTTCTCTTTTAGGAGGCTAGAAGGTCAAATTCAGAGTGCCAACTCTAGGGTCTAGGTAGAGGTCCCATGACATTGAGCTTCAGCAATGCCTATCAGGGGAGCTCTGATAGCATAATGTCTAAGGCACTTGACTGCTAACCAGAAGGCTGGTGGTTCAAACCCCCAGGCACTCCTTGGAAGAAGATGGGGTAATCTACTTCTGTAGTGATACTCTCTTGGAATCTCCAAGAGAGGTCGCTATGAGTCAGGTCCAACTCAACGGCATATAAAAACAACAACAAATAGCAACGCTTACCAGGCCCACTAGAGCAAGCTGGAGGAATCTCCTGACTCACACAGCTGCTGGCCGTTGAGGCTGATGATTCCAAGACCAGCAGAAAAATGGCAGATTTTTGGCTCACAGTCTGTGAAGGCAATGATTCCAAGATCAGCAGGCAACACAGTAGACCATTGGTTCAAGTCCAGGAACTGGAGATAGAGACTGAACCAAATGCAGGATCCTGTCCACATATATATACTAGAAAAAGCCCACACCCTGAAGACAACTTCCCTTCAACTGATTAACCGCTCACAGTAGATCTCACAATGGAGGTAGTTAAACCACATCCGATTTCATCACAGGAGATAACTATATTCAGCTTCCAAGCCACTCAAAATCATGGCCCAGCCAAGTTGACACACAACATTAACTACCACATCTCCAAATCTTCGCTTCTTCATCTACAAATGGAGGCAGTCATAACACAAGTGCTCTCAATACCACAGTGTTTTTAGAATAATCAATGGCAATGTCTTATAGTGTACAAGCAAAAATATATTTACGGTTGGTGCACTTTCAGTGATGGCCTCTTTTTTCTCAGGAAGTAACCTCAGATGACAAAAGGCTTTATCAACTCCAAAGCACCCAGCCTGCAGCAGTCACTATAGTAAAAGAGCAAAGAACTCGTGTCAATCCATAAGCTCAGCACTAAATGTAATTTGGCTGCTGGGACTTGATAAATAAAATCCTTTCCCAAGCACTGACTGCCAGGCAGAAGGTCCTGCAACAGGCACAGTTCTGTTTGGATCTGACAGTCAATTTTAAAGTGACTGTCATCTGAGCATCCCCTCCCAAATTTAATTACCACTGCATCTGTTGTGATGTAGCTTGTGATGAACAAGCTGCCACTACTTTGTTGTTCTGGAAGATGATGCTACCCATCATTTATCCTCCAGCAGTAGCTTCACAGGCATCATGGCTGGCCATCACACTGAGGCTGTTAGACCCCTAGCATGCTTCTGTCTCACAGCAAACACTGTTTGCTGGTTGAAACAGAAGCTGATATAACAGTTACTGTTCTCATCAACCAATCTCTCTCTGCAGGAATAGGGAAAGAATGGGAGGTACATTGATTCAGGACTGTGTGCTGATAGCTCACAGAATACATGCACTTGTCAATAGAGCCACTTGATCCTACTGAAAGGTTTTGCCAATTGCTAATTCAGTGATGGAGTTTGGACCTCCCTTCCCTTCCTTTCCTTTCCCCTCCCCTCCCTTCCCTTCCTCCCCTTCCTTCCCTTCTCCACACTTCCCTCCTTCCCTTTCTTCCTGTTTCTCCCTCCCTCCTCCCATTTTTCTTTTAATTGTTTCCTT